>NC_061486.1:18713361-19043778 GCF_022539355.2 Hippoglossus stenolepis
CTGTCTACAGAAATGAGAAATGATATGGACCAATAAATCACATAAGTGCCTTATTTTATTATGGGACATTAGTCCATGTGGCTGCCCCAGGATGACGGTTTAGCACAGGCCATCAGTTTGTGCTTATTAGCCTCTTCGCAGGAAACTCTGCAGGAAATACAAGAAACAAAACTGTTAGAAACACAGAGATAACTTTAACTGTTTGCAGGAGCACAACAAGTGTGGATGTCAACAAAAATAGTGGGGGTGACCAAGACAAAAGAGGCCATTTAGCAGAGGAGAGTGAAGCATGCTGGGTAATTAAAGGGAGGGTAGATGAGGGGGCGTTCAGTGCTTCATTTCCTTGACAACACCACACATTGTCTGCCGCAGACAAAGCCATTGTTGTGTGAGGGTACAGGCCTGTAGGACTGAGGTATGTGGAGCGGAGTACTCATATCTGGTTATCTTGGGAAAATATGTTTGTCATTATTTAAAAGCCTGTAAACACCCATTGAACAAAAGGTTCACTGTGAAAATACATGCACGTCACTTCAAATGATACAATTTATACACAGTCATGTGCCATAGCATAAATGACGCTTGCTATTAAGGTGAAAATGGTCCCATCAGTCATTCTGTTGTCGTGCCAGCACTGATTAGTGCAGAATCAGTTTAGACCTTGGATCAGACAGTGGCAAACAACAGTGTGTCAATCATTGATAAAGAAGTAGCACTTGTTCTTAATACGGACATACTAAACATACAAGAGATGAGGGGGATATAGACAGGTTGCAGGACACAGTGTGTGGAGGAAGAGACAAACAAACAAAACTAATAAATCATGATAGTAATAATTATGATAATAGAATAAACAGAAAACAAATAATACAAAGACAAACAAACAATAAATTAAAATAATTGTAATCTGTTTGGGTTTGATATTCATTCATGGAGCTTTACAGGATGGGTTTGGTATTATACACATTTCCACTTGCATACATTTTCCAATTCTGTTCTTTTTTCAATTATCCTTCTCTGCCTTCCTTATGTTTTTACTATCTTCCTTCCTCCCCAGTTATATGGTTACATTACTTTACTTTTCACATATATGTTGTGGCAATAATTCACCGGCATTAGTATAGATTTGAGGATTGCTGAGCAAACTTTATTGAACTGTTCAAACAGTTTTTTTGTTGTAGCTCTGATCGTTCCATTGATATCTGTTATCTGTCCAGATTATAGAGTAAACATACAGAAGGGGATAATGTAATGTTGCAGCCAAGGGATACAGACAGTGTAGTGGTTACTTGTTTCCAGAAATGTTGCATCGGTGGGCAAGGGCCAGAGTGCATGGAGGTAGTTGTCCATTGCTGTGTGTTCTGTGAATGATCTTGAATTGTAATAATCATATATGTTTGCATTCTGATACATACTGAAGATCTTATTAAATGTTTTGTTCCAAAAATGGTTATCGGTGTGGATGTTGAGGTCTTTTTACCATTTCTTTATTGGAATATGAGGGACATTGGCAGAGTCCGTGGAAGATATGAGTTTATACATTTTTGAAAGTGCTTTTATTGATGGTATCTACATGTATCTTGGCCTTGATTGAATGTTTTATGTGGATGTATTGAAAGTTTTGTTGTTTCTTAATGTCATATGTAGCTGTTTGCAGGGAATCCATCTAGTCCGGCTGCTTTATTGTTTTACATTGTTTTTTAGAGCTTTTTCATATTCTGTGGATGTTAGTGGAGTGTCAGAGCTATCTGCTTGGTCTTTTGTTAGGGAGGGCAAGGTATTGCTAGGTATTTTCTCGGATTTGTCATTATGTTCGAAATGGTTGTAGCGTAGTCCTTGTAACATGAATTGTCTTTTTATTGATGACTGTGTCAAGTTGAAATTTAGCATCTCTAATTTGTTCTGTTGGAGTGGCTGCATAGGAATTTTATAATTGTTCGATTTTTTCCTCCAATTTGTTTTCTACTTCTCGATCTTTCTTTTTTGATGTGTTGAATATGAGAGGATTTTCCCTCTCAGCACTGCTTTGGCCGTTTCCCAGATTAGTGTTGGTGAGGTGATTGCTGAGTAATTGTTTTCCATAACAAGAGTCCATTCTCTTTTGAAATATGAGTGAAATTCTTTATCTTTAAGTAATGATGTGATGAATCACCATCTTTGGTTGCTTTTAGTTTCTGTTTTGTGGTGCAATATGAAGCTGATTGGGGGATGATCTGATATGACGATTGGATGGATGATCTGTCATCATAGAGTTGCTTGTCAGGAAAACAGTCCACTCGTGAAAATGATGTACTGGAGAAAAGTAAGTGTATTCCCTGGTTGATGGGCTTTGTAGCTTCCAAGTATCGCCAAGTATCAATGGGCAACTTATGACTAATGTGGCTTTAAAGTCGAAGACAGGGGCTGTACGTCTTGTGTTCTGTCGCAGAAGTATTCTGCTTAGAATAACATGGGAAAGAGCATCTGTAAATAAAAAAGAGTTACCTCCCTGGTTAATGGGATATATATATAGAGTGGATGGGCTGGGGTGTAAGGTTTGACAATGTCCTGCATGTAGACTGGGCCCTATCGGTTCGCAACATGGTACGCAAGTACTAGTGTTTTGAAATGGATGCGGGCAGCCACTGGTAACCAGTGAAAAGATTGGAGGAGCGGAGTAGTGTGGGGACGTATTCTCCTGATGTTGTGCAGCATGTATTTTTAGGAACGGGTTGTTGCAGTAATGTTTGCAAGGGAGAATTGACTGTCGAGTGTCACATCTAGGTTCCTAGCAGTCTGGGTGGGGGCTACCACGGAGTTGTCAAAGGTAATAGTAAGTTCCTGGTTGGGAGAGCCTTTCCCTGGAATTATCGAATTGTACTGATTACACAAGTACACAAGGACTGTGTGTGCTCTCTGTGTTCAACCGTGGTATTGGTTGCAGGAACATTATCACCCATCAAGCACTTTCATGCAAAGTTTTGAAGTTACTGTTGTTGTTGTTTGCCTCTGTCACAGGTGATCATTAACTTGTGGTGTGAGAGAGATTCCTCCGCCACATGATTCAGTCTATCTGATCAAGGTTTTACGGTTTATTGAGTAGACAATCTCATCTGTTTTCATACTAAAAACACTAAACCCTTCACACTATGTTGTTGCATTATATGGAGTGACGCTTCTAGCTAGTTCAGGCAGCCAACTCGAGCTGCGCTGCTCCAATCATGTGACATACATCATGTGACATACCTCACTCTCCACAATCATCTATAATACACACACCCTATTAGGTGGTTTATTTAAGCAGAGAAAATGTTCCTGACTCCCTTTGCTTGCCTTGCTACTGCGTCAGTATTGCTGCCAGTTGCTTCGGCCCCTCCACCACCCCAGCATCCACCTGTAAGCTGTGACGGGGGGTTATAAATATTTGCTGATCACTCCCATCATATCTATGTAATCATATCTGGGGGATGATTAAGTAATTAAGTCGGAGCTTAGACGCCAAACACTAACCTGTTCTACTTTTGAAATAAACATTTCAATGTGAGTGGTCTGACTGAAATATACTTGTTATAAAAAGACAATTAAGGTGATTGTATGAGAGTATGTTTCCAGGAAGAATAGATGTATAATTTTAAGAGAAATGGAGACAGTGTTCATCTTCTGATTAATATATTTCTACTGATTGCCAGCAAACGAACAAAAGTGAAATTACTCTATATTGAAGCATAAAATGTTGCTTCATTTAACCATTTAGACCAAAAAAGCGTCACTGAACTAACTGGAGATAAATGACATTTTCCTTTACCTGAACCAGAAATGCAGCCAAGCCAGTGAATATGGCGAGCAGGGCCATGCGGCGCAGCCTGCACACATTGACCTGCTTGAGCAGAAAGAATCGAGCCCAGCGCAGTTTCTTGGCAGTGTGTGGGGGGTAACGCATGCTGTTCACTCCCTCCATCTTCAGCTGCTTGATGAGACAGCTGCGCAGGTGGCTCAGCTGATCGAAGCTGTGTTGGCCATGGTAGCAGCCCGTACCACTGTTACCTGAGGAGGCAGAGGGAGGATAAGCTCATGAGCTGTGTTCCTGCACAGAAAAAGCTGCAGGTGGATTTTACATTCACACACTCACCAACTCCTCCGAAGGGCAGAGCACTGACAGTAAAGTGGACCAGACAGTCGTTAGCCAGCAGAGCTCCACTAGATGTCTCAGCTATCACCCTTTTGATCAGCTGTTGGTCAGAGAGGACAGATCAGGGCAAGTCGGTACAACACAGCAGGGTGCGAAAAAGGTGGGACACCAAAATCAGGGATACAAACATTGTCTTGAATGTTAATTTTAATAAAGGGAAACATATGTCTGTTGGGGATTTTTGTTTTACCTTGTTGTCATGGGTGAACACATAGACAACCAGCGGTTTCTCTCTCTCGTTAATGAACTGGATGGCCTCGTCTACATTGCTCACAGTGATGATTGGCAGGAGTGGCCCAAAGATCTCTTCCTTCATCACTTTAGATGTCTCCGTAACATCTTTCAGCACAGTCGGGGCTGCCACGGTACAGGAAGCAGATGGTCATTCAAAGGTTGTGGACTATAATCTACTCATACTTCTTCATACAGAACAGAGGTGTAACAATTTTGAAACAAAGGACGAAACCACAAACGTCCACAACCTCACATCATGATACAGTATGACTGAATACCCCAACTGCTGCAGGAGCTCGACCTAACTATGTAAAGTCCCTTGAGATAATGTATGTTGTGATTTGGCACTATACAAATAAAATTGTATTAAAAACTTACATATTCTCAAGGCACTTTTCATCATAAGGGAAGAGAAAAGAAATCCACTCATTCCACAATGTGAAATGTCTTGGTGGGAGTGGAGATGTTTTCTAACATGTGACAGATGCCAAAATGAAAAAAACTAAAAGAAAAAAGTATATAAGGATGACAAAGCAGAGCCATACACGTAGAAGACACCGACGAGGATGTCAAGAGAGTTTTTGCTGATAAGGGCCGCACTGATAAGTGTGAATTTGCTGTAAACAATAATCAATATGTTACATCCTGCCTCTGCCTGCTGCACCATCCTTACCTGAATTCTCCGGACGATTTGTTGCTGTTGCGAACCTAAGCGGAAAATCTCCCCGCTGCGTTGTTTAAAGTCTGGACACAGTTGTCATGTCTGAAAACAGCTTTGGGATATTAGAGTGCTATGAGCTTTATAATATATGATGGGGCTCAATCATTAAGGGTTTTGTATGTAAGGAGCAGGCCTTCTAGTCTATTCTTCTAGTTGGTTTTATTTTATTTTCTTGCCATAACACTGGGTGATCATTGGAATTTCCTGAACTGTTATGAGTCCAAGCTGACTACAGACATCATGCATGAAGATGCAGTTAAAGTTACAAACTTGTCAGTGCCAGCTTTCTATTATGATATAATAATATTCAAAACCTGTTTTGGTGCAGTATTGCTTTAAAGAAACACAATGTAACAAGCCAAATGTGGTAATTATTAATGTTGGGATGAGAGTGTGAGAGGTTAAGCAGTTTTCATGTGCAGAAAACCAAGGGTCATCAGTAGCTTTACTGAAGCCCCGACTGGCTACAACCTGAAGAGCTGCCTAATTCATAAAAGTTTCTTTACTGAATATCAGAAATGAACACTAGTTTTTTAATAACTTCTAACTCTTTTTAACTGATCTACACTTCCACAATACTCTTAAACTTTCTAAGCCTGATTCTGGTGGTTTACGCTGTCACTCAGTTAGGCGCTTCTCGCAGGAAAGTTACATGCAGCACATCTTGCTTCACACCCTCTGAGGCACAATAACAGAGCACAGTGATTTTCAAAGAAGTTTATCAATGCCATGAGCATGCAAGTAAAGGCTGCCAGCAGATTAAATATGACATCATGGGCGAGCCTTGTGAGCCAAACATGTCACGTACCGATGTAGCATTGGGATTCATCACTATCTCCACCAACAGCAACTGTGCTCCCCTCCATCAGAGCCATGACCCTCTTAAAGTGTCGCTGGTTGATGATGCGTCCATAGTCCTCGAAGGTCTTTGGATTATCAGTGTAAAACTCCTGTGATGTGTTACATAAAACATATATAAGAGTTTCTTCAGATTGATACGAGTTTCAACAAAGAAAAGAAAATTGCGTTTCTTCAAGACTTGGGCATAAAAAACCCAGATACACCGATTCAAATTTTTTTTTAATTCGTGTAAAATTCCCCAAAACTGTACTAAACCTTCATGTCAGACCAACCTTAATGCTCTTCTTAATCTCCTCCACTACTCTGTCCTGGATGGAGGGTTCACACAGAATGTAGTCTGGAGCAATGCATGTCTGACCGCAGTTGACAAATTTTCCCCATGTGATGCGACTGTGTTGAGGGAGAGAAAAATTCTGATTACACCTCAAGTCTTAGATATAGCTTTATGTTTTATTGGTATCATATAATTATTAAGAAAACAAATGCTGATATTCATTGTGTATGAGACCACAGTAGACCTCACTGAGATTGTCAGATTAAAAAACTGCAGTGAGAACCCTCAGAACAACTGATCTTTAAAAGTCCAGATAGCTGCTTTGTATACATTCATATGGATGCACCCTAAGATCTACTGGGAGCTATAAAGTCCTGACAATGAGCAGGAAATGCACAATTTCTTGTAATATTTTTTAAATGACACTGACCGACATGCAATGGTGATATCACAGTTCTTGTCGATGTAACAGGGACTCTTCCCTCCCAGTTCCAGGGTCACTGGGGTGAGGTGGCGAGCTGCAGCCTCCATCACCAGTTTACCAACTGTGCTGTTTCCTGTGTAGAAAATGTGGTCAAATCTCTGCTTTAGCAGCTCCTGGGTCTCTGACACTCCACCTGTCACAACTGGGTACAGGTCCTAGAGAAAGAAAATCCAGTCATTAAAGTTCTCTGTAGATTTACAATTGATAAATGAAGGTAAAAAGGCACAACACATCATATCAAACAAAGTGGATGGCTCACTTTATCTAGGTATTGAGGGAGAAGCTCCTCCATGACCTTGGCAGAGTGTGAGCTGACTTCAGATGGCTTTATTACTGCTGCATTACCTGAAAGATGAAGAAGAAGCCATAGATCACCAATTTCACTAGCGTTTTTCATTTGTTAATAACATAAATACAACACAATGGCAGATTAATGACAATCCTTAATCTTTTCACACAATGAGATACCAAAAAATAGTGTTTGCTGATTCTTTGTTCAATCAACAAAAATACTAGTTATACAATGCAACATTTTCCTAAAACACTCTCAATCATCACCTCTGACCCATTAGAAGTGTGTAGCAATGTATGTATTTGCACAGATCCTGGTCTCTAGCTCTCTGCCTGTATTCCTTTGTTTTATTGTTTTATTTTGCTCCCACTCAGACTGGACTGTTTCTTAAGGGTGCAACTTTGAGTAAAAGCGTCATCTTGTGGTCAAACTGCATCTAACTAATACATTTCTCTGTTAGTGTATACGTGGGTGTGCTGTACATGAGTGTATTTGGTACCTGCAGCTATAGCACCAACCAGCGGCTGGAGTGTGACAGCCCAGGGGTAGTTCCAGGCTCCAATAATAAGCACCACTCCCAGGGGCTCAGGCTGGACGTAAACCTCATCTTGTAGAGTGAGGAGGTTCTTCTCCACAGGTCGAGGAGCTGCCCACTCTGCCAGTTTCTCTATCGCCAGCTTGATCTCCCCCTCCAGTCCCAGAGTCTCAAACAGCTCCGTCGCATTTTCACTCTGAAAGCAGAAGATGGGACAGACCCAGAAGCCGAGTTCAAACCTTCAGTCCCAACACCAAAATCATTCACATGTCCCATATACTCACTGATAACTTGTAATCTCTGTAATTACAATAATTCAGTCTAAGGTTGACACTGAATTTTCATTTCAATTTCACATTTGTTAAAATTACATAAATATTTAAGTATGTGTTTGGTGAAAGAATGATTGCACTGATTGATTCTCCTCAATGCCAAGATTCATGAATGCTCTCATTAGAAAAAATTATAAACACACTACCAGAATAGATTTAGACAACACAAAATAGTCTGTCCATCTATCCATCTATCCATCTATCCATCTATCTATCTATCTAGATAGTGTGTGTGTTTATATATATATGAAGTTAAAGAGGGCTGCATTCTGTTGTATATTCCTGCAAAGTGACATGCCTGTACAGCCACCACACTCTTCTGACAGTACATCCAGTCTCCTGAGTTTGACCCACCTTGCCAAGGTCCCTTTTAACAGCATCTGCAATGTCCTTCCGTCTCTCTGTGATGAAGCGGAGCAGACCCTTCAGCTGGTGGATCCTATACTCCAGACGCCTGGTGTTTCCTGTCTGGTAAGACTTCCCGGCCCGTTGAACAACAAGCTGTTCCCGGGACATCTTGAACAGAAACAATGATACACAAAGATGTTACAATTGTTGCCCTTTATATCAAGTTGTCACATCTGCGACTATCTGGCTAATTTAGCCATTTACGAAATTCTGAAATCAATTACCAGCTAAAAGCAAATTTAGCGAATTGATAAAATTATGAAGCTGCTAGCGAAAACATTTGCTGCCGATACTCCCATGTTCACATTAATAAATAATGAAAAGTGTTTGTTATGACCACAGGCCTCTGCTACGAGGCAGGATTTGTGGTTATACCTTTACGTATCACTCTGGATTTTCAGAGCTGGCTCACTTCTTATCAGAGTAATTCACCATGGTAACTCATGCTGAACTGCTAACCAGGTTACTTTGTGATAACAGATCAAAACTGTCAACAGACTAACTACTGACCAATCGCATCACTAGAAAACCAGAGTTATCGATTTACAGGATCCTGACAGGCACAAAACAGTTTAGAAAACATCAAAGTAAAATTGGTATTTTTTTATAGATAATTGGGATGGTTTTGTTTAGTCTGGTTCTTAAACAGAGCTTCTAATAAACAAAGGAAGAGTTTATCACACCTGCTGAGCCACAGAGAGGGATGTCCACTAACCAGAAGGTCAGTGTCCTTAAGACAGATTCTGAACCCCAAATTGCCTCTGATGGCTTTGCAGGCAATGTATCAAAGCGTTGTATGAATATGAGCGTTTATGGGTGAATGTGACTTGTACCGTAAAGCACCTTGAGTGATCGATAAGACTGGTAAAGAACTACGTGTATACAATCCACTCTTTACTCGAAAGAAACAGAAATATAAAGCTTCACTTTAATTCCACAAAGATTTGATTGTGACACAGTTCCTGACAGTGTTGATGCTTAACTCTTATTCCATGAGTGCACCTTAGAACATGAAGATAAATAAAAACTAAACCCTCTGATTCCTTTTACTAAAAATGATCTACACGCTATTCAATAGTAATGAACATTTGAGTCAGACTGAGCTCATCTCACATGAACTCAGTTTGATATTACTTTAATCTTTTTAATCTGCATCACATGCTCACTGTTTGTTCATCGTCAGACAAAAGAGCAAGTGGTAAACTCAATAAAGTTCCTCTGTTTGTTCATCAATAACACTTCTGCTGCTTTTCTAGTCTCGTCATGTGATGATGTTGTTTACATTTCACCTTGTGAAATATGGCGATGATGCGAAAAACCCAGAGTTACTAACCAGCTTCACAGTGGAAGTTATCTGCGAGGATAATGTTCAGTTCAGTGTAGTAAGCCAAGCTGCTTTAGCTTGGTTGCTAACAGCTATAACTGACGGCATTAGAAACAGTTATTAAAGCTACAGCAGATTGGTAAGTGCTATCTGCGTAACGTTAATAAACGCATACACAAAGACACGCCTTAAAAATAGTTGTTTACCTTCCAGAGCTTATCCTCCTCGACCAGTTTGAATATTAACTACGTCCTATCTACACAGTTATAAGCTACTGTTGTTACACTGGCAAAAGCCCAGTGTACTCCGCAGCAATTGGTCAGTGAGTGCGTCAATGAAGAAAAGCGCCAATCAGCGCGACGCATGGTGAGTTGGCCCCCCCCACACCATAACAACCGTCATACTGTGGCCGCAGGCTGCACTTTTCACTGCTGGTTTCCAGGTGTCTCGCAACAACATCACACAACCCCCGTGCACCTCTAGCTGCCCCTGTGTTATTAGCAGTGCCTGGTCTTTTCGGAAAGTTCGGTTCTCTTGTCCTGTGTAAAAGCCCTGGAGCTACTTCAGATTTGTTCTTTGGTAAATCCTCCTCAAACAGTTCTTCAATATACTGCCACTTAGTGCTGTTTGTGTGCTGGACGTTGTGTGCAGAGCTTTTTATAAACAGTCTATGGTGCAGAGTGAAGTTAGAAAACTTTGTGTTCATCCTACCTGGTTTATCAAGATGAAGATTGAATGCTCAAAGTGAATGCTTCATTACTGTTCATGCGTGTGGTTTATACATAAGTTAAATCATTTACTTAACTGTTATTTTTTTCTTACATTGCATGCATAGATTGTATATAAAGATTGCATGTTGGCTATCTCAGAGATCTGTTAAGCAATTGACAAAATCTTCAGACCTAAATTCACTACTTTTCAAAAATAAAAGCTATTTAATTCGGCTAAATCTAAAGCATTCCAGTGACAAAATGAACGTTGCACATTTGCTTTGTAGACAAATTACTAAAGAGGAAGTGATTATATGAATGTTGTTGCCATGACAGAGATCTGCACCTGTGACACCCGTGAATATCTGTGTCAGTCTGTTAAGGTGACATAAAAATAGAAAGATTGTCATAATGATCTGGCAGCAATTTTGACCCAGTTACTAACCGCTGTTGATGTTAATCTGATCAAATTTGGAAGAAGGCATGTTCAAACTTACCGACAGACTGGAGGCATACTAACTGCTACAGAGCGCTGGTCGCCATTTTATTCCATTTCTATTGATATTGAATACATCTTCAGTCCAAATCGCACCCAAGTCGTCACTGCAATTCTCTTGGCCATTTACAATAAACATGCCAAGTGTGAATCTGATTAGTTGAACAGTTCTCAAGATACGAGTTCCACATACAAACAGAAATACGGAAGAGAGACAGACAGACGTCTGTGGAATTGGCAGGTATATTAAATTACCTCAGACAGACACTGTCAAAAAGGGCTTTAGAGCCTCCTGTGAAAAATACTTCTCAAGACATGGAACTCAGCTGATGATGCAGCTTCAGGCCACCAGTTGAGTTGTAACACAGCTGCAGTTTTAGGCAACACACATTTCAAACCTTAAAGGAAACTGTAATAATCATTAATCATAATAGTACAATGTGATATGCACAATGTACAGAATGTAATTGTCACGTACTAACACCTGTGTAGCTTTACTGTGTACATGTGTACTGTACACAATGGAGGAAAGAAACTCTGACATTGCTGCACTGTTTGTATCAAACAGTTTATGCACTTTATTTACTCCAAATGAATCTTTATTGTACCACAGTAGAACCACAGCTTAACTTTCAACATAATGTTGAACAATTTGTAATTATAATCATTATTCTAATTTTTACTACTCATCTGACACCACTTTCAAAGTTAATTTGTTCACCTTTTCAGTTGCAAACTTTTCATCCAAACTAAGAAAAGCTACATGGTTTTAAGAATAAAATAAAAAGACAGGTAGATATCTTTGTTTTTCCTCTCTTTAATAACAAAGACTGTATTTGAGTTCCATAAAGAACAAAGAGAGACACCCATCGATGGGAGACACGAGTATAACGTTAACATTTCTCTTTGAAAAAATCTGCGCTTGGAAAGTTGTTGCATTTTCAGGGTTGTGACTGACAGTGGGGTTTTTCAAAATGCATTCAAATCGAGCTGGAGAGGCGCAAACAACAGGGCACATACATTCAAGATTCTAGAGGTTCTACGGGGTAACATACAGAGTCGGTACCCATGCTTTATCTAAAACAGTCCATCTTCAGTGACAGTCCATGGACACAATGGTACAGAGAAAAGATTCAGGTGGGTTTACATCAGCTATATTTTTCCCTCCTCACTCGGTGTGCAGTGAAAGGCTTCATGTGGATGAGGGAAACTGAACCCCAAATATGTCTAGAAAAAAATAAACAGTACATCAGAGAAACAGGCCCAGAGTCCACTGGTGCCTGTGAATGGATTTACACACCTTTTACTTTTACATAGAAAAACAATGTATTAACAGCTGTACAAGAGTAGGCCTATGTCTGCTTTCACAAGAAGAAGGTACCTCCTTTTCTATCCTTTACTGTTTACTACTGGCCTTAATGCACACCTGGCAAGTGCATGTGTGTGTGTGTGTATATACACACTCATAGATACATACAGTACATACATTGTTGGGAGGACAGCAGACAACTTGAGGGGAGGCAGAGGGACTACGTGGATACTAGGCAGTGAAGATTGTGACAAATCAAGTCTCACAAAATTTTATGATATAAGCACAAAATCTGAAGACATCACACTTATTTCAGAAAATGTCATAAGATCACTGAACAAATATGTGTGTGTTGATCTCAACAATGAACAGTCCTGGTAGAAAGAGTTCTCTGGGAAGTTTCAGAGCTGCCATAAGTTTTATTTTATTTGTTGGCACACCCCTGTTGTGCCACAATAGGTTTCCTTATCAAACCCTTGGCAGACATGAATAAAATGTATCAAATTCATATATGTACATATAAAGATTTGTGCTCATTGACTGACAGGCAGGCTGTCTGATGGCATAATCACCGACAGGCCCAAAACTCAAACTATGATCTCGCAATCACACACACACCACTCCCAAAAAAAGGAGAAAGGATTCAATCGCATGAACAACATACAAATATAAACAAGTTTGCAAACATCAAGTTTTGTTAAAAAGTAGCTACAGATACTGAGAAAACATAAAAAAGCTGTAGTATTTTTTTAGTAGATTGAAACTTATTGTTCAGGTAACTTGTCAAGTAATATGACCGTTCAGTTTCCCAATTCACTCGATCGGGGTTTACAGTGAACATGTCTTGCTGTTTAGCACTATAACAGGAAACGAGTCTGATACAACTGCAATGGTTCTCAGCTTGTGGCTTTCTGCTGAATACCTGAACGTACAGACCCTGTGACAATGTGAGCAGAGTGAACCATCATCAAATTCACCTTAACCCCTCCTCATTGTGAGCAATATGATCAACAAGTCACCATGGAAAAGGGAAACAGGGGATGTGACAAACGCCTGTCACATTTTTTCTACTTGCTGTCATGAGTGACAGTTCTGCATTCAAAGTGCAACATGAATATTAAGCTGATACGAGCCAATCAAAGCTTCCCAGCCGCTTAGTTTTATTCCATTAATCAAACTATTTAAAAAAGATGTCTATTTTATGAAGAAGTGTTATAATGGGGAAACTGTAGACCATTCTTCACATGCTTGACACAACTAATGGATCTAGAATTAAAGGGATATTCCACCAATTTAGTATTACACTTCCATAAAGTTGGAGATCTGCCAGATACAGTTTAAATACAAATTCAAAGCAGCAGGGGCTGAAATTATACTTATAACCTCTCATGGGATGGGTCAAGCTCATACATTTACCATATCACTCTGCCTTTAGACCATACCTGTCTGGTAAATGCCCATAACTGAGAAATTCCACACTCCAGTTATTAACAGGGTTTTCGAGGCGAATTCAAGATAACATTGTTGACATCATCATAGAGGTATCAGCACAGCAGTGATGGTCATGGGTTATTTTGTTTGACATGACAAAGCTCCTGACAGAATTACAGGGTTAATTACCCAATTGTTTTCACAGACCATGTAACACTCCTTGTGATGAATTCCATTTCTAAAATCAGTGGAATGCCCCTTTAACTGAGGATTTAAAGTTGAGATAAGTGTTTCTGTCAAGCATCTTGTTAATCTCTGATAGTCACTGCCCCAAAAGGCTGAGGTGTGGCCTAAATGTTATGCCAGACAGCACCGTTTCCCTGCCCTGTTTTCCCAGGTTGCTCTGCCTTATGGGAAATGTATGCAGTGGATTTGATGCTCATGAACACAGAGCAATTCAGTTTTGAGTGTGAAAGCAGGAGTGATTAGACAACCATTCCCCTGCCTTCATATTTCTACCTATAGGACTCCTCCATCTTCTCCTCTCTGCCCAATATAAAGTGCTTGACCCAAAAACATGAGAAAAATAAAAACAAAGCAATTACAAATCCACCAATTGTTTGCTCTCATGGCTGTGTGTTTCTGTAACAGGAGCTTGTGTTCTGTGTAAATGTCCATGTTGGACCTGTTACAGTGCACGGCCGTAAGCCTTTTGCTTTTCCTCCATTTCCTTCCACTTGAATACTTCAGGTTTTCAAGACAGGCAGGAGACTCAAACACCCATGTTCTTCTGAACCAATAAATAAGAATAACAACTTAAACAGAGTTGATAACCACTGATTTCACATAGTAAGTAGCATTTAAAAAGATGAACTGCTTCATGTGGCGCTTGAGTCTGTCAAGTTCAAAACAAAGTCTCATTGTTGCGTCCATTCTCTTTTTCTTCTGGTAAAAAAACACAAATAATATCCTTGATAAAAAAACATGCACATCAAAGTGCATGAATTATGTCCACATCTGGTTTCAGTCTCTTGTTTCTGGATCCGTGGTCATCTTTGGTTGTAAGTTTCTGCATCAGTCACTTGTTACAGTTCATTCTGTGATGCAGCGGATAAAAAGAACTGATGATAAATACAGATGAAACCTATCAAATGAAAAAGTGCTTGACCTGCTACAGGAGGGAACAGCGGCTTTGTGAGGATGGTTCTCGATAGTCTTAGGACGTGGTCCCTGTGCGTGCGTGTGTTTATGTGAGCTCTGCTACTCATAGAGCGTGACAGTACAGTAGCAGAGGGCTGAGATCCTGCGGTCCACACTGGCCTTGTCTGCCGGGAAAATAAACAAAACAAGATGTTATTAATAGAAGTTGTTGCAGAAAACGGAAGTAAAACAGTTATTAGATCAAGAGCAGGCCTCCAAGACACAATGGGCCCCATGCAGATTCAACCTGATGAATGTTATCTGTTCACAAGGTTTAATCGTTATCTTAAACAACAACCCAAAAGTGGCTTCCTGTCATACTTTATGTATGGATGTTTCATTCCCAAAAATATTTATCAAAACATAATGATAGCCAGGGATCTAAAAATGATAGTAGTATTACTGAAGAACTACTAAAGAAATCGCCCACAACCCTTAAATCACAGATAGCAAAACTATCCGTGATTTAAATGGGAAGGTCAAGTTGACGATCTACATCAAGTGAGTTGTGTAAATTGTCTTGCAATGTGGCAATACAATCTTTTGTTCAAAATAAGTAGTTGATAGCTGTAAAATATTGAAACTTTGCTTTCATTGAGATGAGAATATTAGAATTGTTAAGTTAATTAAGTGTTGAGAATGGGAAGACTAGATGTACATGTACCCCTCAGTTTGAGTCTAAGTACAAGAAGATTGGTGAGAGCAACTAGTGCTCGTACATGCCACTTAACAACTTCTCTGTTCATACAACTGCTCCTGCATGAGGCTCAGTGTGTCAGATGTGTGTGTAGGTCAGAGATTGTAGTTTTTACTCACATTTAACCACATTCTCAATGTCAGTGGGGTCCTGTAGGATCTTGGACAGGCCATCTAGCAGCATGGCGGCCTTGCTGTAGCGGTAAGCTATATCCTCCGTCTGCTTGAACATCTCGTCAAGAGCTGCTGACTGAACCTGACACACACAATCACACACAACAGCAGAAATGTACTGAACATGCCGTTTGAAAAAGAGACAAAATTATGAATTCCTTTTTGGTTTTTTTGGGGGGGGTTTCCGTGCTGCGTCTGACACTCACCATCTCCACGGCGTGATTGTAGATGAGCTTCTCTGCAGTGACGCTGTTGATCTCATCCACAAATCGCTGCTTATCAGAGAAGAAGTGGTTGAGTTTGTCAGTCAGCTGCCGGCAGAGGGAGATGCAGCTTTTGTAACGCTCATTCAGATTCTTCACCACTGAGAGAAGAAAGGGAAAAGGTTTAGTGCACTTGTATTTAAAAGGTTACAGACTGTATTTGTGTACCCATGAGGTACATAGACAGAGGTTTGTTTCATACACAAAACCACGGTGACATTCTCCTGCTGATGTAGTGGGTGAACAGCAGGTTACAGTATAATACACTGATGGGACATGAAGAATTTCCTCACCTTGTTTGACAGCAGTGGAAGGATTGAGCTGGGCTGATTTAATCTGAGCCTTGGCCAGATGGAGGGAGGAAGCCAGGAGCTGAGCTGCCTTCATGTAGAGAACCAGCTGCTCCACCTGCCTGTAGAGGGCAGCACAACACAGTATATTAGAAGCATGGAAAATCTTCATCACTGCAGCAAGACTACTGAACAACAGGCCTGCTAAGACTGCATGATATTATTAATCAAATGAGATTATCAAAGACTAAAGTCAAAACTTTGGTCATTTCTTACCCCCACTCTTTGCTGAGCTGGCTTATCTGGTCCACAACCACACTGTCCTGGGGAGGGTAGAGGGACGCAGCTGACACTCCAAGCTCCGTCCCACCAGCACGAATTGCTGCCATCTCCAGCACGCAGTCAGTGAAAGAAAGCATCATCCGCAGGTACATCAGTGTGTCTGTATGCTCACGCTGCAGCAGGAGACATCAAGATTAAATGTAAAATCAAACAAATGACTCACTGAGTGGTTAATTGATGAACTTCCCCCTTAAATGTGGGGAGAGAAAAAATATCATATTAGTCTCTCTCACCTCCATAAGAGTCTCCTCAGGCAGCTCAGGTGCTTCGAAGGTGATGAATCCTTCCAAGCTCGGAGGGGAGGTCCCATAGGGGACATAGCGCAGACTGCTCGGTGCCCCATCTGCCCCGGGGACTGCCTGCCCACCCCCAAAACCTCCTGGAGGAGAGGTGCCCATTGTCATGCCTGGGGGAGAACCGACATAGATCCGACCGCTGGTGGAGCAGAGAGAACCAGCTGAACTGTTGGATCCCACTGAGGAAATTGACAAAGAGAGAAGAGGAAAATTTAGCCTTTGTTATCAAACCTCTGCTGCAATGACTTGAGGCAGTAAGAGCATGAAAGAAATCATGATATAAATACTACTAACAAGTACACTCACTGAGGCAAACTAACTTTTCCTACTTCTAGCTGTTTATAGGTAATTGGTTTGCACGCTAGCTGTGCTAAGGTGAAGGGTCCTCACCAGAGGTGGTACGTGGTCGGGTGCACAGATGGCTGCAAGCAGGAGGAGTGCTGCTGTTAGGTGGTGAACCCACGGTGAAAAGAACAGTACGGGGACTCGCTGACCCACCCTGAACGAGACCAATGGGACCCGCAGGGGCTTTGGGATACGAAACATAGATAATCTCTTTTATACACTGTTGTTGACATTTCATTGAAGCTTCAATGAAATGTATGAATTAACAGTTTTCATTGCAGATATTTCATATGGAAGAACACAGACAAGCCATTAGTCATTCCAAATGTTAACGCAACCTGTTTAAAACACATTTCAGAGTTTGTGCAGCAATATACTCATACCTGTGTCCATTGGTCGCTCTGTGTTCAAGCTATCAGTGCTCCCCTGATAGGCTTGTCCGCCCAGAGTGATTCTGATTGGCTGATCAGACAGACGACCTGTGCTAACAGACCTGCAGGGAAACCAAAGGCAACGTCAGCACGTAAAACAGCAGAAAAACTGACGTCACAGTACCACAGTGGGACTCAACATTTCACTTCACTAATGACGAAATTCAATCTTGTAAACACGTATAAAGTGGCCAGTGTTCCAAGCTGGTGACATTTCCTCTATAAACTCTGCCGTGTTATTTACGTGGCATAAGTAAGATATCAAGGGTCTAAAACTGATCAAAAACTGGAAAGGAAACACATTTGCTTTTTTTTCACTTTTCTTTACTCATAATGCAAAGAAAGTCCTACAATTTAAAAATGTTTAATATTTGAACTCAAATTGTATTTTTCATGCAGAGGAATAGATCGGGGAAAAAAAAGCCAGTGGAAACACTTTTAAACAATTTAAACCCAGCAAACTAAGTAAATAAGTAGGCAGCTAAGAACTCTTCCAGTGTCCCATTAGATTTAATACAATCCGTTAATGTATATTTATGCATCATTCTACCTTTAGTTAAGGTAGAGGCTGAGATGTATGGAGACATGAGATGTGTTTCTTTCAGTGAGACCTACCTGCCAAAGGTTTTACTGGCCTCAGGGGCAGCTGGCCGTCCAGTGACGTACGGGCTGCAGTGGTGGGCACAGATATCCCGGGCATCTGCTAAGGTCTTGGTGGGCACAGGGCTGTCTGCCAGTGCCATCAAGTTACAGGACGCCTGCGTTTTGGGAATTTTAAACGGTGCCAAAATGATCTGGATGAAAAAGAATTTTTGAGAAAACCTCAATGACATGTTTATTTCTATTATTAGTATTGGCCATCTGCTGACTCACCAAGAATTGCACTCACCTTGGTAGGAGAACCAATAATGGTGGGCAGCGGGGACTTCTGCAGCCAGTCGGACGTGCGGGGCGAGGAGCCCAGCAACTTGGTCGGTGAGGAGCCAAGGTTTGCCGGTCTGCCGAGCTGAGGTGAGTGACTGCAGGAGGAGGAAGGCTGAACGGGGTCTGACAGCTGCTTGTGGAGCTTCTGCCTGGTTTGGTAGACCTCAGTCAACGTGGGGGAGCTCTGGAGCCGAGCCCCCAGGAGCTGGGAGGACGGGACAGGAGAACCTGAAGAAGGTAGAGAGGGAAACTCTAACTTAGTTAAATTTAACAGCCTCCCATAAACAACCCAACAAGAGAGTAATAAATAGTAAATAATTATAAAATAAGGTTGATCATGGACAGTACATCTTTGTAAACATCCTCTGTGGTCAGAGGAGATGTCCCTGCATGTCTCTGATGTCACTCAGCTGTATTCTTTAGCTCTAACATTTGCTCTGATGACACATTCATGAGCTTTGCTTCATAAGCGTTTCAACAAAAGAAAATAGTCGTGGCACTTTCCTCACAGACTGTGTGGGTCATAAAATCTGGTTGTTTGTGAGACTTTCCATCACAGGGGACAAAGTACTGTTGTCTGTCTGACTGAGGCTCCGTTTCAGAGAGTACATTGTAACTCCCCCTCTTTTTAAATGGTCACCATGACAGCAATCCTCTTGCCACAAACAGTCCCGGTGTTGTGATATGTCTGAAGTATGAATATAACAGCAGCGTCAGAGACTTTTAAAAAGACCTTGACTCATGGTGACTCATGCACTTGACATGACAATAACAGAGTCATGACGCAGAGAAGAGGATCAAAACAATTTACTAGAGCTACTGCTAATAACTTACTGATTCATTTAATTTAAAAGCTAAACCAAGTGAGCATATTTGGCCTTTGTAGGGAGCAGCTGAAGTTTTGCACATGAACTGACCTCCAGAGGAGCTCCGGCTGCGAGGCTCATGGTTCTGCAGATGACAGCAGCATTGACCCAGCTGCTCTGGGATGGTGCCCACTGTAAACACAGTGATTTCAAATTGTGAGCTTTGAGACATGTCCAGCTCCTGTCTAAAATATGTTACTGATTGACAAATGAGCTTGGAGATATGTCTAGACATGACCTTACCAAGAGGTGAGGGCGAATAGGGCCGGGAGCTGCCGATAGAGAGGCGTCGGCTCACTGTCTGAGGGACATCTGCAGAACCTGGGGACCCTGAGGCCACTTTGGGAAACCCCATTGGGCTAGTGTTGGAGCGCCTCACTGTGCCAGACCTAGAAAACACATACATATCACAAAAAAACATTAGGTGGAAGTAAAATTCAGTTCTAAAAGTTTTTCAGTTTTCAGATCCATGAGAATAAATGCCCTTATTAAACATTAACTAATTAAAAGAGTTAAATAAAATATTAATGATCAAATAATAATTTAGTAGTACATGTTTATTCTCCAGCATAAATCCCTTGAGATGCATCTCCTTTTTGAGAGGGTTTCAGTTTGTTGGTAAATACAAGCTGTTACTGCTGCAACACTGTACACTAAGTAGATCTGAGTCACACAGAAACAAAGAATGTGTGGGAAACTCTGCTGTGGAAACTCATTTGCACAGTTCATATCCATCCCACAGAATATGTGGTACAACTGCAGTGAGTTGTTGTACATTTACCAGACTCACTTTTATCTTGACTTACTGGGAGACAAAACTAAACCCTTAGTAAGCACTAAAGGCTAAATTTGCTCAATATGACAATATGTGGGAGATCAGCTAAAGAAGTGCACCAAAAAAACAAGTTCTAGTCGGCACATTAGGGTGTTATAGGTGTTAGGAGAGGCGGGGCTTGTAGGGTCTCATGTAATTACTGAGATGCACTACATCATCTGAGGAGAAGTAAAATAAAATGCCCTGGATACAACTGCAGAGGATATAAATTTCACAATAAATACCATGTAAAGTGTTAGTTATGTTTATAGTACAGACATAAATATCGTACAAACATTGAGATTGCCTTAACAAATGTGGGGAATGCATTTAAAATAGCATGGTTAACGTTAAGTTGTCTCAAAGCAAAAAATGAAAAACCGGTGTCCATTAGATAAAGACAAATTGTGCATCTGAAACAATTTACAGTTAAAACACAGTTAAATTCTCTGGATCTTAAAAGAGGAAGGAACATCTCCCATTCCCAACATGTGGCACGTTACCTGTGCTGGATTTGTTCAACTGAGAAACAATATTGCAGGTGCACAAAAGCTAATTTCTGTAACTAAATGTTAATTGGTAATATCAACAGATCAACATGAACTTCCCTTGTCGCTTCCTCTGGGTTTCAGTCTTATGTCAGGATCTGGTTACAGATTTGTTTTTGTTTGACAGAGCAATATTAAGATCTATACAGTAAAGGTATATAAAGAAGTTCCCTCAGAGTTTCTACCTGCCATATTGTTGCTCCATACAGTGAGAAAAACAATAGTAAAAGGCTTTAATCTTCCCTGAACAGATTGACAAGAAAGACGAGTGAGACAGGTGAACAAAGAAGCAGAGCAAGGGTGCAGGGTGAGGGAGACATTTACTCTAACCCCCAGAGACATAAACCGAACAAGGTGCTTCTCTTGAGACATTAAACTAATCCTAATCTTCAGAGCTACAACCACAACAAAGGGATTTTAATGGCAAATGACAATACAAGTAAACCACCAGAAGAACACAAGCCCATACAGACACCAGCACAAATAAGCGTTGCAATAACAAACACATTACCAATAAAGTACAGCTGATTACAATCCACAGTAACTCTTGTGCTCTCCTTTTCAGAAAACAGACTGGGAATGGAAACAACTGAACTAATCTGTCTGTGAAACAAGTTGTCACCCTTTTGTCTTCTTCTGTCCTCCCATCTGCTTTGTCTTCAGACAAAACCCCCGACAAATCCTCCCGGCAACCGGTTGGGAAGTCACAAATTCAAGCTGATGCAATATTAGTCCAACTTTGTGGCTGATGAAATAACATCCTGAGTTTTCATTACACAAGTCACTCCTAAAACTTCTCATCACTAATTGTTGAGTCAAACATTAGTCCCAAGTTGATCTGGGCAAACAGGTGTTCATTCCAGGTGTTTAATAACTAATCACTGTGAGGAATAAATGAATCATGCAGAGTCGAGTCAGGACTTACATCACCCTCAGACCCAGCAGAGGCAGCTCTTACCTGGGGGAGCCGTAGAGTGTGGTAGTAGGGCTGCTGGAGAGGTTTTGCTTGATGCGCTGGTAGTTGCGGACCTGGGTGGGAACTGGGATGGGGGTGGTCTCGGCCCGTGGGGACACCATGGGGGTTTGTCCTGGGGTGGGCTGCGGCTGCCTGGAAGGGAAGAACCAGGAGAGGCGTTTGTTTAGCTAGTCCTATGAAGGCTGCTGACACTTCCATAACTGCAGGACATCTTCAGGTTGCCAATAATTATTTAAATCTCCAAAGGACTGCTGCTTGAGTCCTGCTACTCGAATAATTCTTAATGTAGGGACTTTGTCTCTGTCGCCCTGAGGTCTTTGTTTACTTCAGTATGGAGGCAGGTTGAGGAACTAAGTTTAGCCTGGGACATCATGAGGGGAGTCAGTGGGTGAAAAAGGAGGTTGGGCTTCCTTGTAAACACAAAGGCAGGACCAATCAGCTTCAAGCTCATCCCGCTGGGGGAAGGGTTGGAGGCGGGGCCAACCAATGGCACATGCAAGGCTGGTTCTCTGTGTACAGCCGACACAGGAGGGGAAGTGAAAAGAGACAGCTTAATTTACATTCCTTTGTTATTCTAGAGGAGACATAATGTTCTAGAATACAAAGTCATGACCTCATCACAACACCGGGCCTCTGACTACATATATAATGCAAAAATAGGAGGAGGAGTGAAGGAAATGGCCATTAGAGTACAGCACCAGTTGGAAACCAGTGTTATGTAATGATGAGAAGCCTGGGTGGGTCGACAGGGGAGAGAAGAGGCGGACACGTGAGGCAAAGACAAGTCCGGACAAAGAATCAGGGAGCAGTTTCTTTGTGGGACATCTGCAGTTCTGAGAAATAAACCTCACCATGTGCTGCCCTGCTCCACTAACCGAACACTGACCAGAATGACATTTGATACTGTAGCCCATGATCGAGGCTATTTTTTCTCCAA
This sequence comes from Hippoglossus stenolepis, assembly GCF_022539355.2. NCBI lineage: Eukaryota > Metazoa > Chordata > Actinopteri > Pleuronectiformes > Pleuronectidae > Hippoglossus > Hippoglossus stenolepis. Next base: position 18,736,043 of record NC_061486.1, read on the forward strand.
GTTGTGAAAAGATGTATTTAGAGAGGATTTGTTAGTCAGTGAACAGCTGCTTTTAAAAAAGACACACGAGTGGAAGAGGAGACTGGATCAGAAGTGAATGAAGTCTGTCTCTCAACTGACCTGGATTTTACCAAGCAGCCCAGCAGAGGGGGGATGGGATTAAACCATTTGAGCATTTATTCATTTTCACTTCTCTTTCTCCTCATCTATCTCCCTCACTTCCCTACCTAGACTCTCCTGTCCTGTTTCTTATCTTTTTTTTTTCTTTACAATGACATCACCATTACAATGGGAGCACCCTGCTCTTATCGCCATCTTCCCAAACCCATTTTCTGTTCCTTTTTTTTCCCTCTATCTTCTTCGTCACCAATCAATATAGGTCACACAGAGGACAGAGGATAAACAAGGCTGGGATTTCGGAGTTCTTTGATAGCAAAGTTCTTGTTACTAAATTGTAAGGGGAAACTGCAGTAATGAAGACAAAAATGGTTCATCTCGTGTCAATGGTTACCTAATTTACGTAGGAACATTTGATTGGTATGGTGAAAGCCGTTGGGAGGACAACAGATGGGATTAAATAGTTATAGGGGGATGAGACTGACAGAACAGCAAGAAAATCAAATGCAGGTGCAATTAAGAGGGAACAGAGAGGAGGTAACTGTTTTGCTTGAGGCTGTTAACATGTGCAAAAGGGAAAGCAGCAAGATAAAAGGGGTTTCATATAACCCATAGTGTCAGTTCTGAAACTCTACAGTACACAGAACCACAGGAAAATGAGTGGTGGACATGATGTTGTGTAGTAGGTGTGATGACTATTGTTGCGTTGATAAAAATACAACAGGATTTAAGGGACACGGCTGGTGACATTTAACGTTTTTCCAACTGTCAACAAATCCCATGAAAAGACAAAAATGATTAATGTATTCCACTAACAAAGAGCATTGTGGGTATAATCAGTGCCTGCCATATCATATTCTACTGCACAATAGAGCTTTGTTGTTTTTATGATACCATGAACACACACATTGTATTTTATTTTGATTCAATCATACAGACACCTTCCGGCATTCTAAAGCCCTGAGTCTTATTCCATTGCTGGAGAGTAGATTTCTGAGACTTTATTAAAATTGAAAATATATTTGTGAACAATGCAAAACCAGAGATTTGCATCTTCAGTAAGAGCCAATAGGATTTGGGTTGAATGTCACAGACAAAGTAGAGAATGTATTGACAAACTGAACAACACTTGTTAGTGTTGTTGGCAATGCAGAAGGAACATTGGGAATAATGCCAGCTTTATATTTCCTAAACAAAGGAAAGAGAATAAACAAAGAAGTAACAGACAGCAGGACTTTCCGAGAGAGAAATTCCCTATGTTGTAATATATGCATTTTTCTACTTCTTACATTTGACCTAAAGCTAAATTTAAAACCAATTCAGAAACAAAAGGTTGAATATTGAAATGTACTGTTATAGTTTATACATCTTCTCACTGTGGTTGCTGGACCTGTGAGCACAACACAGCTGAGGCACCGTAATAACAGTCACAATTTGTTATTGCAGATGAGTTTTGGCAACTGTGTGAAGTTATTCTTATCCCACAGCCCTTGGTGAGTCGCGTGCTTTATTTATCACAGCACCACCCTGTTGTTTGGCCAACTCTGATTCATAACTCACTAATCGTGCTATTTTACTGGTATTTCAAGAGAAGAATAGATCATATGACCTTACACACATACACATGAAGTCAAAGCAGTGTGTCCCTTGTAGCACCATGTCACACTTCGATAGCATAGACAGTGTATTTTTACTCTGACTCTGGTGAACCCGTCAGAGATGGGGCTGCCAAATTTTTCAGCCTCCTAAATAACAGTACCAGAGACATGTGACCACCATGGAGGCAGTTGAAGCACAAAGGATATTTATCACCAACACAATCTTTCCTGTGACTCTGTAGACTGACGTGCTTCAACTGATGCTGCATCTAACCTGTCATAACCTCATAAAACCACATCCTTTTCAGAAAAACTAAGAGAAACAAGAAATAATATGTTTATTAGTGAGCTTACAGATGATAGTAGATGGATTGCGTTACCTATAGAAAGAACAATGCTAGTTGTTATTCTGCTATTACTCTTCAACATGTCTCACCAAGAAAGCCAAGAAGATTATTTTATTCCATTAATCCTATTTATTCTTGTGTGTGTGCAACAGGTTTTATTCTTACAAATACTGTCTCAGGGTTTCTTAATTTCTTTTTTTATAGCTTTGAGCACTGGCTCATTATTATTTCAACTAATTGAAAAAACATTATGAGATTAATTTTCAAAACTAAAAATATACACTTGATTCCAAAGGCGGCATAGTACTCACCCTGCACACATGAGGAACTCACTGGACGGCCGACGACAAGCTCCCATTGGTTGGTCATCTGCAGAAGTAAAGAAAAGAATAGAATGTGAGTGGTGTAAAAAGCTTTGCTAATAACTAATAAATGATGATGTACCATTATCAGTTACAGTATTAGCTGATTACATGCCACTTGAAATACCAGCCGACACACACAAAGCTTTGCACTTAGTTCATTGTGAGCAAAGGACAAGCAAGTGAGTGTGCATGTCTGTGTGTTGCAGCAGGTGCAGATCACGAGGATTCATTTTACCAGTCAAGAGGGCAAGTGTGCGTGCCTTCTCTTTGTGGACTGCAGTCTACAATTACAACATGAAATGCTTAGCAGCTGTCTAATTTACTGGCTGTGGATTAAGTGACGTGCTGTGTGTGTGTCACTGGCAGGTACTGAATGAGACTTCGATGAGACTGTATTGTAGATGTGGTATGTTTCAAGACATTTGCATGCTTGTACAGAACAGATGTTAGTGCATGTCCATGTGTTCATATATTGGACATGTAAATTAATGTGTTTACTTTTGTTCCACAACTCACATGTTGTTGATACTGTTTGTACTGTTTAGTATGTGAACCAGCATTTGTTTATATATTACAGTATGATGAATAGTTATGGTTGACATGATTGGAGATTTTTATGGTTATATATAGATCATTTTAGATACTCAAGTCATTCATAAAAGCTCATACAATTCCTGGTCATTTTTTAGGTTCTAAATCTACTGCAGAGAAGAGAATTTCAGGTCTATGAGATTCTTCAAACATTACAGGAATAGTGGCTTAACTGATATTGTGAAATATATCAATATCAACCGACATAAACAAAGTGAAAGCAGGAAATCCCTTTAAAATAATGTTATGATTAACACATAAGTCTATTTAGGGGAAATACAGGTGTAGGCACAGCATGTGTCTGTACAATATGTCTGATAGAACTTACAGCTGTCAGTGGAGATGTGAGGCACTAAGACAAAGTCGTCAGTGTCACAGGACGAGTTCTTGCTGCTGGTGCTTCCTGCAGACTCTTTGGACAGCTGCAGGAAGTTGGGAGGACCAAGCGGAGGGGATGAAAGACCATCTTCTGCAAGAGTCTGCATGTCTGGGAGAGACTGTTTCCACAGACGGAGACAGAGCGAGAGCGAGAGAGCGAGAGAGCGAGAGAGCGAGAGAGAGAGAGAGCGAGAGAGAGAGAGAGAACAATGTTGTAGTGCGGCTCCTGAATGATGAAATTACATGACTTCCAGGCAAGGCAGTGCTGACTGTCAAACTAATGTAATCATATAGTTACAGTGAACACTGACATCCTGAGAAAGTGACTGGCCCTGCATTCCCACTGCTGCTGTGAGATAGATGTGCCACTGTGCAAAGAGATTGTTATAATGAGCAGTGGCACTTATTCTGGGGAACACATTATGCTCAGAATCATTCATGTATAAACTTGGTGGTGAAGATAAGTTTTTCAAAGGATTTGATTTGTGATAAATGAGTTTGTAAAATGATGCTAGAAATTTTAAGAAGGCTCGGTCTGTTTTCCCCTTTTGGACGCAGTGTTTAATCTTTCAGCACTGTTTGTAGCAAACAAGCACAGAAGGTATAATCCCCTCTGAATGAGGATTTCTAATATAAAGTAATATCAGACTCACAGGAGGAGAGTTGTAACGAATGCATGGAGAGCTGCCAAAGGAACAATCCGTCACGGTATTGGTGGCGCTGGGGACCGGCACTGGACATGCTGTGGCAAATAGATACACAGTTAATGGTGTTTTCAGGCTGGAATATGAGAACATGTTGAACAGTATTTTGTGCTTCTCAGGAACACCTTTGTGCTTACATTTTTTAATGGTGGGTGATGGCTCCAAGAAAGGATGGCTGAAAAATGTGTCTGTAGAGGGAGGGGTTACAAGATCAGGACACAAAGTATATGAAACCAACAATACATGTAGCATGTAATATTTAAGGACAGTACTCTTATGTCAGCACTCACCAAAGTCCATCCTTTCTTTCTGATTCCTCTGCAGTAACCCAAGAAGAAGATCGCCAAGTTGTGGGGAAGTCTCTCTCGGGATGCTGGGTAAAGAGAGCATGGGTATATTATTGTCTTTTTTGATGCCTGGGAAAACAACAATCTTACAAGTTCAATGCATGTCACACTGTGCCAGATGATAAAGTCTTTGGATGCCTGGGGGAAATATTGATGTGCTGACAACATGTCAACCTGCTAGTGGGACAAGAGGAACATTTAAAGGATCATCAGTAGGCTTCATTGTCTGGGAATTGTGGGTGTCTGTATAAGATTTTATAACAATCCATAAAATAGATGTTGAGATAATTCAGTTAGGACCAAAGTGGAGGATCAAATGGCGACCACTACAAATACTAAAACAGATGCAAGCAGAGATATTTCATCAACAGCTTCTGTGACTTACATAGGTTGTAGACTCTTGTTCTTCTCGTAGAACATCCTCAGGTCTTGGGGACTATTGGCCTGCAAAGATTAACATAGAAATTAGATGCACAGACACACACATTTACAAACACATTTGTCACTTAAACTTTGTTGCACTCAGTATGAACCTGGAATGGTGGCTTGCCAACCAGACACTGGTAGATGACTGTCCCTATGCTCCAGAGGTCGGCCTTGGCGTCATAGTTCTGGGACATGATGACTTCTGGGGCCTGAGGGTGAGGAGGTCACAAGTTAAGCTCCACAGTAATTAGCAGTTATGTAACATACTGCTGAGAAAGCTGACAGGTAATTTTAAAAAGGCCTGACCTCAACAGCTATTCTAGACACACACAACACATAGAGTATGACACACTGACCATGTACATGGGTGACCCACAAAGTGTGGCAGCCATCATGTTGCTCTGGAGGTACCGTGCAAAGCCAAAGTCAGCTGCAGGACAGAAATATGAAAGAAACCAGTTAGTAAATGTTACGATTACAACTAACAAAATACAGCATTGTTGGACTCTAGAGAGCTATTTGTTTGATGGTCAAGGTAATGTACACAAAAATGTTTAGCCAATAATATGCTCTCTTCCATGGCCATTGTAATTGCTTCTCATTCTACTGTTGACCAAACATATTTCAGGCCACTTGCAGACAGCATGACTTTTAGGAAGCTGCTTAAAATCTTTCCAAAAAATGATAATTATAGATCTGGAATCAATAGATGCACTGCACAGTTTTTATTTTAGTCAGTATTTGAAAGGTTGGAAATATACTTTATTCTAGTTGTTAAGACACTAGATACATAAGCATATTAAATCTAGAATGTATAAATCTAAGGTATTTGATTATGATTGTTACAAAAAGATTTTCAAATTTCAGAAAACCTGAAGCACTTACAGAGAGTAGCTACAATAAAGTTCTGACAAATTCTTGTCAATGTGCACAACAAGTCTATAAGGATTGTTACCTATTTTGATGCGAATGCCGCTGATGGTGGACTTCTTGCGGCCAATGTACGACAGCAGGATGTTCTGTGGTTTTAGGTCACGGTGGATGATTCCTTTGCTTTTGAGGATGCGCATGGCAGCAGAAATCTGCTGCAGGAAAACCCTCAGTGTTTCTTCTCTCAGGGTCCCCTTAGCTAAAGAAAAGGGGAGATAAAATGAAAAGTCACCCAGGATTGTCAATCAGTTCACATTTGCTGGAGCTGATGCAACAGGTTGAGATCTCTTCAATGTTTCCTCTCAATAATGAGAAACCTGCTGCCTTTATTGCTCAGGCATATCCCTTGGTAAGCGTTTAAAAGTTTTCCTATTGATCTCATTCAGTTGCTTCCAGCTACATAATAAAGCACAGCACTTCTGCCTTTAAATAAGGCAAGAGAAAGATTTCAGTACAACAACAACATGGGCTAGTGGACATGTTTTTGTACTGGGGCTGCTCCTTCATTACTTCTACACTAGAAAGAAAAACATCTGTTGTTCCACAGAAAGTACTTATTAGCCTCACTTGATTAAATCTTATAATTAGCATATTATAGTAATAATCCTGAGGTTAATAGTAAATTGAGGCAGTGAAGGTCCTATTCCCTAGTGGTAGTGAAATAAGTCTAATCTGATGTGAAACTAAGAGGATTCCTCTCTCTCCCTCTTTCTAACTAACTCTTTCTCTCTCCCTTTTTCTCTGTTAAGTCATTGTGATTGCAGTGTGTGCATCGATCAAACCAGTAAGCTTACCAACATTAATCTAGGATTTGAAGGGCTAGGTCCTCTCTGCCCACCACAGTGGACCAACTTCTGACATGGAAAGGTTGTGTAACAAGTAGTAGAACCCTTCACAATGAAGATCCTTTTATATTGTGAATTATGGTGATTACCTACGTGGTGTTTAAGCCTTATGAAACACCTACTGAAACTCTAAGTGTACACAGAAGCCCCCCCACCTGATAAGCACACTGTCTCAGGGATTTACGAGTTCACCACGAGGAGCTTTAGGGTACAGAGCACTGTAACAGTCTGAACACTAATACTGTGGTTTTATCTCACAACCATCAGTGTCACTCAAGCAGACGCTGCTAGACTACTCTTCTTCTGATGGCTCTGACCATGACCCACTCTGCAAACTGCACATGTGGACATATGGGACATTATGCAAAAGTGCAGTGATAAGAGAGCAGTTCCAGCAACACAATCTGTGCTTTTAACCACCTGTGGTTATCTAAGAGGTCAGAGCTCCAGACAAACATTTTCCACTAGTAGCACTGGTGCTCCTTACTGAAAATTTTAGGGGCAAATGCGCAAAATGTGGGCGTACCACTTACAATGACACACAATGCAACACATTGATATTTTTTGCCATCTAAACGGTTTTAGTGATAAATGTTTTTGTAATAAATAGAACATTTACAAAATAGCAACCACAACAAAACAAGGAACTTCCTCTTACAGAATGCCTCTCCTTCCCCTCCCTTTAGAGCACATCCCCCTGAGGACCACTAGGTATTGTCACCTCTGAAGGCCAACCCTTGTAGCCTAGTAGCTCTTTTGCCCCAACTGAACCTCATTTGTACCGTCTTCTTAGCATCAACCTCCACCAAGCTAGTTCCCTCAAGACGTATTCTAATTAGGTCCTCCACTGTGTCCACATCGAGGGACCCTCTGACATCAGATTTAATCCTCTTCTGTGCTGAGAATCCTGTCGTATATTATTCTGAAATTGTCTATTCTGCACTTTTACTTTAAATTCATGCTGATTAGGGCTGGGTATCGCCACAGACTTTCTCAAATCTATTCAATATCGATTCAGTTAGGGATATTTCAGTCTACAATATCAATTTTGCTTGGATATGAAAGAGATTCTCAGAGAACTAAAGCTGTAAAATGTGCAAGGAAACCTCTAACTTGGTGCATTATTGAAAATATTAAGGTAGGCCTGTCATGATAATAAATTTTGTTGGATGATATATTTTCCCAGAAATTATGTGATAAATGATATTAGTCATCATTTTGAACCATTTCATACCACTGAAAAATTATAAATTATAATATTAGAGCATAATCCTGCAAGCTCACTCTTGCAATGGACTTTCAATTCTTCATAACCAAAACAATATATAAAATGATATATATATATATATATCATATAATCTGCCTCTGTTAACATAAATTGCTCTCGAATAAATATTAAACATTTGGAACGTGGTATGTGTAACCAGCTCAGTAAACAGAATGGCTATGATTTAGATGACAAACTTACTATCATGTATTTCGTTATTAATCGATGATGTCCAATAACGAATCAAGATCCTCCGGTCACTTTAGCACTGACCGTGTCTCGTGTTGTACTGTGACACATTTTTCATGATGTTTAAATGCAGCCTCATAAACTATGGAGCGAATCAAACAAACACTAAGCAAACTTCATTTACTTATCAGGTGCTAATAACTTGCAGGTCAGTGTGGAGGAAGGACACAGGAAACTCCAGCACGGTACAAACTGACTTCTGCTTTTGCGTCTGATCATGAAGCAGCAGTGCTGATCATTGTGTGTGACTGAGTGGGGGCGGGGCCCCGGGGCCTGTATGTGTAAAGACTCCACCTCGCTCCCAGTCTGAAGGGTCTGGGAGCACACACACACGTTTCGCTCGCCGTTGGTATTTTAAGTGATAGCCTATACATTGATGATTTTAACCAAAAACAGGGGGCATATTTGCAAGTCGCCATGGTGCGACTAGTTATAAAATTTCGCAAAATGTGACTAAATGGTCTGGAGCCTTGGAGGTGTATTGGCAAACTGCCATTAATTTGAAGGGATTTGAGATTCCAACAGGTGAACCACGGTCTGAACTGGGGAGAGAGAGGGAGCAATGGGTATGCTAGCCTCTGACTGTTTTACATATAAATTCCAATGGATTATGAGGTCCCATATGGTCGCTGGCCCAGTGGAGGGGGGAATGTAAAAAACAACCAAGACACCCATACAAACTACACAATACCAGACTATAAAATCCACATACTGAATTTCCTCTGGAGCTTTCATCCAATTCCCCTCAAGTGATGTTGTTGAAAAGGGTTGCAGCTAAAAGCTCTGGAGGACATCTTGAAAACCTTCAGTTAAGATTTTTGCATCAAACCTCTGTTTCCAAAGTCAAAAAACAAACCTTTAAACTCAATTATGAAGTTAAATAAATTTACCAATGATGGAACAGTGCATGATAAAGTGCATAATCTATGAAGCAAAATTTGCTTTGAAACAGTGTCTTATCACAGTGTCTTTCATAATGTCTCTCAGCAAGGTCCACCTACAAGCATTCGAGGAGAAACGTTGTGGTGAATGTCTTTCACTCAGAACTACCAGAGACATCTATTCAACAACTGTCTGTTCTCTCAAGTGCAACGTTAGACCCTTACTGTAAGAGAGATCATCCTTCACCCATGACATCACTGACAACACAGACACCTCAGTGGTAATGTAAAACTAGTCATAGAAACTGTGTTGTAATGATAGCCATGACTGGGAGTGTTTGTCTTTTTCTCACATGGTGTTTCACTAGTGTTAGAATGCTACATACATGACAGCCTTTATTAAAATCTATGTATAAATATATTCTAATTTCACTACAAGGCTGAGAGGAGGACTGCATCATTAGTGAAGGACACTGTGTGTATGCATCTGGATTGATTTATGTTCTTAATTTTTACTTTTGGGGGGGATTCTGATCCTGTTAAACCTAGGATTGGTAAGCAGGCAACACTTTGAAACACTGCAACCAATACATCCCATCCCATTTCCGATCGACCCTCTTGCCGTTGCCAAAACACATGAACACTGCCTGAAAACTGCTACAAGCTGACTTCTCTATGACTCGCTCCCCAACTTCTGGTTATAGTCTCTGCTTCAGCGGTGTATGTCTCTCTGACTGAAGACTCCAGTCATGTGCATTGAGAGCACGAGCAGGGTGCGTGCAGGCAGGCAGGTCGGTTAGTGACCGGCAGGTACGCCAGCAAATCATTTAATTTGGTCTGAATGAAATTATCATGTTTATAACAGTCCTGCAAGGGCCACACTTTCCCCAGACAACTTCATTGAGGGCTATCAGGACAAGAAGATTTCATCAAATAAGATAAAAAAAAGTGCCTCAGAAACAAGGTTCCAACCCTATCTTTAAACATCTCTTCCCATTACATGTCCATTATGTATAATTTCAGCTGAAGCTGACTTGTTACTCTTCAACCAGAGCTGTTGACCTTTGTTATAAACTATCACAATGATAAACAGTGTGCTATCAGGCTCTGAACTAGAGAAGGAAGTCATTGTAGAAAGCTGCAGTGGTTCCCACACACACACACACACACTCACATCCCCCACATAGAAATTTTAATGGAGACACATATAAACACTCACTCTCTCTCCCACAGATGTGCACACACACACAAACACACAGACAATCATGCTCTCTAACATTCCAACATAATACCAATTTACAATATTCCACAAGCTATCCGTCACACATAGATAATAAGTGAACCACATGCACATTTTCTTAACCCTGCATTCACAACAATCGCAGTCTTGTGGATTTTCCTCATCTGCAGCATTAGTAACTTTGTTTTGATGAGCAATAATCTGTGTGTGTATGTGTGTGTGTGTGTCAGACAGATTAGTGTGATGCTTACCTTGCAAATAGTCAGCAAGATCACCTCCATTACAGTACTGTGTGGGGAGACACATAATCACTAACAGCAACAATTAAAATAAGGTTTAACAATGTCATGCTCAGAAGCACAGTTAGTTATCATGGGTGTGTATCTGTTTCAGTGTGTTGTTCCTAGCCCAGATAGTAGCAGCCTCATCAATTAATCCGCTGAATGGCTGTTGCTTTATCTGTGCTGACAACCTCTGCTCGAGTGCAGTTACTTCTCAAGAGGGACAAGAACAGACAGATGATGTCGTTGTGGTGAGTTAAGAAAACCTGAACTGCTGAGTGGATAAGAACAGACAAGTGAGACCGAATGAAGTTACGATTCTAAATCTGCTGTTCCTGCCTCTGAGGCGATCGTCATGTACAGACAGGTGTCATTTTAAAGCAAAAAGAAAAGAAATGGGGTGGTCTAAAAGTCTGAACTGTACTGGTTCACAAGCTGTTGATTGAACAGCATCCTTCCAAAAGACATGGCCTCATCTAATGCTTTGATATTGATGATGGAGATCGTGCTGTGTATTTAAGACACTTAAGCGACTGAAAAACTCAATAATGGCCCCACACACCTTCACACTTACATGGTAACAGGATTTAAAGATAGTGTCAAAAACCCAGAGGTATGCAATTAGCCATCTATAATTTTGCCTCGCTGTTAAGCCCGCCTGCAGTTTATCTGTGATATTTGAGTCTAATTCAAACGGTCTGCTACTGTACGTTGGCAGAAGGCTGCGCTTAAGCTTCCAAGACAACATCTTCCTTCACTTAAAATGTTGTTGCAACCAATGAGTTCTGTTTTCCCCCGCCAGACTGAGTCTTTAAAGGGCACAGTATTCTTGTCATTGGGATTCCACCTGGCTTAGTGCACTCATCTACTTACATCTTATACTTCCACCTGTGTTTCAGTAAGACAGGCTTTTTTTCAGCTAAGGAAAACCAGCATCAGCACTGATGAAACCAGACTGAGGGCCATGCTTCAAAGTTTAGTGAGAACATAATCCTCACAATATTTATTAAAACATTTGACTGCTTAGAATTTAAAATATAAGAACAAAAAGTAAATTAACTAAAAGATCCTACTCCCTGCCTTGTCTTTCAATCGTGTCAGCTATGAAAACAGCATGATGAAGAGACAGTTTATTGTAAATATCCTCAAATAAACATTATCAGTAATTTGACAGTTGATCCAAACCTATAAGATTGTGAAGGATTATAAACGGAGTATGCTGTGGAGCTGTCAAAACTTAGGCTTTCGAGGAACATGATTCTTAGAAAACAGAGGCGTGTATTTTTAGTGAGTAACTTGAGGTTTGTTTTCTAAGCCTGCAGCCAGCTGAGAGTGTGGGGCCAAACTAGTTGAGAGAGCTGGGAAAGATGCCGAGGGTGAGGCTCTCAACATAATAAAAGAGGAAATTTGGACAAAATGTGAAAGAGATTGTGAGCAGTGGAGGGTGAGATCAGTGCAGCCTGTCAAATGGGGAAGACAACTATTATTGGGGGTAAACAACTGCCCTGTAATGAATATTTAGAGAGCTATGTAGTGGTAATGGGCACATGTACTGTATAATAATTGATGTCATCACTTGAATTACTTTTAATGAAGAAAACATAGTTAAGTAACTAATTGTTGTTGCTGTTGAGAATAGGATATGACTTCTGATCAGAAAATATCCACACAGTCACATTTCTAAACTTACCTCCATGACGAGAAAAACTGAGTTGGGCGTTTCCTGGAACAGAAGAGACACAGAATCAGTTACAGAAGCCATTTATCCTGGAGCAGCTGTTGCTTCACCACAAAGAAAAAAACTGCCACTGGATAGAATCCAATGCACACAACACCAGAACTTCTATTTATGACCCCCCCAGGGCTTTTTCTGAACATTTTCTTTTTTTAAGAGTTTTATTTGCATATTGTATTCAAGGAACTGTATGTACTGTACTTAAACTCCATGAGTACAAATGGTGGTTAATGGCTTAGTAAATAATCCCAAAGGAGTTTAAATGACTGTTATCAGTAATTAATTTTGACACGAAGGGTTCTTTAACACACATTTTGTACATGCCTGTTACAGTAAGAAATCTTACAATGCTACTTTAATTCTGTAGGAAACTACCAAACTTCCACCAACATTTTAACCACTTAGTTCTAGGTACTGAGACACTGTGACTGAAATCAGGAACAAAAAGTCCATTACCACTTTATCAATTGGACTGATAAAATATTTAAATGTTGGCTCTTTTTAGACTAGTCATGAAGTCAGCAGAGGAGTTAAATTTTGTAATAAATGTAATATTATGTAATGTAAACATAAGGAGTTTTTCCCTCACAGACCCAATGGAGATTTGGTAAATGACCAAACTCCCAGCAAATAAAACCTCACTAGTATTGTAGTATTTAGGCATCAAACGTAGAAGTAGTATTTATACAAGCTATGAAGTTGTTGCTTGCTCCTTTAAGAGGGTATAGTGTTGGGTGATAAGAGTTAAAATGTTTAATGATAAGTTTTAGTGATTTAATTCCTCCAAAATCCAAATACTGCTTTGTTTGATCACTCACACAGAATCTAGTTGTCTGCATGTATATGGAATCGAAAGCAATGAATCACTGCCAGAAGAATTTAATTCTGTTCTTAGGAGTAGAACAATACAACAAAAGGCAATCCAGTATTTCTCACGGTCTTCAGCTCACTTCAAACACAATGTGACCACAAGTTCCGACAGTGTGCCACTATGCAAGTCAACTGACGTCAGACCCTATGCTAAAGAGCTTGTTTGTTTGGTTGGTAAGTAGCTCAAGTCTTATCCAATCCTATAATGCACTGTAACCCTGAACTTATCTAGATTTTAACCACCGGCGCTGTACGTATGAACACAATGTCCCCATCATTTGGACATTGAACAGACTTTCCCCTGCCAGCTTGAATAGTCCACTCGAGTCCATGTGTGAACAGAGTGGATCAGTGTCTGGAGAATTCACAACCACTAAGTGTTTATGACGTTTCAAGCAACTGGTGCAAAAACCCAATAGAAACAAAACAATGTGATTTATGGTCAAAATCCCCATCCGATCATTGTGATTTTTTTCATCACCATATCGGACACAGACAGGTCACTGTAATGGCAACACCATTCACAGAATCTCTTCCTGTTTGGAATGTGTCTTCAAAGTAACAGCACAAAGTTTTTTTGTAGTTGCACTGGTTTATACTAAGCAGAATTACAGAGCTCTTACGTTGAAAAGTTGTAAATTTGGTTCTGAAGATTGTGTCAGTTGCTTAAAGATTTACTGACATCTATGGTGAAGTTGCATGTTGTTTCTCAAGTGATTCTGTTCCTCTTTCCTTTTCATAATCACTCACACGTAAAACTGATCATTAAAACCTGCTGAATTCATATTCATGTTCCTGGATAAACAAGGCGTCACTTCAACACTGAAGTTAAAACACAGCATTGCGTCATAATTTGCAGGAAGAATGTATCTCCTGTCTGCAGGAGTGTGTGTGTGTGCTTGTCTTTCTATAGTTAGGGTTTAGTAGGGGTATAGTATAAATTTTGGTTCAATACCATCATTGTGAGGACATTTTGGCGGTACCTCACAAATTCAAAGGGTTGTTTGAGGGTTAAGGCTTGGTTTTAGGGTTAGGGTTAGAATTAGGTTTAGGGTTAGGTATTTAGTTGTGATGGTTAAGCTTCGGGTAAGGGGCTAAAATAAATGTCGGTTTCAATACATTTTCAGTTAGTTTTCAGCCCGACACTGCACTCATACATTTTAATCTGAAACACGAATTTAAAGCTAAAAACACAGTTCATAAAACACCAAAAAGCACCATTTAAAAATGAAAAAGGATTAGTGTGGACATAGTCAAAGTATTTTCAGTCGGTTCTGTGTTACATTTGTGAAAGGACACACTGTGTTTTTCCAATTAGGTGCAGGTGGTTGTGGGGGAAGGGCCACCAGTACCCATTCTGACTGTATGTGCCTGAGAATATGCATGTGTATAGAGGGGAGGGATTACATAATGAGGATGTATTCTGCAGTCTGGAAAAGAGGGGGGATGGGAGTAGAGTCACCATGAGGCCAGGGAGACCTCTGCTCCAGCACACACACACAGAAATAAATTACTGCTCAAAAATGCTTTTTTTAAACACAAACACGTGTGTGAGTGTAAGAGAAAAAATGTAAATCAACAAACAGCAGAGACTGAGGGTAATTCTAAGAAGATCTGCTGCTTGGAGGAACATTTTATCCAGTGTGTTTTGGCCCTTTAACAACTATCTGGCGGCTGCAGTTTCCTCAGTTTGGTTTGTTGCCTAATAGCCAAGGAGCTAGATGAATTTCAAGAGGCAGGTGGGGACAGAGGCACATAGGGCAGCCTTTGCTTGTGAGGACCTTGAGAGAGTAGCAGTAATGAATTTGACAAGTGATCAAAGTGATTACAAGAACAAATGTCTTCTAGAGAACACTGTCAAACATTGGCCACATCTGGAATAAAAACTGTTGGACTTTGGACATTGATGGTTTGCTGCCAGATGAGGGCTGAGCTCCAAAAACATTCCCTTCCAGCACAAATATTCCAAAACAACTATGATATAAATAACACCACTGTCATCATAACCTTGTCACACTCATGTAACGTTAAGAAGCTGTTCTGCAAGCAACCAAATCTGTAGGCTAGATAGAAGGCTGAGAGGATGTTTTTTATCCCGAGATGTGAAAACTGACAACACAATACACAGGCACTGAAAAATATGTGGCACAAAAACAAAACCATAAAAGAAATACTCAGAACTTCCAAGAGTCACTGTGAGCTAAAAAACAACAACAGAGCTTCTGGTTATTCATTCAGATATTGCGTCACACTTCAACTCCAGGAGTTAAAAGTTATGTAACAACATGGGGGATGGGATATGGTCAAACTAGAGAAGTTGGAGGAGCTGAGGAGCCTGTGTGCGTGTGTGTGTGTGTGTGCGTGAGTGGTTACATGTGTGCGTGCATGCTTGTGTGTTTACAAGAGAGGAGGGGGGTTAAGCATTTGTGGAGAGCTGACGTGCTTTTGTCACGCAAGTGGCCAGCATAATCCTGAGTATTCTGCACTTGGTCGTAGCAGCAGCACACAATGTCAGATGACCGTGTTAGTGCCGGCAACAAGAAAACACTTGTTATGTACTGAGGACAAAAGGTCAGGATTGTTTGTTTTGTTCAGATGTGACTGAGACAGATATGCTGATGAGGCCACATTCATAACACACAAATGAGGAGAGCAATGTCTATCATTCTGTACAGTAGCTAGCAACTCAACATCAGTCTGAAAAGAACGACAAACTGGTCGACCAGCAATTTCAGTTTAAAAAGGCATACGTGTGTGACTGTGCTTTAGTGAGCAGTAACAGTTCATCTGATTTTGTGTCACAGCCTGTTAAATACATGGAAAGCAAATCTCTGTAAAGGAATGTTGGACAGAGGCCAGGGAGGTTCATACAACAAGTTTTCTAGGAAAACTCAATGAGTTCCAAAAATCCCCCTTGAAAGTATCCAAGAACATGTACTGCCACTCTTTCCTTTCAGCCCTCTCCGTGTCAGTTCTGCCTCAATACCTTGTGTAATTAGGACTCACAAAAAAACACACCAGGCTGGGGGCCCCTCTGGCAAGAACACAATGTTCCTCAAGAGCAATTTCACTTAAACAAACTCCACCTCCCTATTCTCCTGTTTACCTTTTACACCAACACCAATCTCCACTTATATATTTATGGTTCAGTTTATATCAGTAGCAGAGCAAATAAGCAATCCACGATACAACAGAGACTGTGATATAACAGACAGTTATATATTTCAACAGTCTCCTCAAGGCACATGGAAGGTGACCTAGTGATTTTAAGGGACATTTTGAAGGATTTGACAGTGAATAATCTTCATTCCCAGATCAAATGAAATTCCTAATTAAGTTTTAATGTTAAAACAGAGAGAAAAAAGCACAATATTATCTGCACTGCCACTGGTGAAGGGAGGGAGGAGAGAGAGAGTCATGGGGCTCTGACATATAGGAAATCTTATAATTAGACTCATCTACCTCACACTGCCGCAGCTTGCTTAACATTAACAGCTCCATGAAGGAGGACCTGGAGGTGCTCAGCTGTGCACTTAAGACTGTCATTAAAAGCAGCAAATGAGCAGAGCTCCAACAAACTACAGTGAATAAGGACCTGCAATCTGTCATGGGCGCACATACTATATTAATACAGAAAAATATTCTTTAAATTTTAACCATATTCAACTATGTTGAAGTCAGATATACACTGAAAATCTGCAGAAGTAAAAAGTCCTGAGAAAGAACAGACTGTTTTCTTTTGTGCATTGAGCAAAGAACACAAGAAGTGCTGAGGTAGTATGGTGGTGTGTTAACACATCACGTCAAACATACAAAAGGGACATGAGCAGTTCTACTCAGTGTTTATTCAGTGTCCACACTGTCACAATGCAGCCAAGTGAATATAGTGCCACTATACACACACAGAGCAGTGTGAACAGAAACAGTCAGCTGTGGTGTGAGCTTGAGGGAGCTCACAGAAGAAATTGCAATATAGGATTCGGTTTTAGCTTTACGGGTTGTAAACAGTACAATACAGTTAATTAGAGGTCAAAATCTGTTCCAAGACCAAATCTAAATAATTTGATTCAACAACCACAGGAACAAAATCTGTTTGATATGACTAAAATATCTTTGTCACATCTTCAACCCTACAGTGAAAATTAATTGGATATTTGGGTTGAACTTTGCCATCTATCAAATTCATGTCACATGTAATGACATGTGCAAGCAGCTCTGTGAGGTTGTGTGAGCACAATGGTACTTTAACGCAAATGCTAATATTAGCATGATAACCTGCTCAAAATGACAGTGCTAACACGCTCATATTTAGTGTGTATAATGTTTCTAATGTTTATCATCTTAGTGTAGCATGCTAGCAAGTTCCAAAGCACATGTGAGGCTGGTGGGATTGCCATCATGTCTAAAGGTGTTTGATCAAAGTTAAAAGGAACAGAGCAGGAAACATGAATCTGGACCAAATTTCATTGTGGTCTCTCAGTTAGTTGTTGAGATAGTTCACTCAAATCCCCAAGAAAAAAACTGGAGGAAAAGCCAGGGGAACAAAGAAGTTATTGGGATTCAACCCTGTGGGAACCATGAATATTTGAAGAGAATTTTATGGCAATCCATTTAACAGTTCAGACAGGTCCAAACATTGGTCCAAGCATTGCTGGATTGGCTAAAATTGTCCTGCATGTGTTTAATGCAACTGTCTATTTTAACCAAGAGTGGAGACATGTCTCAACATTGAGTCAATCTCCTGGAACTAACTAAAGCCGTATTCAGACATAACCTCCGGATAAAATCCGACATAGTGGATAATTCAAAAACTTTCAAAAACTCTCACCATCGCCATCCTTTATGAGCTTATACAATGACACAAAGACATGCCCTTCCCCAACAGCAAACAACTGTCACCAGGTCTATCAGTATTTACCTATAGTTTTTACAACAGACAGGTCAAAAAGGTCATTATTAGCAGAATTCAAAATGACAGTAACACGTAGAGATCTCTGCTAATTCTGATAAATATAGGCTTTTATACTTTTGCACCAACCAACTTGGGATACATTTCCTGTTCTGTTGGGTAAGCACAGTCATATGGCACATGATTACAACAACAACTACAACAACTGCTGATGAGGCAGATGAAGGAAGTCATGTTGACAAAAGGCAAAATGGGGAAATTGCAAAAAAGAGACATACAACTTGAATAAGGAATGGAAACAATGAAAAATGGGGAAATAAAAGTGGCAGGTCCCAGTTGGACTTAAGTCACGAAAGGGATGCAATACACCAAGGTCTATAGAAGAGGAAATGCACACCATTACACTGGCTACCAACAGACAGATCAATACAGGGGAGGGAAATAAAGGACAGGAAGACTCTGTGGCTAAAGCTGCACTAGACCAGCTCAGTGAATGTTACAGACAACAGAGGCAGAGATGACAGTAAGCAGGAAAACAAAATAAGGGCACAAAGAGAATGGATGAACGAACTCAAATCATACACTAAACTGACAAAGTGAGCTTTGAAGGACTGAGAATGCATAAAAGCAAAGATAGCAGCAATATCTCAGCATCTGTCATTATTGCTCCGTGGTTTGAGGTTGGGTGATGAGCAATTACAGTCGCTGAGTCAACTATTGATTTCATTTACGGTACTGTGTCCCCTGATATGAATTTCAAACCATCATGCCTGAGACAAATTCAAGATAAACTCAAGACATGAAAATACCAACAGTAGTTTTCTTACAATCAGCCACTACTATTTAACCCCAACCCAAAAGAATGGATAGCTTAGCTTAGCATAAAGACAGGGGGAAACAGAGGTAGCAGAACAGTTAGTCTTTGCTGGTTTCGCAAATCCCTCATGAATCTGTAACATGCTTCAAGTATGCCTCAAACAGCCTTAAACAAGAGGTTGAAACTTCCTCTGAGATGTTGACATGAGTGCATCACATCATCTCAGCAGATTTGTCCAATCTCTTGTTCTACCACATCACAACTATTCTACTGGAATCACATCTGGTGACTGGGGAGGTCACTGAAGTTCACTGAACTCACTGTCCTGTTCATGAATCTAAACTTTTACTTTGTAACATGGAGCATTATTCTGCTGGAAGTAGCCATTAGATGATGGTAAACTGTGGCCACAGAGAGATGAACATGGTCAGCATCATTACTCTCACTTGACTTAATTTTAAAAGAGGGACCTCCCTCAATGCACTTTGAGTATAAATAAAGGTTATTAAAAAAATGAGATGAAAAGACTGTGACAATCAAACCATGATTGATTAAAGGCTCAGTATGTAAGATTTAGGTGAAAGGGATCTATAGCCAAAAATGAAATATAATCCTAGTGATGTTTTCACAAGTGTGTGATCACCATAATTGTATGAGTTGTTGTTTTCTTTACCCTAGAATGAGCCCTTTATATTTAAATACTTTATATTTACATCAGGATCGGGCCTTCTCTATGGAGGCCGCCATGTTCTTTACGTTTTTATAACAACTGAAGGCTACCAAAGGTTCTCTTTCCTGTTTGGAAGGGGAGGGTGAGGATAGGGGTGTTCAGCTGCAACATGAAACTTCAACACTAGATGTCACTATATTTAAACACTGAACCTTTAAAGGGATAGTTCACCAAAACATGAAAATTCCCTCATCAACTACTCACCACTATGCCGATGGAGGGGTGCGTGAAGTGTTTGAGTCCACAAAACACTTCTGGAGTCTGGACTCCAGAAGTAAACTTTGACTCCAGAAGTAAACTTTGTAGCAGCCGAATCCGATTGAAGTCAATGGTGAGTCCTTCTTCAGACGTAATAAAACAACAGGAAAACATAACATGCCTCCATATTGCTCGTGTGGTGTCATCCAAGTGTCCACAAGCCCCGACATTGAAATTTGACTAGAAACGGCGCCATTTACACAAATTTTTTAGCCTGAATCTTCACTGATATCTTCCAACAAGGTGCATCCCGGTACCGTTGAAAATTATAACAACCGCTAGCTTAGCCACTTCTGGTGGATTTTTAGACCTTGTTTCGAGTCGAGGCTTGCGGACACTTGGATGCCACCACACGAGCAGTATGGAGGCATGTTATGTCTTTTCTGTTGTTTTATTAGAAGTTTTGGTCACTAGTTACTTCAATTTTATTGGATTCTGCTGCAACATTGTTTACCCGTGAAACTGCTAAAGTGTTTTATGGACTCAAACACTTTACCCACCCCTCCATCGGCAAAGTGGTGAGTAGATAATGAGTGAATTTAAATTTCTGGGTGAACTATCCCTTTAAGGCCCGAAGTGAGTCAAGAAAACATTTCCCACACTATCACATCACCAGCAGCAGCCTGGACCGTTGACGCAAACAGTCATACCACAGTAAAAGTCACTGAGATCACATTTTTCATCTTTGTGATCTTTGATATGAAAATTTTCTAAAGCTCCTTGTCTACAGGAGCTATACATTGTATTGCTCCTGCTTGACTGTCATAATGGATAATTGCATGAATAAGGTTGACTGGTGTTCCTAATAAAGAGGGATGCTCTTGGTAAACTTTCATTTATTGCAGAAAAGATAAGAATCCTACCTGGACATCGTAAAGTGCCACAATGTTTTCATGCTGCAGCTCCTGAGTAAAAACAGAGTCAAAAACAAAATGGATTAGTATGAGCATTAATTCGGCTACAGCCGCTAATGGGATCCCTGCCAATGATATTTCTATCAGGGAAGTTAAGGCTCATCTCTGTCAAAAGTGCAAACTCACACAAGATCAATGTCAAATCCTTCCGTAAGAACACAGAGGAGATAAGTGAGAGGCAATCATGCTCACCTTCAGGATCTTGATTTCCTTGCCAAGAAGGATCTGGGACTTGGACAGGTTCTTTTTATTAATGCACTTAATGGCCACCTCCCAATCGGTCTTCTGTAGAACAGAGAGCAGGAGAGAAAGGTAACAGATTAAAACGCAGTACATGGGTTTCGTCTGACATTAACTGACTCCCAGCACTCAGTTTTCAATTATGTTGTATCAAAAGAAAACGTGATAAACCAAAATTGTTTATAATGTGACACATACACACTTAATATAGGTATTCCTCCTGAACCATTATTTTCAAGTTATTCAACAACATTCAGACATTATAGTCGTATTACTCTTAACACCGACCAATTAGTCTTTGGTACAGCCACCCATCTATTCCTACATGTTTTTGTAATTTTCTACATTTGTCAGAATTGGCATTCAACAACCACTAACGGAAGAGCATGAATTTGCTGCCAGAAATTTAGCATTTTTATGATCAGAATTTTTTATTTGACTTCCAATAAAAATAAACAAAGTGCTACTTTGGCTCTGATGCAGCAGCTTCTCCTTGTCTGTAGACACCTTTTACTAGAGTAAATATAGATGTCCAATACTTAAAAGCAGAAGTAGAATTACTTGTGTATGATGTAATCTGATAAAAGTACATTAGTCAGTTAGAAGTCTTCTGCATTTTTAAAAGAGAGAAGGGGAGTGCTATATGTTGATAATATATGATAAATCATTTACGTTTTCGTTTAGTAGTAAACATGAGATATTTGCTGTGTGAAATACCACCTCTGCTTACTTTTCGTGCTATGTGTAAGTTAACTGCTACAACTTACTTATCAATCTAGCAGAAGATGTTAAAACTCTTAAAACATTAGAAGCCAAACAAAAGTAGCTAATACTTGCATTAAGGAAGCTGGAACCAGGTCTCATTAAACCTGGTCATAAGCCAACTACTGTACTTGATGATGAATAAATCAGACTAGAATTGTTGACTGTACTCATTCTGGGCTGTTCCGGGAAATAAGTAAAATTGTTATCTCTGCCATTTTATTGGCTTTTCTGATGAGACAGTTGTATCATTTTACACAATTGTGCATTGTGTAACCAACTCAATCTAATAGAATGAGTCATATTATAGTCTACATGATTTTTCATGACATGATTAAAAAAAACTCATATTCAATACATAATACATTATATTAAGTATTAATATAATGTTGGTTTCTAACCATATTACACAGCCCTACTGAGTGTACCTTTTTTAAATAATTTGACATAAGTGGATAAAGTCACAATATACATGAATATATTTGTGTACTTAAAGCCAAGCTGTGTTGATATAAACTGTATTGTCAGCATCAATGTTTAAGGGATGGCTTCGCAGGATGGAAGAAATTTGAGCGGTCACAGTAACACCAGGTCACTTTTGCTCTGAATGACATGTTGAATGACGAGGTACTCAGATGACAGATAGGGCAGTAGCTAGCCTGCTTACGCTAAAATTTAAGTTCGAGGAGAGGGACCTATTTTTTCTCTGGGCAGCTATTTTCAGTTGAGCTCCCGGAGCAGGTATAAAAAGACTTATGGAGCTCATGTGAGCTGAAAGGCACTCAGGACATGTGCTGCACATGCAAACATCCAACTAAGGACACAGCAATCAATCCAGCAGAGTACTAGACTGCTTCTATGCCTTTAAGAAAAAACACAAGTCAAATGAAGTGGACAACCATTGAAGGAATTTTGTGAATAAAGCGACATGCTTTCCACATGAATCTAGGTTAATAGGAGATGTTCTTGTTCTGCGGGTGCACACCGCCTAGAGGCTGGCGTAATACAAGGCCAACAGAGTGGCATCCATCCCCAGCTCACAGGCAACCTGTTCAGCCAAGTGTGACTGAGCTGCCAAAACACACCCATAGAAAAAATGGGTCACAATCAATAGAAAGTGAACCTGCTGGCCAATCAAGTACTGCTGGGGCTGACAGGTGTGGATGTCAGAGACTTTGGAGTATTAACACAACAGGTATTAGGTATTTCTCTATGCATCAATTGCTATCTTAACACCTATTTCATCTTTCCACACTGTCATTATAGCCTGTGAAGAAAGAGACTGTGACATTGAAAAGGAAGATGTCATGTCATTTGGCGGAAGCTTTTATCCAAAGCAGCTTACAATTAGTGCATTCAACATCTATGAGGGCCATTATAGGGGTTCAGTATCTTGCCCAAGAACACTTCAGACATTTTAATCCAATTTAGAAATTGATTTATTTTGGGATAGTTAATGGCCAAAAAACTCATTCAATCTCATGAAAATCAGACATGCAAGTAAAGAGAAATGGTGTTTGATGATGTTTGATCCATTATTGTTATTCTTTCTTTCTACTAGCAAAGAAATCACTAAACCATAAATAAATAGCCTCACTGGTACCAATGAGTGCTTCCTATATCTTGGAGAAACTCAATCTGGTCAGGGGGGTTTAACGTATCTAAAATTGACATGCTTCACATGACATAACAGCAGCTTATATCAGTTTAATAATTATAACTTTGGCTTATGATTTGCTGGTCAAACAAATAACAAGCCTTTTCATGAGCTGGGTTTTCACTTTTATACATTTTGTACATTCAACTTTTTATCAATTTAGAATTGATCTATGAGATTGATAAGTGTAAATGGCAGTTGCGGTCCTTTTTAAATTATTTATTCTTCCAGCAGAATAAATTTTAGACACATGCTCACATAGAAAAATAAGACAAACAAGGTAGTCACTGCTGGGCCATGATGCAGCTTGTCTCTGAGAAGGTTTTAGCAGAAATGTAGAGGAGCACATCTGTCTGTTTGATTTAAATGAATTAGATTCTGATACAATTGTTAATTATGCTATAGAGTTTTGTTTCTTTTTGTTTGGTAGTGGTTATTATATATGGGTTTTGGATAGTTGCATAACAATGTCAAATACACAGCTGCTGACGCTATTAGCCGATTGTCCTATCTCCTGTCTGATGAGCCTATGCATATTAATAATAACTTGATATAACAGTGTAACTAGAGCCAATACAAGCACTGCCTGAGCAATGGAGTCATCCATGAAGGTGGCACTAACATGCTATTCCTCCAAGGTGGAGCTTAATATGTTGAGGTCATGCAGATGATAGGACTTCAACAGTAAATATGTTGATCACATGCCTCATCTGTTTTAAACACCACACGGTGGCATGTGAATGATGTGTTGTTACATGTGCACATGTTCCAGTGAAGCTGTGCTCATGTAAGCAAGAGTCACTGTTTTCAGGGATCCATTCAGTTCAGTACCCAGGCTCCCAGGCTCCCAGTTATTTTCTGAATTCATAGAAATATAGACAGAAGTTGCCCTGGAAGCGGGGGTGGGGGGGATGCTCTAATGTTGGCTTTTCTTGAGCAATTCAGGGCCATCTGTTTCACACCAGTAGTAATGGGGGCAACATGATGACACCTCCTGCATCTCTGTCACACATACACAAACAAACTATCCTAGTGTCCTGTGACAGAAAATAACACACAACTCAAATGTAATTATCTAATTCCATTTCTGAGCATTACAAACTGATGAAGTCATGGGTTTTATGGCTTCAGTATGAATGAACCTCGTGCAGCTCTTACATAAGGAGGGCTTGTATCCTTTAAAAATGGCAAAGGAAAAACACTGCACCTCATCCTCCCTCCTGCCTCAGTACGTCAGCAAGTCATTCAGTGGTGCCTGACTCATCCGTTTCATGAATGAACCAAATCACATACAACTTACACAGCTAACATCAGGCAGATGGAATCCGCTGTCACGGCTCTGTCCTGCACATGACATCAGACTGCATCTAGATGTTTAGTTATTGAAGTGGCAGCGGATATCACCACCCTAAAAATGGTGACAGCCCACATACAGTGCTGCAGAACCGCACTCTGCACTGCCACTGAATGACCCAGATTTACAAACGAAGCTGCCAACCTGCCCCCTGTATTTCCTGCGAGAGGAGAAGATGGAAACGAAAGAAGTAAACATTGCAGCCGAGCCATTTCTTTACCTTCCTGTGTCTTCCTTTGAACACCACAGCAAACGCTCCATGACCAACCAGGTCTTTTCTGCTGTACTCAAAATCTCCCACCGTCTCCATTGTGATGGGCCGATGGTCCAGCTGATGCTGGGCACTGGTAAACAGCCTCGGGTGTCGCTCTCCTCTTCACAAAACAGTCCCGGAGCAGATGATCCACTCGGTCCCGGCGATGCTGCTTCGTGCACAGCGAGTTATTTCATGTCGAGTAGCTCTGATGTGGCTTATTGCATAAATAAGAGATGCAGTCAGGACATGGTGCATTCACTTGCCCTCTGAGTGGGTCGGGATGTTTGTGTTGTCACACAGACCAGACGGCTTTGGGCATGACTAGCAACGATTCTGAGCTTAGCTTCACCCGTTGCCAGCTGTCAGTGTTTGACCCAGTGGGAAAGCTGCGATTCAGCTTCGCTCACCAACACGGAGTGTCACCAGTCACCGGAGCTGTTCACAGGGACAGTCTACATGATGCCAAGCCTGCTGGACATGACCGTGACAACAGTGAAGCAGACACTGAGCTAGCCTGACTTTGATGATACCCTGTGGCTACAGCTATGGTCATAGCCCATGTCTAGTTAGCAAGTCTCTGCGGACATGCTAACAATAATAGGTCAATGACGTTAGCAGGTTGTGTAATACTGAATAATTCCAACTGCCGAAATATACGCGTTATAGCCAGATGTTAGCAAGATGCTAGTGTTAGCATTAATGACAAGGACGCAACAGGAATGTCAACACTTGTCTGAAGGCGTTAGTCCTCATTGTGTGTCTTCTTCAACGAGACGTCCGAGTCCATGAGACACATCTCTGTCCTCCCGAAGACACGGTTTCCTCAAAGCGTCTCAACGTGAACACTGACTCCTCCTCTGGGATGAAGCTGACGTTGGCGCTGAGAGCAGCTGTCGCCTTCACTGTCAGTCTCTTCCACGTCAGGCTGTGAGCTGCTGCTGATATAAAGAGTGGAGATGAGTGCACAGCTCTATCTCATCACCTGACTCCACAGCTCCTCTTCTGCTGCTGTCTCCAACAATACTGTGACCCACCACCGTGCTCCTGCTTTATACTCTATCCCTCCGCGCAGGCCAGATGTACACCTTTCCTTCCGCTGCAAGGGTTAGTCCGTCTACTGAAGCTTAAAACCCCGCTTGACAAAGTCATGTTTGCTTTTTTGTTTTTTTTAAGTGGGCTGTTTGAAATAATCGTGATGTTTTTTTCACAATTATATGCGCTTTTTATGAAAATATCAAATGTTTGCCGTGTGCGCAGTTTACCAGGGGTCCCAAGACCGTTTTAGTTTGACTTGTATTTAAATCAAATATATAGAAATAGATATAGTTATAGAAATAGTGTTTTTTGTTTGCGTGCTACAAAAAATGATCTGAGAACCTCTGAGACATACACTGTATCTTACTCTTGTTTATCAACATTCTAATCATTTGCAACAAAGAGAGCTGAGGTGAAACCGGAGGGAAATGCAATTACATTTCATTACATTTATGAAGATGTGAAATGATATTGTAATACATGATTGTCACAGAAATTATTCAGAGTAAACACAGTACTCGGGCTGCAGATAAATAATAACTAAATTCCACATGTACGTATAAATCAGGCTTGCTGTTGCCCACAGACTATACGCTGTCTAGAATCGTACGCCCCCTGATGGCTGCAAACATAATTTGCAGTACACTAATGTCCTAAACATATATAACAAAGCCTGTATTGTGAGACACATACACGTGTTCAAGCCCAGTGACTGTGGTTTCAAGGAGACTTTGGCAGACAGTTGTCATATGTTAACTGTATGACACATGTGTGACCGAAGGATGACAGATGTGAGAGTGACACAGGTACTGACGTCAAACATTTAAAACAGGTAAATATACAAATAAATACATAAAAATACCACATGACCTTTTTTACATTTACCCTTTTTTAGTAAAAGTAAATGAGTATGTGCTTATTTTATATAACTAATATAAAATAACTATTATAATATATACTAATATATAACTTATATAACTAATATAGAAACAGAATATTTAAACAAGGGTTTCCCCTACTCAGAAAAAACAATTTAATCCCCAGTGATGGTGAATACATTGTTGGCATATACTGCATAATTTGATACATGACCTTTAACCTCTTGACATTAGCAGTACAGCCTGTAAAATTATTTTTAAGAGCTGCATGTTCACTTTGCCAACTGAAATTGAACTTAGTCACTTTGCACAATGAAAGTCCATGTGTTAGTAAGGGCCGTGCATGTATGCTGAGTATTGCAAAATCATGTGTTCTTATGCAAAGTTCAGGGAAGGTGAGGGGAAATTTGTGTCAAAGTACAACACTGAAGAAAAGCCTTTTTTACATAAACACAATATTTGCTCTCTTTGGTTGTTATGTCCCTTTTTTTTACTAAAAAGAGACAAACAAAGGACAACCAAACTAATAAAGTTAAAAGGTGTACGTGACAAAAGTGTTTAGTGTGGTCAAACAAAGGGAAGGTTTTACAAATGTGGCTGATGTGAAGACAAGGTTGGTGTCAAAATACGACCTGATCTATCGTCTATTCTTAAAATAAAACCACCAAAATGCCTAACTAACTAATCTAAAGGAGTAGTTTTCCAAAATACACGGGTGACACCAACCAATAACCCTAGTGTGTCTGTACAGGTGACTCTGTGTGTGCAAAAGTGTATAGGGTACCCCGACTTACCTAATGTGCAAACAAACCTCCCACCACAAACCTTACAAATAGCAATAGCTAACAGCAAAACAGCATCACAACAGATCTGAGACTGAGTCAAAAAGACCCTGAACTCTGAGGGCTTGCTCCCTGTATGCTGGAGCCCTTGGTTGTGATAGGCTGAACCAATGCAGCAGCTCAATCTACACAGATGGCAGCCATCATCATCATCATCGTCATCATCAGCAACAGCAACAGCAACAGCAGCACCTGAGAGAGAGAGAGACAGGGGAGGGAGAGAGAGACAGACAGGAGGGAAGAAAACACACAGGCCCTTTGACCCTGCCTGACCTTGCTGCACGTAACACTGGTGAACAGGATGGATTTTTCCGAGCCTCTTCAGATGACACCCTTGAACACCGTTAATGTTATTACACCTTTCTGACAATACGTCTGTGGTGAAAAAGGAGCCTATTATAAAAGGCATAGAATATTAGCACTTATCAGCTACTGTAGAGCAACACAAGAAACCCTCCTAGAACAGTATAAAATGAATAGAAGCTACAAGGTCTTACAACTTGTCATTTACACTGTGTCTGACGGATATTTCCATCTTAACACAAGGCTCACATTATACAGTGGATAAATGTATTTAATTGCCATGGACTTTTAACACTGTTCCTACAAATAGTTTTGACAATGAACAAGTCTATTACAGTGATTTGTTCGACAAGGTAGAGAGGGTTGTCAACTAGCCAGAGGAGGTTTGATCCCCGGCTCCTCCAGTCTATGCTGAAGTGTCCTTAGGGAAGATCCTGCCGGCTGTGCAGGGAGTGTATTAATGTGTGTGAATGGGTGAATGTGACTTCTATTGTAAAGTGCTTTGTGTGGTTATTAAGACTAGAAAAACGCTATATAAATGCAGTCCATTTAACATGTTATACATAGTGTATGAGGAAAGTAGGAACACATTATTTATCTGTCCAAAGCAAATAGTAACTCAAAGCAAAAGATTTTCATCCAGCCATCACATTAGGTGAGTTGTGATAAGTGCAAACGTTTTCAGTTCAGATTACTTTAGTTTATTGCAGTGATAGCAACAAGGCGTAAAAGTTGAATAATATAGTGTAGTTGTCTCTTTTCTTTCTGAGGGCCTTTGATTAACCAGTAAACAGGTTTTACAGCTCTGCTTATTTTTCTAAGGTACAAACCAATGAGATAAACAGACTGACTATTGAGCTACAGTAGCTGCTGACGGCTGACACATATTGCTTTTGGTTCTAGTCACTGACCAACCGTCAGGGCCCAATGAGCCACCATGACACACTTACCCTTTAGAGAGTCTACACTTATATCCCAATTTCATACAGACTCATTAATAATCTTAACAAATTCGACTTACTGGTCAAAAAGGGTTCGGTTCTTCACATTCAATCATCAATCACATTTTATTTGTATAGCCCATATTCACAAATTATAATTTGTCTCATAGAGTTTAACAAGGTGTGACATCCTCTGTCCTTAACCCTCAAAAAGGGTAAGGAAAAACTACTGAAAACCCTATTAACAGGGGGAAAGGATCCTAGAAACCTCTCCCAGGACAGACAGAAGTGCAATAGATGCCATGTGTAATTGAGAACATCAGAAAAATAAGAGTATTTACAACATTGATTCGAAGAAACAGTTTGTAGCATAATGGAAAGTAAATGAATTGAGGAGTTATTGTCAGTAATGGTAGAGTATCTGAGTAGACATACTGTATATCAAGCAGTTTTGTTGTAATCATAGACCACGATCAGCAGCCACCACGATCAGGATCCACCACCACAATCAGATTGAAAATCCTTATATTTGGCTGGTTTAACAATGGCCCTTTCTTCCTAATACATGTTCCGCAGTAGAAAACACAGCTTCTTCGATCGATATATATCACATATAAACGATACATTCATAAATGTAGAAAAATATCTTTTGATTTCAGAGTTAGGCAGACGATGGTGATGTGTCACTTCTTCTTCTTGGTCTTGGCTGATGCATTTCCAGACTTGGAGGTGGAGTTGTATGTGGAGGACAGCAGCATGGTGAGGAGCAGCAGCACAGGCACCAGCAGGTAAGGAACATAAATGGAGACCAGCAGCCAGCGCTCCTGCACAGTCTGGGGCCCTGGGTGGGGCTTCATAGGGAACTGATAGAAAAGGATGTGGGCTAGGATCGGCACCAGCGTGGTGGCCACATGGGTGGAATACACGATGGCAGGAGTCCTGATCCACTTACAGCCACCTGAAAAGAAACATATGTCTTCAGACAGTGTAGTGGACTACAGCCAGCTCTCCTCAAAGTATTACAAATAGTCCTTATATTTAGAATAATGTTAGTTTCTCTAAATCATTTAAGCCTCTGGAAAATGTAGGAACTATGTATAAACATGGCAACGATTCCTTCAAGATAATGTAATGTTTCTGTAAAACCCCTTCAATCAAAGCTGAAAGTCATCACTTCAATCACACTTAGATGGCTTCAGTTCAAATCCACTGTGCTGCGTACAGAGTCAAAATTATAACATTTGACAGAAGGTGCATTTCTTACTATCTCGAAGCAAGTGGCTGAGGAAGGAGAAAAAGGCCTGACAGGTGACATTTTTTTATCTTGATAACATAACAAGAGAATAACTTGTTCCCACATGATAAACATTTTGTGCACACAATTTCCTTGTTGGAACAAGTTTTTGTATGTGCAGCAAATGACTCCTGCTGATAACAATCACATGTCTCTGTACAAGAGCAAAAATTATCTAATTATATGAAATTCTAAAGTGAAAATAAGACTTGATTGATGAGCTGAGTTCTCTCCATCATGGTGGCTGTGTGCATCTGAAGTTGTTAAAGACACATGTGAATTATAAGTAAATTATATGAATATCTTGTAAGATAAAATGAATCCTTTCACAGCTTCTGGCTTCTTACCTCTACCACAGTTCTTTGCAGCTGTTGGATAACACCACATTATTTCTACAGGGCTTCTCTCTTATCTGACAAACTACACCTACAGATACAAAGGTTAATCATCTGTGGGCAAGTTTGATGAACAACTGTCTATGAGTTGTTGAGTTTTATTCACCATGTGTTCCAGCACTCAGGGAAATACATGTATATGTATGTGCATGTATTTCTAAGTGGCATTTAATAGACATATGCAATAGAAACCTACTGACCTTTTAGGAAAGCATAAGCTGCGATGGGAAAGAAAGGAATTTGGAACAGACTCTCGCAGAAAATGAAGGACTTGAACCAGACCGGAGGATCCAACATCATGGGGTCTTTATATTCCTCTGCATACCACTTCAGGAGATCTTTGAGCTGCAGGTAGGAAGGGGCCACATTACAGAAGAGTTACTGACACCACACCGTCCCTGTTTAACGAGCAGTCACTGGTAGCACGGTTACAGTACATGGAACTTGGTCTACTTACCAGCTGGGGGTACACATGTCCAGGGAGCAGAGCCTGTAAGTCGATAAATAACGTGATGGGAATGTGAGAGGCAAAGTAGAAGAAGAAGATGAGCTCTAACACACGTATAGACATTGTCCCTGGTTTACGGAACACAAGTGACAGTGAAGGTAAACACACAGGGAAGTTTCAGCAGCACGATGTCGCCAAACCGCGTGTTGGTAGGGTGGATCCTATTGGTTCACAGCGAAGGATGGGGGCGTTCCCGGACGCACCATTCATCGACACATGGAGACCATTGGCTGCAGTCTGCTCGAGGCTGATCTGCTTTTTAGGTGCGTTCAGAAAGTCCAAAATATCTCCTCTCCTAACCACTAGTCCTCGAGCCCGATGGAATATGTCACTAATGCAAGGAGAGATTAGAAGGAGAAGCTGTTAGGAGTTAGGAAAGGAGAAGATGTTAGGAGTTAGGAAACGAGAAGATGTTAGGAGTTAGGAAAGGAGAACCACGGTGCGAAGATAATCTGACTCAATTATCACTCGCTGTTTTTAAAAACAACTTTATTCATAATAGAAGGTACGCACAAAATGTACAGCACTCTGTGCTGTGCGCTGACAGTTATAATACAGTTTCCTGTCCAAAACAGCACGGCACGCCCTGAGAAAATATGTTTTCATTTTATACAAAGGGAACATTTAATCATTACCTCCTCACAGGAAGAAACAACAAAACAGAAACAGAATTTTAAATGAAAATAAAACAAACATGACTGAAATGTTGAAATAATATGATAACGTGAGGGATATACATGTAGAAAACCCAATATAAATGGAGAGGAAAAAATGATCAGGAGGTTGAAATAACTTGTATCTTTATATTAAGTCGTATTGTGAACTATAAGTTAAATATGCTTGTTGATCACTGTGAGTCCAGACTGGACAGATGTGGCAGAGAAGAAAACAGACAGTCGTGTGAGGATCATTTCTGGATCGTGTCATGAGAATAATACAGCTGTTCTGTTTGTTATGTTTACTTGGGTGTGTCCAGGGAGCATTGAAGCTCATTTTCTAATCATTTAGAAAATCTGAACAACTCTTATTATGGCAGCCGCTGAAACACTTTCCGGGTCGTGTCACTCAGTGAGGAAGGTTCCTGAGCAAATTTGACTATTGGAGCGCAGCCTTTGTTTATTCCTCAACCGAGGTGCACAAAGACCCGCCCCTTTCCTGTCTCTTATTGGCTAGTGCTCTTTGCCTTCACGGGAGATTATCAGGGTAAACCAATCATAAGTAGTGTGTGGGCGGGTCTTCACGCGAGATTCTCGATTGAGCCGGAAATCGTTCCTGCACAGTTGTGTCTTCATAGACTGTATATATAGAGGTGTAGCATTTGTTCAGTAGGGCTGAGGATGGAGGACAAGACATGAAGACCATGTTCATTGTCAAACAAAAATTTGCTATTAGACGCTGCAAACTGCGTCATAACATCACTGCTGTTTTATACCCAAGTGTATAAATATCCGAAGAAACTCACTTAAAGGTTCAGTGTGTAGAATTTAGTCACATCTAGTGGTGAAGCTACATGCTGCAGCTGAATACCCCTCACCTCATCCTCCTCTTCCAAACATGAAAGAGAACCTGTGGTAGCGTCAGTTGTCATAAAAACTCAACAGGTGTTTAGTTTGTCCAGTTTTGACTCATTTAAAAAGCTTGTTTGCAAAATATATTTATTCTTTGCACAAGATAATTAACTTCTTCGCACAAGATCATTTACTCGTTCACACAAGATATTAACTTGTTCTATTTGAACAAGTTAATATCTTGTGCACACAGGATGGATAATATCACCCTTATGTCAGATCCCGCTAACTGTTGACCAGTTAAAAGATCTAGAAGTTATTCAAAAGCAGAATTCATCTCTGATATTCTGCAAGGAAACTTTGAAAGTATCACTAATTCCAACATATATAAGATAATGATTGGCCTGTTTTATACAGCGACAGCTCTGCTGGTTCAGTAAGCCAAGGATCATGAGGAAAAATGCTGTAGACAGTGTTTGAGTTCAGTGAGTGAGACCACACACTCACGGTCTGCACATTGATGGACTCTGCTTTCCGTACATGAAACCCATGGCTTACAGTGTTCAATACCAAGATTTTTACTTGTCATATATTTTCAGATCCTCCTTCAAAAAGGGGGTCTGATTGAAAAAAAAAAAAAAGTAACTGTGTTCCTTCATTATAAATATTTTACTGATCTTCAAGATCAGTTATTGGTTCTCTGAACGTATGAAACATGCATGTGGGACAGTCAGCGAGAGGATGAGAGTCTGACGTCGTTCTGTGTTTCATTTCCATTCAGTCACACATGAGGCTGAACAACCCCCATGTGTCAGGCAGCCTATTACTAGTTTGTTTGAAACATTTGGGCTAATAGATAGAAAACATCATAATATATTATAATAATTTTGCTCTATTCTGCTAAAATGATAAAAAGACATGATGACATAAAAAGACAGCTCCAGGAACAGGTTCCAGTGAGAGCTGTTAGTTATGACAGCTCCTTGTGCTCATTATGAGTAAAAGAATCATGCAAAAGGAAAGTTTTTACATAGAACGACTTAGAAATTACAAATGTGCAGAGGGTGGCAATATGTGTCCTCACGACTGGTCAAACACAAACTCCAAAGCAGCAAAAGTCTCCATATTTTCTTCACCGAACTGAAGACACTTAAGGGAATCCAGGATGGAGCCATTCAGCGTTCTGCTGTTTGCCCACATCGGAACATGAACAAAAAAGTTGTCACATAATGATGAAATCTCCATGTAATTGTTTTTAATATTCATTTATTGTTTTTCTTCTCGGTACTGTGTTTCTGAACCAGTGAGTCCTCTGACCCATGTTGTGTAACCAAAGGTATTCTGGGTTTACTCTTATATTGAGAAAAAATTATAAATATTGAAAAATATGGCCACATCGTGGATGAAGACCATGGATTGTAGATCGTGGTGGCAGCTGATCGTGGGTTCAGATTTATAAGTATATACACTATGCCTAATCACATATAATACCATCATTGTCAATACCTATATCATTACAAGTGTCATTGCTGCTCCCTTTATCTCTGTCAGACATTTTTTATGTACAAATATTTTAAACATAGATACACCTCTCCATTTATGTCATCCACTATCATCAACGTTGTAAATATTGTTTAAGTGCTCTGATACCTGTGAAGTCTAGTTCACTTCTGTCCGTCCTGGGAGAGAAATCCCTTTTGTCAAACTAAAACTGTTGTACTTGTGTCAAAACAGAATATGCACAACACATCAAATGACTTGGATCAAAGTTAAAAAGTAGAGGCACGGTATCATTTTTTTACAGTGACAAATCAGCCCATGAAATGACATTACATTTACCGTCCAAACAATATTATTCCATTTCCTGTTGCATCTATTTTCACTTTTTTATTTTTGATGGGTTGTTTATGTGTGATCATCTCACTGTTGCCTAATTTGAGACAGCACTTGAAAGGCTGCCCCCAACCAGATGCACTGGTGCAGTCTAAACAGTGTGCATGGATTTGAAATGTCCAGTAAACTGCTGGATCTGATGTTCCTGTTAATTTATTTAGATGTGATTTTCATCATCCAAGGTGACGCTTGCTGCTCGTAGATATTTAGAGTCATGATATTCAGCCCCGTCTGTTACCAGTAGCTCTGGACCCACGATGTCCACATAATCCTGCAAAGAAGAGGACAGGGAAGTTTTAATTCACCCACAACATACCACATACCACAACTATCTACCTAGTCAAACTATGATGCAACATACTGTATGAGCAACTCATTGAAAGATTTGTTTTTTCTTAAACATTTTTTAATCATGGTTTAAATTCTAGGAAATTACCCCTAAATGTAAATTATTTCTTTCATCTCTGAGGATTTTTGTGTTACATGATGGAATTTAAAGGGCATGTGGTTTTATATTCTAGATGAAGTTTGCATTAGGTTTCTTTTCTACATTTTACACATTAAAACAAGGTCAAGAGATCCAAGCTTAGCAAATAAGCATGTAAACCATTAGAAACATGGTTCAGCCATTCAGCAGTTTCTTACTGCATCATTTTCCAGGATGTTCTCCAGCATGTGGACAATGTCTGTGAATGAGGGTCTCAGTGTGTATGGCTCCCGCCAACAGTCCTGCATGATATGAAGTCTGGGGGGGATTAGACATTTCAAATCATGTTAAGAACAACTGGGAATAAAGATACAGATGATGATACAACCTGAAACATAGGACATTAGTGAAGATAAGACTGATATTTTGAAAGAATATTATTTCATTGACTAATGTGTCACAATAAGGGGAGAGGGAAAAAACAGGTTTTAAAAAAACGAAAGATCGAAACTTGAAGGAAACAAGTTCGTAAGCAGAAAGCATACGAGCAAGTTGAACAAGACCAACTGAAAAAGGGAAGCACACAGACTTGTATACACAAGGAGGCAGGGCTGAACACAGGCGAAACACATTAGGAAAAGTTGCAGACAATCACAAGGGTGGGAAACAGGTCAAAGTCGGGAAATCAAGCTGGAGACACACAGGGAGCATAATATCAAAATACAACAGGAAACAGAACTCAGGGGAAAACAATGGAACACAAACCAAATCCCAACACAAGCTAAAAGCTCTTTAGTTACATAGAGCTCAGAGTCATGACATAATGATGATTAATCAGTGACAAGGTCAACATGTAATATCACAGAGATGTCTCCCAGAACATACAGCAACACAGAAAAAGCTGGGAAAGCAGCCAATCAACTTCACTTCATGAGCTGAACCCTGTAGAGTGAGATTAGTTTGGACCATAACTGAATGTTAGTTTATTAAGTAAAACAGTGAAAACTGCTAATTTACAGCAAACTATTTGTAATTTAATAGTTATTCATTACAATATAGCAAATATTGTATGCACTTAAGAAAAACTATGTCAAATTTAAGTTTTTGAAACATGAAAGTGCATGAAACAAAATATATGAATCATTATTATTCAGTTTGATTTTATTGATTTTTACTCACATCTCTGGTCTGCAGCCTTCAGGGTTTGTGTTTTTGTGACCGATACAGATGTGGTACACCACTGCCTCTGAGGTCTCCAGGTCTGGGTATGGTAAGGTACCTGGAAATGTAACGTGTAAGTATGAGCACAATGACAAAATAGAGTACAGATAGTTTAAATTGGTTAAATCAACTTTTCCACTGTTAAAATACATTTAGCTTCTCAGGGTCTTTAGTTACCTGCTGTCTTTTTGAAAGTTAAAGTAATGAGTTTCATTGAATGCTCTTAAGTGGATAGATGAGTTAATGATTGACCCAAAGTGAATGAGATCTTATGAAGAGAACAACATGAAACATTGTTTTGTGTTTGAAACTGTGTCAATCACAAAAATAACTGTTTACTGGATTAATGGTTCTTTATCCTAAGTAGTAAACTTGCCTGTTAGCTCTTAGCTCAAACACTTTATTTTACCTTGTAACACAGAAATAATCAAATGAAAGTCTTGTGTCACTGAAATCAATCAAAATACATTTCCTGTCAGCAGTTTTGATGGGGATTATAACAACTTTCTGTTTTGGGGGTTGTTTCCACTTTATCTGTCATGACTCTGATATGAAGAGTATTTTGGTTTTACTGTGGACTCTTTTGTTTATGGTCTTTTCCCCGTGTCTCCTTGTGTTTAGGTTTTGTTGGATTTGTGTTCTCCCTAAGTTCTTTGTTTCCTGTTTTCTTTTGTAGTTTTTGCTCCTCGTGTGTTTCCACCTTGACTTCCCGCCCCCTGTGTCCAATTACTCAGTCAGTAATCATTTTTTTGGTTTTTCAAACACTACCGGACATTTCCACTAAACTTTGTGGAATGATGGGACATGGGTCAAGAAAGAATCCATTAAATGTTGGCACCGATCCGGACAAAGGGAGAGATATAGAAATAATTGTTACTTTCTTTAACCAGCCATTTTGTACAATACATTACACCTTCTATTCATTATATATATATATATACTACTCTATACTCACCAAATGTCTGCATCTCCCACAGCACGATTCCAAAGGCCCACACGTCTCCCTTGAAGCTGTAGTAGTTGTCCCTGAAGTACTCAGGTGGGTACCAGCGCAGTGGCACTGGCTGCTGTACAGGTTACACATATTGGAAAATGTGATTTTTTTCCTTCCCCCCCTCAGAAAAATGACATGATGTCACCTGGTATGAATCACTCATAACAGTTTTAGACTGTCTCACAATTGTAATATACTAGTGATTATATATGGTGAGTTGATGGTGGAAATTAAGAGTAAACATAATGTCATGTTACGTCTGGTCTTTCTCATCAAGACCACGTTTTTCTGAAACTGTTGTTGACAAAGATCAAATTGAGAGTGTGGTCAGTGTGGAAATTATGAAGTGCATTCTGCCTCATGACACCAAAAGTCACAAGGCATGACACCAATAGGTTTATTAAAACTAAAATGTAACCAAAAGTGACGTCAAGTCGATTTTCAATTTAATTTGAAGAGTACTTTTTAAAAACATAAAGTGTAGATCATAGTGTAAAAATACAAATAATTAAAAATGAATAGCTCAATAACCGAAAGGGACCGAATCAAAACAACTTCCAACATTAACTCTTTAACAGGATGGATTGTGAAAATGTAGAAGTGTGCGTAAAACTGTTTCATAGTTTAGAAACAGGTGTAAAAAGGTGACATGAGCTGTGATCAAATGAAATAAAATCCAATTAAATTTGACTAAATGGAGAACATTTTTTAAATTGTCAAAAGAGGTGATCAAAATTCTGATGAGGTTTGACTAACAATGGCACAAATAATATATAGGTGATGCATATGTACATAAAGAATGCAGAATGTGATTTATTTTAAGGTTTTCAGAATGTGCTGTAAAGCAGTTCAGCAAATGTATTCAAGTCATGTTCTACCAATGAAACTAGTGCTAATGTTTCAATCTAAGAGGGTTAATGATGATTTATTTTAAATTGATACAATTTCAACAACCTGTCATCTGATAAAGTCAAATGTCCTGATGGTGTCATGCATGTCAACTATCAGGAAAAGTGAAATGAGTGTCACCATTATCAGATTCCTCCTGCGTGTGGCTCGTGTTGTCTTACCCGTGGGTTTCTCCAGCGGTTGCTGTGGCGACTTGTGATGCGTGACAAGTCTCGGGCAAGGCCGAACTCTGCCACTTTCACCTCCCAAGGAAACTTATTGACCATGATATTCCTCAGAGCCAAGTCACAGTGCACAATCTACAGGGAAGACCACAGCGGAAATGTATTTTAGTTTTGGTGGACAAATTGTAAGAGATTGAAACATTACTCATCCCCATACAGAGGAAAGTCTGTGATGTTGTTACCATTTTGGAGCGCAAGTGGTTCATAGCTAGAGCGATGTGGTAAGAGGCGATGGTGAGGAGGCTCTGCAGCTCAGGATCTGCACTCAGGTGGCTTCTGTTGCTCTGCAGGAAGGTCCTCAGAGTGCCATAGCTCACATACTCCATGATCAGAATGTAAGGCTCTGCACAAAGCAATAGACAGAGTCAAACTCACTCATAGATATGGTGACACAGTCATAACTCAGAGAGGAGCAGTGTACAACAGGGTGGAAGTTAGGGGACTTTCCCCTCTTTCTTTCCAGCCAGTGGAACAAGTTCATCCTCCCAGAATACACTGCATGAATCTCACCCTCAGTGTTGCTCCAGTCCAGTAACTGCAGGATGTTCTTGTGATGCACCAGTTTCCTCATGATGGCAACCTCTATGTCCACATGCTTAGAACGGACACCTCAGGAGGGAAAAGACACAGGAATCAAGCACAATATGTTTGATAAGTTACTTTAGCAACATTTGACCATGTGTGAAATTCTGCCCTTTTTTTTGCACTGGCCAAAAAGACCTCTAACACCCACTAACATCCGACCTTTATCTACAATGAGAACAGATTCAATCAGCATTCACTCCTCAAATTACTCTGCAGTAGTGTAGGATTATAGTGTGTCGCTTTTGAGTTGATGGACATTTTAAGTGAGAGCTACAAAGATATTCATGGTAATTTCATTGCTTTATGACTTTGTGAGTGAGGGGCTGGAGAGCACCCCTATAGAGGATCAATCAGCACAGGTGAGCTGGTAGCTGATTGGTCCTCATTAAGGCAGCATCGCGCTGCCTCAGACTCGAACCAGGAAGGGCTCAGAGACTGAGGCCCAGAGACTCCCAGACACTGAGTGGAGGACTGGGCTGCAAAGCCAGTCCGCTTAAGTTGTAGGGTGAATTTATGTTTAGTTGAATAAAATGTTAAAGAGCAACACTTCCGTCTCTGGCTGTATGTGAGAGCCCGTGCAAGGTCCATTGCCACACTGGCAACGTGGGGCTCCACACAGCCACAGACGTGACCAGCAGGCGGTATGGGAACTGGTACCGAGGATGGGGACCTGGTGACTGCGTACCGGGAGGAGAGCGCGAGACCAGGCGGAGCTGAGGCGTCCTGGGAGGTGAAGATGGCGTGACGCGACGGATGCCCGGTCTCAACCCTTCCGGCCCCTGCACCAAGGCTGGCGGTAAAGCCAGCATCCCCACGCACAGTGGCGGGCGCGCCTGTCCCTGCACCCAGGCTGGCGGTGAAGCCAGCGCCCTGTCCTGCAAAGCTGGCGGTGACGCCAGCGCCCTGTCCCTGCACCTAAGCTGGCGGTGAAGCCAGCGTGCCTGTTCAGGCACCAGGTGGCGGCCGACTCCCTGTCCCGCACCCAGGCTGGCGGTGAAGCCAGCGTGCCCTGTCCCTGCACCCGGGCGGTGGCCACTCCCTGTCCCGCACCCAGGCTGGCGGTGAAGCGGCCCGGCCCCGACCCAGGCTGGCGGTACAGCCAGCCCCGCAGTTCCTGCGGCGGGAGACCGACGCCTGCAGCCTGTCCCAGGTCCCCTGTCGGCGGGAGGCCGACACCGCAGGCCGTACCTTGCCGGCGCCCGGGCGGCGCGCCGCCCCGGGAGACGCTGCGACGCCGCCGCCCACCTGCTCGACCGGGCCGCGGGGATGGGCTTCTCCTGGTCGTTGGGGGAGAGGGAAAACCCTGGCCTGAATTTGCGAGGAGAGGGAGGTGAGGGGCTGGAGAGCACCCTCACCTCTAAGGATCAATCAGCACAGGTGAGCTGGTAGCTGATTGGTCCTCATGGCAGCATCGGCGCTGCCTCAGGACCAGAGCAGGAAGGAGCTCAAAGACTGAGGCCCAGAGACTCCCAGACACTGAGTGGAGGACTGGGGCAAAGCCAGTCCGCTAAGTTTGTAGGTGAATTTATGTTTAGTTGAATAAAGAATGTTAAAACAACACTTCCGTCTCTGGCTGTATGTGAGAGCCCGTGGCGGTCCATTGCCACAGACTTATTTGAACGTTCACCAACATTCGTCCTCTAAATAGTGCTCCATCCTCCCTCGGCTACGAAGCTCTGTCTTTGGCCTTAACAAAAAGCCAACAACTGATACGGCTTGGAACAACCATGGCCCTTCACCACAATCATGGAGGAATCAGTATATATGCTGGATATTTATACTGTATATACTCTGATATATATATATTAACCTCAGTACACAGAGGTTCAGAAAACCAATATGCAACATGTGTGACTGATGTGCTGTTACAGTCACAATAAAAAAAATGATTTTCCATAGCTGAAAATTGCCGTCTCCATACCTAGTGGACATTTTTGGAAATGATTTGATTTGGTCCAATTTTTAATGCAGTTTGTCTCTAACAAAGGTAAATGGAATGCTGACCCCTCTCTTACAACTTACATGGGTTTTAGTTTTGTGAAAACAAGATAATCTTTGTGCCTTTTATCTCAGAAACTGCCCTAAAAGAAATGCCTGTGTTTCTAACCTTCCTTGCTGATCTTGCACGTGAACATGTTGTGGCCTTTACACGTCCCTCTGGTCATCCTGGCCTGGTAGAAGGCGCCCTCCTTTCCTGATTTGATCAGCTGCAGCAGGTTCAGATCTGTCTTAGTGAACCGAGGAACCTTCAATAAATGACATGAGATATTCATCAGAGGCGGCTGGAGGCAGCTTCAGAACAGCAGTGACACGGGCATCCAACAACAAACCAATACCACCCAGGTCAAAGTCACACTTATTGTCCACATTCCACCAGAACTGTCGTATTTTGGCTCCACCTTGAGCTGCAGTGATGATATGCTACACACAAAAGCATTAGCTGACAGATCTGCAGAGATGATGGGATGCAGTCATGTCAACATGGAGCAGAATCTCCAAGGAAAGTTTCCAACATCTTGTTAAATCCACGGCACCAAGAACTGAGAGCAAAGTGAGGAACTACCCAGTATCAGTGTGGTGTTTCTCTCTCATGCATGTGAGGTGTCCTCTGCTGTGTGACAGACTCGTGGCAGAAATCAATTGCTAAAATAGATCTGATATCTGATAAATATTTCTATCTGAATCATGCAATGGGGTGGAGAAGTTGGCAGAGTAGTGGTACCTGTGGCCGGCCTCTCCACAGCCCCCTGGACGAGGACCTGACTGTGCTGCTGTGCTGCAGGGGAGCCCGGAGAGGAAGCTCCTCATCTTCCTCCTCCGCTGCTGGGTCCGGCCTCACAGGCCTGACGGGAGCCTCTCGCCGAGGTACAGGGTGAAGCGCCGACTTGCTCACCTCCAGCTCTCTAATGGTACGAATCAAAGAACGATATCTAAAAGAGAAAGTGGTGTATATTGTGAAACACACAGCACTGTACACTGTGCCTTCCTCTACTGTCTCAAGATGTAGTCTTTTCTCTCTCAGTCTGATTGGAGAAGGTTATAAGGTTATAATTTCATCCTGTTTAAATAATTGTATTCAGGGTTAAACCAAGAAGCACTTTGGTACCTTCAGTTCACACATGACCACAACAGCTGTTCTCGTCTGCACCTCACTGGTTACTACAGACTTGATTTAAGATTGTGCTGTTTATTTCTAAAGAGCTTCATGGCTCAGCTAAGCCTCAGATCCTCGACCAGAGCTCTGCTGGTTGTTCCAGCTTCAGTGACTTCAGTGAGCGTTTACAGTCAGGGCGCCTCAGCTCAGACTCTCCCTGACCGAGGATCAGAGACATCATTTAAATCACTTCTCTAAACAAGGGAAAGATTCTATACGAAGCTCAAGGCAGCTGTGGTGGGGGGGTTGTTTTTTGAAATACTAAAAGAAATAGAAAAGAAAATAAATCCTATCTGGACAATGTTTCTAAGACTGATTGAAAAGAAAGAGTCTACAGGGCTATGCTAGTGGTTCTGTGACG
This sequence comes from Hippoglossus stenolepis, assembly GCF_022539355.2. Taxonomy (NCBI): domain Eukaryota; kingdom Metazoa; phylum Chordata; class Actinopteri; order Pleuronectiformes; family Pleuronectidae; genus Hippoglossus; species Hippoglossus stenolepis. The sequence continues at coordinate 18,778,583 of NC_061486.1, forward strand.
CTGTTCTTATAACACACTTATAACCAATTGAAATCGTAGCATGCTAATATGCTCACACTGGCAATGCTTAGTAGCTTATAATGACATAAAAGCAGCACAACAGTGTTAAACGTTTAAAAGAAGCACCACAACAAAGGTTATATTTATAAACCATAGTGTGATGCACGTTTGGTCTGAAGCCAGCAGCCTGTCGGTTAATGTAGGTCAGCCCGTGATGCGTTTCTGCAGAAATACATGCTGGAGGCCAGTTTGACAGAACAGGAAAACCACACCAGGAACTAGCAACAATAACATGAGCAGTGGCTGCATTCCATTTGAATTTACTCCTGCACTGCGCCTGCTGACGCTTAAATGGAATAGAGACATAAGTAAAGTAGTTACACACATGCTATTACCTGCTTTGACAAGGTTATATTTACTCTTGTATAAACTCAGTTTTCTGTTTTCAAAGAATGATATGAAACCCTCTGCCGGATGTTCTGTTAACATAAGATCTACTCAAACAGGTAATTGAAAACCTTGACCTACTAACTCAAATGTAGTTGCACTTGTGGATTTAGTCTTGAATGTTTCAGCGGCCACACTATGTGTTTGGTATCAAAAAAAAACCCCAGCCTAAGTGCAACTGTACCAAAGATATAAAACACAATCAACGACACTGACACCAGTAAATTCCTCGTGAAATCATTTTGACCTCTCTTACTTTCTGATACACAGGATGCCCAGCAGTGTGAACGTGAGGACGGTGAAGGAGAGGGCCCCCGTGAGGAAGTAGACACCCTTGTCCATCATCCAACCTTAAAGAGTAGGAGAGAAACACTCAGCTCCAACGTGCTCTCACAGTGTGTCTCTAAACTCAGCTGGATGAAAATGTTACCTGTACAGTCTGAGGGCTGATTTGAGCCTTTATCTCCATTGCTGTAATTACGATCCATCATATGGTCTGCTCACTGAGGGGGACTTTGTCTCAGACACGAGACGTCAGACTGGAAGATGGCGATCGTGGTATTAAAATACCATCAGTGATCCAAAGAAATGCTGAGCAGAAAGAAAGGTCATAAAATGTAACACTCAGAAACATGGGACTTTCTTTGTGAACGGAGGAATGGCCCCAAACAATATCACACAGAGGAGACACATTAAGCTGATACATTTACATTACATCTTTACAATACAACGGAGTCTCACCTGTGGTTACCTGAACACCAGATCATCCTTAAACTGACTGGGACACCAGTGGAGTTGGAGCAGTCCGTCTGGGTCTGTCCTGTTTATTGTGCTCAACAATTCAACATGGTCTTGTGCTAACCCTGTCTGTACTGTCCCCAGCAGGAGACGTCATCGCATGTCAACCACCAACAAAAGCAGAGGAAACGCACTGTAGCAGCATGCGGTTTGAGATGCATGACACTGTATCACATTCCACCTATGACTTAACTGCAGTCATATCAACTATCACAGACGTTAGAACCTAACTTAAACAGGCAGTGATGGATCAGTGATGGGATTATCAGAGGTGTGAAGGTCTCAGATGAAACAAAATGTAAAACACAATGAATCAAGTTTAGCTGGTTTTGTTAGATTCAGATCACATAAGCAAGTTTGCCATGTTCTTTCAACCAAAAACGCTCAGAATCATTGAATCTAGTTACTTTTATGTGTGGCACGATGGTGGTTAACACTATAACCACCATCTAGCCTCAAAGATTCTGGGTTTGAACCAGAGCCTTTCTGTTGGAGTTTGCATGTTTTTCTGTTCTGTGCTGTGTGGGTTTGCTCCACATACCTCAGCTGGTTCATTGGAGACTAAATGTCTCACATCTAAATCAGGTGTAGGTGTGAGTGAATGGTTGTATGTCTATGAATGTTGGCCCTGTGATACGCTGGGGACCAATCCAGGGTCTCCCGCCCGATGTCAGCTGGGATTGGACCCAGCTCCTCCGGGACCCTCAAAGAATAAGCGCTATAGATAATGGACGTAGACTTATAAAGAGAAAAAACACTATTTTCTTTATACCAGTGACAGCTCAAGTGATTTTATCCCTTTATTGCACTGAAATAGACCAAGTTGTGGAAGTAGAATTTCATTGAAATTAATATTTAAGACAGTAAAATCATAAATTTTCTCCAGTTAAGTAACAGGCAGCTATATATTGTCAATTTTTTATATATATATAAATATATATATATCTCAAGTCTCACTTATTTCTCCTGGTGAATTTCTGGAGAAATTAATAAGAAACATATCAGACAAAATTTAAATTAAAAGAAATGAGGTGGAAGTGAGAATCACACTTGAGTCTCCGGAGCTGTTTAGGGGAACTCAACTGTAGAAAACAGAATAGAATGGGTTAATAAGACAGAGAGGATTAGATAAGAGGCAGAGAAGAAAAGCCCCCTCATACGTGCGTGGGACAGAAGTATTTTCTGCAGTGAGGGGAAGTGGGGAAGTTGCTGCAGAGACCCTGAGCGTGGTTTCCTCTCTCATCTGCAGATAAACTGCACCAACACCACAAGTTCCACTGACGGCTGTACAGCTACACACTGAAATAATGCAAATGTCAAATCATGGTCACTGTGACAATGGTAATGTTTAGAAGGTGTAATGTAACACACTAACACAATGCATTCACATAGTGAAGGTTTGACCTGCTGGTGATGCTAGATAATAAGTCATGCGGCCCTTTTCCACCGAGGCAGTTCAAGGGCTTGTTCGGAGCCAGTGCTTTGCTCGAATAAGTTCTTTGTGTTTTGACAAATCAAAGAATTGGCTCTTGGTGAGATAAACTGGTTCGACTCTGGCACCAACACTTAGCTAGTCTAGACGTCTAGAAGAAAGAACTGTCTCCATCAGGGGCTGGAGGCGGGATTATTATTATACCATTTTTAAAAAGAGATGCGTGTAGTCTACAAAGAAGATTGAAGATGTTTTTAAATGAAATTGAAAAAAGACGCTGTAGTCTGCCGTTGTTGATGCTGTGATTGAAGTCGTTGCTAGTGTTACAAGGAAATCGTATAGAGGCTCTATGGTGAATCTAGCCCCTTGAAAAGCTCTGTTCTTAAAAGGTGAAGCTGAACCAGCTCTGAAGCCGCCTTAGCACCAGGTTCACCTTGGCTGAAAAAAGGTGATGGATCACCAAAGGTATAATTCATGAACGTCTGTACCAACTCTTCTTGTAATCCATCCGCTCCAGAACATAGTGATGGACGGACCAACCAGGTGAGTGTCAGTCCCACATCATTTCCGACAACAAAAAATGCATTTCCCCCCCCCCGGACATAAATGAAAACATTTCAATCTGCTGTCATTTTTTGCTCTGCAGAATTTAATTCGTTTGTTGGATATTTAGTTACAGATCAACAGTATCACTCCATATACAACTACAAGTACAGTATTTTGTACAGTTCATATTCAAATACATACTTTTCATTGGCTTATTTACAAAACACATTTTTATGTACATGTTTTCATGTCAGTGCAACGTCACTTTCTTTCAACAAACACCTTAAAAAAATTTCTTTAAATTAACACGTCTGGTTCAGATCCAACAGAAATGAACTTAAATAAAAAGAGGCTACAGACACTGACAGATAGCTCAGTAGTAGATTGCACTGTCTGCGACCCTGAACCTTTCTTCTGGTGGTGGTGGTGGTGGTGGTGGTGGGGGGGGGGCAGGGCTTCTAGAGAGGGGAGGGGTTTCCGATTTGAGCCCCGTGTTTTACAGGATCAGCGTTCGCCCAGTTTCAGCTTCAGAGCTCAGTTCTGTTGGGCAGAAAAATCTTTGTTCCGGGATTATAAAAGTTGTGCTGAAATTACCCTCAACTCTAAACATTGTATTTTTGCTAATACAGTTGAAGCCACAGGTGTAGTTAGCATAGCATCACACAAGTAGTCGTTTGAGGGCCAAAGGGGAGTAAAATAATTTGACAGCTATTGCAACATTAAAGGAAGCAGACATTTCCAATTGGGGACTGAAGAGACAGATCCTTAGTTAAATGCTTCCCTTTGAGCCATGTGATGACAAACACGGACAGAAACTGGGCATGGGCTACAGCTCGGTGCAAAGGAGGGAGGAAAAAAAAGAGCTCATTCAAAGAGAGCCCTTGTATGTACATTTCCATTTGTTCAATAAACATACTCTGCAAAGGAAGGGAACAGTGACAGAGATCTCTCCACACACAGACGTCCATAATGACACCACCTTCTCATAAATACAGCAGCTAAAAGGGGCGAACACAACGATTCATCTCATGTGATCTAGAAGACAAAGTGGGAAAATCGTCCGCAGTCTGTTCACAGTGATTAGAGTCCCACACAGCAGACTCATCTCTGCTGCAGGACTCTGCACAGCAACACATGCGTTTGTTCATTACAAACTAACCTCAACAGTCACATCAAACCTTCAGATAAGAAGAGCAACAGAATTTAGAATTTACATTTAACGGGTATTTAGATTCAGCACAAAGAAAAAAAAAAAAAGATATACATTATCTAAATGTTGGGTCCAGTGATGAGTGATAAGATAACAGATACAACTACTGTCCAGACACATGCCTTAGCTCTCAACAGATTCAACAGGCTTTGGTTAGTTTTAAGTATAAATAAACAGTCAACTTAAATCATCAGCCGATCTGAAATGTTGTTATCGTTTCCTTTACTTCAGGTACTGGAGTTGTGTTGTGTTTTTCTTGTATTTGTTGAAATCCAGTGGGATTATGATGATATGATATATGATATGACACTAGGGATTAATTTAAATGACTGTCTCTCACTGTACCACATCACCTACCAATGAGTTCACATAGACATAACTGGGTCCATGGGGTATTCTGGGTCCACGGGGACAGATTAACCCATGAACAAGAACGGGAATAAAGTTAGTTTATGATAAATGAATAAAAGATAGATTCAACAAAAATAATATTTAGAAATACAATTATAGTGACAAGTGAAATACTGAAGGTATTAAAACTAGATTTGGACACAGGACCTCCTGAGGCCCTTGTCAAATAAGTTCATATCTAACTGCACATAGTATCAACTAAATTAGCAGTTTTTTAAATTAGTTTTGGGCCCATAAGAGTCTGGGAAGTGGAGGTGGCCACTCTACCCAGTTAGTAATCCAGTGTTACTAAAGCTTCCACAGATATTTAGCAGGGTCAACTTCTCACCCGACTGCAGGGATGTACAGGTTTACCCCATGACACTGTGACATCGTTGTTGAGTGTGGTTGGAGGTTCAGGTAAGTGCCAACACAGCCATCAGTGACACCAGGAACACTACAGCTGCTACCACTACTACTACTGGACCATCTTCTACTCGGGCGATATGTTGGGCATATGTTTAACTTCAATTTAAGGGAGCAGTCTTCGCATTCCTTCTTTACCTACAGCCATTGAGCTGAAGAATATGATTTAGAAAATCTTGGGAGTGAATTTAGAAAGAAGTGAGCTGGACAGACTCTGTAGCCTGCTCCTCGTGTCTCCTGGAGACTTCAGGTTTGAGGCTACTAGCAGCTAATTTAAGTTAAATTGCACTGTAGGTGATGTAGAAGCCAGGTTTTGACTATAACTAAGAATGTGGGGAATTAAAAAGACGACATCTTTGGTTCTGCTGCACAGATTTGGATTCCTGTTTGTTAAGCTGTCCAGGTAAGTTCAGGGGTGCTAGAGGAGTGTGATGCTAAATCTGTGGAGCAGTCTTTAAAATTACTCTTTAAGTAACAATGTTAAAATGAAGGTGAATTAATTGTTGATCACTTCTTTTTCTCCTTTCTTATTTGGGAGGGTGCGAACGTTAGTGTCACGGACGGGTTTGAATCTCACCTGCAGTGGGTGAAAGGTACATGTTGAGACAGAGCTGTGAAGATGAGCCTGACTGCTCTAAGTGTGGCTTTGAGATAAATATCATCCCTGACCTGAAGGGGCTCCTGAGGCCTGTTTCAAAACAACAAATCTATAAAAAAAAAAACAATGCATGTGCAGTATAAAAAGAAAAGAAATATCAAACATATGTTGTATATTAATTATTATATAAGCATGTCTCTTCTGAAATCATGGCACCTGTCCTAAGCAAATCAAAGATTCCTGCTCAAGCTTTTCAGAGATTCTCCGCGAAGTTATGGATACACACAGATCAACATTGCACAAATCAACACTGATATATGGCAGCTGCAGGATGAAACAGTTTTGGCAAAAGCGCCTAATTTCATGTGGTCATCGGGATGTGTGTGATTATCCCCATAAGGGGGGGCAGATTGATTGGGTGGGGGTGAAATGTTTGTACCATGTCTCCTACAGGAAGGACGCATTTTTATATTATTAATACTGTCAGACTTTTAGGGTACAAGTGGCTGAGCGGCTGCAAGAAGCAATGAGGTAGCATATGACTTAAATCTTCCTTCGTGAAACAATCACTACTAGAACCACTTTTTTTAAAGTTTACCAGACACCAGATTTCATCATCATGTTGACTTGTGGCATCAAATGTGACATCAACGCACACGGTTTGGGCTCTGTTTACACTTGGCATTAAAAGTGTCTTCAATCATTGGCTGTGCATTTACAAATAGAAAGCATTACGTAGTCTTACTATTTTCCTTCTGCAGGTAAGATATCCGGGCTCAGATCACACGTTAACTCCAGTTGTCTCTTTTTCCCCACTCTGACATCACAAATGATAAATGCACAATAACAAAGCAACATCACTTCATGACTTGGCCATACTGGCATACATTCAGAGATGTGTTAGTATGCGAGTATATGTTACATGTATGTTATGGCGGATGTTGTTCACGTGAGGAGGAGGAGGGGAAGGAAGGGGAGGAGGGGTTGAGCAAAGTGCACCAGTTTAGTGCTTTCACCGGGGCTTCCATGTTGTCTTGGCAAACCTTTGCACTAATCCATGTTTGCGATCAAGTGTAGAAAGTGCTGCGACGCATCCCTAAAGACAGAGAGCACAGTCTGACTCTGGTCATTAGCAGTTTGTGAGAATTCTTCAGACTGATCAGAATGTCTGGTGCTTCCTGCTCAGAGCAGCATGGGGCAGCAGAGAGCAGGCATAGTGCTGGCTGATGGAAGACAATGCGCCATCACTGGAGGACACAGTATTTCTTGTAGTCAGACTCAAAGTCTTCGTCCATGCTACTGGTGTCGGCCATCTTCTTGCCATCGATCTTTGGCAGGAACTGGGAGTAGTTTACACCTTGCTGCTCATAGAAGAGGATGTAGGCTGAGTCGGTGTCGACTTCCTCCGAGGGCACTTCCTAAACATGAAAGAAAAAAGGTCACAGTTGAGTTCTGTTTGTTATGTGTGGGTGTGACATTGTATGTTTAGCCAATTTAACTCTAAAGTAAATATGTTATGAAAGGTATACTGTGAAAAACAAACATATAAACTGTTCTGCTGTTTTTTACCTTACAACTGCTGTCGTTGTAACAGTACCACTTCTCATTGGGGTTTTTGGCATACGTCACATAGTGGCCTCCTCCCATGATTCCTGAATGGCACTGAGAAGACAAACCACAACAATATTTAGATTTGTTTCCAACAGTAAGTCTATTATAACTATCCGTATGGCAGTGACTTACTGATATTGCATAGAGGTTGTAGATGGCGTCCAGACACATGTTGTCTCTGTGCTGAAGCAGCGAGTTGTCGGCATCCATGTTGCTCTCACTGCTGCAGTCTGAGCTCATCCCGTTGGTATCACCGTTCAACAAGACCACATCACAGTGGCTGCTGGATGCCTCAGTACTGCACATTGACTCTGATGCGTTTGCTTCTGCTGATCCAGGAAGGCCCATCGCCCCTGCTACTGCACTCCCCTCTGTGTCTGCCTGTGGAGCATCCTCCCGGGGCTCAGCCTCCGGATTTACAACTGCATCCAGGTTCTCCTTGCTGTTAGACAGGCGGTGTCTGCTGCCCAGCTGAGGCAGGCGTAGTCGGCCAGGCCTTCGCCCTCCGCTCTTTGGGCTACTGGAGGGGCTGCTGGTCCGGCTGAGAGAAGGAGCTGACTTCCTGCTCGAGGCAGGGGAGGCTGTTGGGAGACCATGGAGGAAGCAGCTTGGTGATAAACTGCTCTGTTCAGTTATACTAAAATTGCTTTAGTTTAACATTATTTCAGGCTCTCAAGAAATCATCAAACACAGTGTAATGAACAACATGTGGTACCTTTGGGGAGGTTGCAGAAGCCAGCGGGAGCAGAGATGGAGGACAGGTTGTCTTCTCCGACCCTCAGTAGATCCTCACTCTCACTACGTGAGTGGAGGCAGTGCTGCTCCAGGTCTCTGGGAGCCAGGAAGGCGCTGGGGTCAAAGTTCCCCCGCGGGAACTTGACAATCTTCTGGGACTTGATCCAGCGACCATTAACAAACTGGAAGCGCTTCAAGTGGACAATCTGGTGAGGAGACCACACAAACAGGGTTGTCCTATTGTTGATGCAAAGGTAATTGATAATACTGATGACCACGCAGAGCTCTAGGTAAAAACTACAACAGTTAGACAAGAGCTCAGGTCCGACAGAGTCTTATAAGCGTGCCACTGACCAGAATGGGTGGCAGCCTCCAGAGGTCCAGTTTTTTCGTGGCTAGCCGATGGGTCTTGCACTTGGAACAGTAATAGAGCTCATCCTCTCCCAGCTCCTCTTCACTGGTGAAGGCCTTCAGACAGCTGTCCAAACTGATTGGCTCAGCCTGGGCCCGACGGGACTGCTCCACACTGCAGTGCTCCTCCACAATCTGCAGAGAGACCATGATGTGATGAGACTGCATGGGGTGAGGATGTATTCACAGTACACGGTTCCTCAATACAGTGAAAGAAAAATGTGTGAATTATGGTCAAAAATCTAATCTGTTGATCTTTGAGTCCAAGTTAACGTTTCCCTCAAGGTGGTCCTGAGAAATCACGTTCTTGTAGGACAATGCTGGTAAGCATCAGGGTATCAGTTATGGTTAGAGTAAGTCTGCATAAAATGAATGCAAGTCTGTGATGTCCCAAACAGTGACGTATGTGAATGCAAGTCTCACCCTCTCCTGGGAGGTCTGGTAGCGGAGGTGCAGGGCAGTGGGGTCCCAGTCCACAGCAATATAAGCATTCCCAACACAGGCTCTGTCCTCTGTGCAGTCTATTGTACAGCCTCGACAGAACCTGGAAACATAAAGATGCAGCTGCAGTACATACATTCACCTGGGCACAGAAATCTGGAATCCATCCATTAAAAACGATCCTTGTTTGAATTAAATCTAATCATTCTGATCAACCTTACGCAAAAACAAGTGGAGATTTCAAAAGATTTTATTGGGTTTTCTGTTTTCAAACAGTGTGACTGTAGAAAATGAATAATAAGAAATACCTTATATCAAGGTACAGTTATTCATCATTAACTATTTGAGTATCAGCAAGTGTAACAGGAGCATATTAGCTCTTTAATAGTCATAAATTCACCATTAACTTCCAAGGTGTGCTCAAGCCAGTTGTTTCAAAATAAAAGCACCAGTGGTTCCATTTTGATTTATTTCATTAAGAAGAGTAAAAAAGTGACAAAATCCTTGTGAATTATTGATAAGAAATACCTCACAAAATATTATGAGTTAAAAAGACTTAATTTGCAGTTATTTTTAAATCATCAACATGATTGGTACACAAGAAAAGACCATATTTATTAAGTGTTATTAAGGGAGAATACTGTATAAGGAAGATACTGGGCAAAGCATATTAAGATTTTTCAGTTTTTTTTACACGCCCTCCTTACTTACTATCAATGAGCAGTAATTACGATGTTAATGAGGGAAAACTCTAAGTTAATAATCTGGTGAATTTGGAATATGGTTATGCAAGATACAACATTAATAAGGGTTTTATAATGACATGAAAGAAATCTTACCTGTACCAGGGACACCAGGCACACGAGTTACCATCCTTACCCACGACCCGCAAAGTGAAGGGGTACTGGTAGCCCATACTGTCATCACTGCAGGTTCACAGATGTGGAGGAGACAGAATGAACCATTAGTTCCCTTCTGATGTCAGGCTTACTGTCTGTGTTACAAAACTATTTCTCTGTTTTATGTATGTGATGAGTTTTTCAGCAGTTGGTTGAACCCGGAGTAAATAAAAGAAATGGATGAAGCTTTAGATCAGCAACAAGGCTACAGTATGTGAATCAGCTCTGGCCATTCACCACCATGTTCTCTTTGCTGTGCAACACTGAGGCTACATTCACACTATTACATTTTTATTTCTAAACGCCATTTTAAAACTAAACTGAACTCTATCCAGTCAAGTGGTGTAGCTTTACACCTGAAATAAAAACATTCACATACATAGATACAACAGAGAGCAGATGTTCTCGTCAGCATTTAGTTGCTTTGTGGCAAAATACTAAGAATGAGAAAGACAGGGAATTATTTTCTTGTGAGTGAAGACAAGGTGGAACTGTGTATTAAGTGTTAGCTACGCTTTGCTTTCACCGCTGGAGTCAAGTCATGAAAAGAATGTGTCATTGTTTCCTAAAGTCTCAGTTTCTTTCTGTTCAGACTAAACACAACTTGTGTCTTCATCTCAGGATCTGGTGTCTCAGACAAATGTTTATCAATATAGAGCAAAAAAAAAATCAATATTTACAAGAACACTGTCATTTTAGTAAATACCCCCCAGTCAGATGGAAAGGATCTGTGTCAGCTTCCTTGGTTACTTCAGAAAAAGATACTAGTAAAGCATTGTGGCGTCAGGACAAACTGATATTGTTCATGTAGAGAATACATAACAAATGAGGGGAGGAAAGTGTCAACCTACCAGTCCTGGGCGTGGTTACTAGCTTCCTGTGGCGGGAGTGGGCTGGCCAGACGGGAGACTTGGATCCAGACGGCGTCATACAGGTCTTTCTTACTGGTGTGGACAGTGCAGGGAACTATGAGGGGCATGCCGAACAAACTGGGCCGATTCTTCTGAGATGACAGGAAGTACAGCTCTGTGCGCATCTGAAAGTGGACACAGTAGAGTGTAAGAGCTGGGACAGACTGGGAAACTGTGGTAAAGCAGCTGTTACATAATATAATGAAAAAAAAAATGTGTAGCCTGAATAATTATGTAGATTATTATGTTAATTCAATAATTATTATAATTATTATCACAGATTATACATTTAAAAATCTTCCATCCATTTATCCATACAATTATACACAACACTTGTTTAAACATGCTGTACAGCTCTCACCATCTTCCTGTGCATGGCGATGATGTATCCAATGAACGGGCTTTCCTGCACCGGTGTGATGTGTCCGTTGGCGACTCCACTGGCGAGGGGCGTGTCAGGGCTGCAGGGCACCATAGTGCTGGGCCCACCGTTAGGGATGAGGACAGACTTATTGCCCAGGTGCCCATTAGCAGCTGAGCCATTGGCCACTGGGGTGATGTCTAATGAAGTTGAGAAGAGAGAGGCAGAAAGAAAGGAAAAATACTGTCAAGTGTCTAGTCAACTGTGGACTCTCAGACAGAGCCAAGGTTAATACAAACACAGAGTGGGAGTTGTCCAGCTCACCTGTCAGTGTGGGCGAGCTCAGGGACGTTGGTGAACCTGGCACCGGGATCTCAAACGCACACAGGAAGCCGTTTACTGACAGACGCACCTTCTGGTTGTCCTGAGGGAAGTTCTACACACAAAGCATTTGTACATCAGTGTTTCATTGTAATTCTGTACAAGCACAAGTAGTGTGTATCTGTAAAGTACAAGCACACACACAAAACCTTGTGTTTCTATCTCAGTGAGGACATTCATTGGTATACATTCCTTAGCCCCCTTCTCTAACCTAAACCTAAGTCTAACCCTAACTCTAAAACCAAAACCCCTCAAACAGGTCTTTGAAAAAGTGAGGCCTATTTAAAAGTCCTCACTCCATAATGTCTTTAGTCAAAATGGTCCCCAACCACCAATAAGACAGCTGGGCTCTGTGCATGTGGACTGTGTGTATGCAAACGGTCACTCCTGGAGGAATGAAGAAAGTAAATACCAACCCCTGCAAACGACGGCAGACATACACTTTAGTCTGGAAGATTTCTGGTCATCCAGAACTTGTCTCGATTTCCACAGTTGCATTTGAACAGTGGACATTTGAACTTGGAAGCACTTTGATACATTTGTATAGCCTCCACTGCTCTGTGGGCATCACTTAGCTTCATTACAAAGCAGCTGCTTAGAGGAGTGTTACCACAGGGTTTGAGAAGGCAGAGAACATATCATCAGCTGACATGTCTTGACCTGGTATTGCCCTGTTGTATTTGAGTGTGTTGATGCTGTGGTTATTCTCCCTCCCTGCCTGAGGATGGTGCTGTTCACATGTTCTGTGTGTTTTCTTCTTTTCCAACTGTCTCTGTTAGAGTGGCAGACACCCTGAGAGATAGACAGATCATTCCTGGTAGGACTGCAGTCTGCTGTGGCACTGGTTGTTGTTGGGATTGGGGAAAGGGAGAGTAATCTGAATGCTGTGCTCAAATGCTCAAGTTAAGCTAACTTTATGAGACCCTTTTAAATCTTTAAACTGTCCTTATCTGTCTTTGTAACGTAGGGGGTGACACACATGTGATGTTACTAGTCTCTAAAATAAAAGCTTCAGACCCAATACAATGGACATAACATGAATTTGGTTAAGAAAGTAAGAAAATGTTTGTTTCTTACTTGCCTGCACTACAGTTGTATGTCTGGTAAAATGACAATAAAGTCTTATTTGATTTGAATGAACTTTAATTTAATTTATCAAATTGTGTTGTAAAGCACCAAAGATAAAGTCTTTAAAGTACTCTGTGTTTCCAGCTTTGTGAGCCGAGGTGCAGTCAGTCTCAGTACCTTGATGTTGGAGGTGTGGACCTCAGCCAGAAGGATCTGCTCCGGCTTCAGACTGCAAAGTTCACTCAGCTGTTTCTTCAGTCCCGTGTACTTTTCATCCATATTCAACCTCAGGCCATAGCGCACAGGTGTGGAGCCGTCCAGTTTAATGACTACAAACACACAACATGGCAAGGATCAGCCGTGTTATTACAAGAAGGAGTTCAGTCTAAGAGTCTCTGTCCCCGTCTTCCAGCCTCCTCACCTGTGATCTCCAGATGCATGGAGCTGTCCATGGGCAGGGGTAGAGACAGGAAGTTGAAAGGGTCAAAGCGAGCGCTAATGTGGCCACAGGTCTTACATTTCACCTGGGACTTGAGCTGACCGTGGAACAGATCCACCACGATGGAACGGTTCCTGCGCAAGTGGTTCTCCCATGCCTGGAGGCATAGACACACACACACAGACACACACATATAAACACAGTGGGTTGTGGGGATCACACACCACTAATCCTGCAAATCCCTCCCCTCAGGACAACCAGAATCAAACAGAACATCAATACAGCTCCATTACCAATTTAAAGGAAAGCACAGCTGATGGACTGACTGGTATCGATTCCTCTGTTCTCTCCTCATCCGTTGACTTTCAGAATGGACACCAGAGGATGTTACGGCTCATTACCACAAAATATCTCAGAGGAGAGGGAGGCTAGATGCACATCTGATTCAGAGAAGCTACAATTGAGTTCATCCAAACTTCGCTGTGCTGTTTTTTGCTTGTTATTATATTAAAGTCAAATAGAGATTCTGTCAATTTAAAGTTATGAAATGTAAATACACAATAATATTGCAAAAGTAACCCCCCTATTGTTTAACTCATTCAGCATTTCAGATTGAATCTGTGTACTTTGTTGCATTTTAAGCTCCAGTTCCTATATCTCCCAAAACAGGCGGGAAAAGGCATTGAAAACCCAAACATATTCATTTGGTATATATATATATTCATTTTACTTGATGGAGGTAATGGATGACAGCAAATAATGAAATATACTCAGATTGTATGCGTGAGGAGACAAGACCATTGTCTTTGAACTGTTAAACACAGGCCTCCATAAACATCGCTCACTGAAACACTAAATATATGAATACGTTTCCTGAAACAGATGACTTCACACACTGTCCAATCCACTTGATTCTTTGCAGCATTAGTTTTGAAAGTAAAAGGCAGAAATAGGACTTCAAAAAAGAGACCATGCTGAGAATCTGTAAAGGCCCTGCAAACAAATTATTGAGTGATGCGGCACAAAACAAAAACCATGATTGTGTTTCTCTTATCTAACATAAGAAATGTTTTGTTTTGTTTTCCTTCCTTCTTTCTTTACTTTCTTTTCTTTGTTTCTTTCTTACTGTTACTCTCTTTCTTGCTATTACTCTTTCTTTCTTCCCATCTTGCTATGAATTTCTTTCTATTTTGCTATGAATCTCTTTCTTTCATGCCATTACTCTCTTTTTCGTTTTTGCCATTACACTCCTTTCTTTCTATTATTACTCTTTCTTTCTATTTTGTATCCTCTTTCTTTCAGTCTTTCTATTATAACCCTCTTTCTTGCAATTACTCTCATTCTTTGTATTATTATTATTATTATTATTATCTTTCTTTCTATTATTATCTTCTTTCTTTCTATTATAACTCTCTTTCTGACTATTCTGACTTAATGCTTCACTATGTTAACCAGCTGATCAGCAGCAACACAGTCTGACAGTCAAACACGCTGATTCTCAAGTTGTGGAATTATGAAGAGCATCATTTTTGAATGATGTCTACGAGCTGCGTCCTGCATGTTTCCTTTTACATCTTGAAGACCTGGACCATGATGCCAGAGCGACATATATATAGGGCTTATTCCAATTGTAGATAGCTGTGTTTGATCAGCGGTGTGACTGACCTCAGAGGCCACCTCCCAGTCAGGCCGGCCATCACTGTCCTTCAGCTCCACGTAAGGTTTCTCATGGACTCGGTTTAGATCTTCATGTAGACCATCCAGCAGGAAGGCTAGCAGCTCCTGGGAGTCCTGCTGCTGGAAGCCATTGAACCGTGGGGCATACTTTGCTATCGTCCACTGAAGAGGAAGTAATATATATATATGTAGATCAAATATTTGTATTTTAACTTTACTTTTAAACGTATTTTTTAAAGACAAAAAGTCTTCTATTTCTGAGACACTGCACAAATATGTAAAAAAATAAAACAGGGATTCAGCTGGCAGAAAGGTTAAAGAAACAGTTAAGTACAACTTTAACACAGATTCTACACAAAAGCTTTGCATGGCAGACTCAAGACTGATGAAACTGCTCACTCTGAGTTTGAGGGGAGCCACATTCTTCTGTGTGCCGCTCCACAGCTCCATCACCAGGTCGCCGTAACACTTGGCCATGTGACCTCGCATCCCAATGGGATTGGTTCTGTAAATGCACCAACACAGGCCCCGTTAAAATGAAAAGCTCTGAACAATGGTGGCAAGATGTATACAAAAAGTGAGGCACTTTAGTGGCACCTATTGAGCTCATAGAGGTGTCTCCCTGAGATGAAGTAGTCTGAGAGTGGCTTGGTGTTGCTCACACACTGGATACTGGAGTTCATGAAGCAGGTGTTGCCAAGGTTACTGAGACCAGTGGCTCCCTTCTCTGTGGGAACTGCGTTAATGAACAAGGACACACTGATCAGATTTACAGAAATAGCTGAAGGAGGCAAAACAATGGAATCTACGGAATCATGGTAACAAATGTTTTTATTTGACTACCACTTATGACCCTTCCTGTTACACATATGACAAAAATGTGAAAAATAAATAAGTCAAATTGATAACCCACATTAGGGCCAAACTGTTTTTGGATGATACATGCTTTTCAAAAACTACATATAATATATTATTAAACAACATTTTAAACTATTCTAAAAGTATTTTCAAAATACTCTAAACCTGTTTGGAAAAAGATAAAACAGAATACATTTCTCTCTCTCCTTTTAAAATAAGCTTTAGATTGTATCCCTATTATTTGTAGCGATTTTTGGGAAATGCATTTTTCTAATATTCTGTTAACCTCAATCTTTTCAGGATCTGCTTGTGTACAAAAGCAGTGAGCTCATCATGACTGTGTCTTCCAGCTTACCTTTGTGTCTGTCCATCTTACTACTGTTGGCAATGAAAGACATCTCCTCAGGCCAACTCATATCTTTGTTCCTGACTGTGGCAGAAGAAATTCCTCTGATTAAAACATTTCACTCCCAATTTCATGTGCCAGTATTCAGAATGACCTATTATTGATGAAATTATCTGTTCTTTTTAACTGTGAAGAAGGATTTTTGCTTATCCTGAAGAGAATTTGAATAGAGAAAGGGATGTGTTTCATACCTTCTATAACTAGCTGCTGCTCATCATGGATCTTCAGACTCTCTAGCGTGTGATCTTCATCATCCAGGAGGGTGAGGTAGTTCTGCAAAACAATGAGAAAAAACATATTCCCAAATGTTTATTAAACTCATTGAGAAAAAAAACAGTATCATATATATATATACATAATATGCTTGGGACATATGGAATCCATGTGACATTATTTATGTCACGGAGAGGATTTTAACAAAAAAGATAAAAACAAACTACCTGCAATTCATTTGATGAAATGCAAATGTCTTTAGTTCCTAAACTGTATCTGTTTGGGACTTTATAGAACTCAAGTGTGTCAACAAAATGTACCTGCATTGCTGTGCAACCCTGAGGTCCTGTCTTATAAAAGGTCCTTCATGTCACATTGCAGTTTATGTACCACATACATTTTTTTTTGTGCTCACATGACTCATATTTCAAAACAATGTTAAACGTTCAGTGTGTTAGATTTAGGTCAAAGAATCTATTGGCAGAAATTGAATATAAAATAATCCTAGTGATGTTTTTACGAGTGTGTAATCATCTAAATTGTATGAATTGTTGGGTTGCGATGTTTTCTTCACCCTAGAATGGCCCCTTTATATTTACATCTAGAGCGGTTCCTCTTTATGGAGGCTGACATGTTGTACACACTTAACCTTTAATCAGATTAGTAGTAGAAGTAGTGCAAACAAATCAAAGTAAAAGGCCTTGCAGTATAGTAGTAGTGAGGGAGTGGCGTGTGGTGTGGTGACCACTTAAAGGGGCCAAGCTGAGACCATAACAGGACACAAACTGACCTTTGCATCCCTCCTGCACCCACCATCAACAACCATGGGAAGTTTTGTACCAAATAAAGGCTGATAAATAGCTAATATTTAGCCCAATATACGACAAAACAGATGTGTGAAACCCCCAGTACATGTGATGGGGAATGTAGTGACAGCTCTGTGGCCCACCTCACTGTTGTAGAGCCAGAGTCTCATGTCCTCCTCCTTGATGCGGAGTCTCTGGGACAGGTAGAAGTGGATGTCCTTGATGGTGGCCATACGGCTGAAGCAGCCTGTGTAGGCCAGCACCCTCTTGAGAGGAGCATTGGGGGATGGAACATTACCTGCTGGATTGTACAAAGAAGAGAGGACTTTCATTTGTCTTTGTAATGGGTAGACAATACCAACTGCAATTATAAAATCCTTCTGCATTTTAAAACTTTCTCGAATCATAATGACTAAAGTACATGCCTAAATCGGATTGGTTGCTATGGCAACCACAATCATGGTCTTATGCACAGAAGATGCCTACAGATGCAAGTAATCATTGACATAATTGACCCACACGAACATGGATACTAACGACAGCATTCAGCTGACTGAGGATTAGTTGTAAGGAAGCAGCAAGAAAAGGGCAGTTTTATCAGTCAGTGCAAACTTGATTTGTCAATCAACTTAGTGGACAAAGATCGGATTAAATCAAATGCAAACCAATCAATATTAGTCCTGTTAAATCAATACAAAAGATTAATTTCATTGATGTAGATTTGATTAAATTAATTGTTTAAATATTCGATTTTTAATGCTACAAAGTGTAAATCATCACGCAGTCTTAACCATCAACACAGACTTGCCATTCAATTATACCACTACAGGAAAACATCCTCTGCTCTTTTTGAATGCTGTTCGATTTATATTTGATACTTTACCACATGTCAGGCGAGGGTCTAAATGCCGAGCAATGACAAGGAGCTGCTCAGACAGAGAGTGAGTCATGGTGGAGGACAAGGCTCCACTGGGGACTCAGGTCTGTGGCCTGAAAGCTGATATGTTGGTAGGATTTGGATCAGCGCTCTCCTGCTGAGTGCTGATGCCATCCACAATCTGATTATACTGGAGCAACTCTGCATGTCTCTGCTTAGTGCTTTGTCATCTTGTTTCTTCTTTCAATTACGCATTTTCACTTCATACTTGTCCATAATATCCATTTAGACGTCAAGCAAAGGGATGATAAGAATAAACCCAGGAGACGTTCATTTTCAGTTACTGTGGGAGTGAGTGGGTGTGTGTTTACAACTTCCATTGTGAATAATTACTAAATTGCTTAATTTGGTGGAGAGCAAACTACATGAAACAATGTGACAGGAAATGAATGCTCAGCAACATTATGCCCCCTATTCAATTGTGGTTTTGCTTAATCTTTGTTGCTTCAATTTTTTTATTTCTTTAACATTGCATTTTTTGATGCACCAATTTCATGGATCATTCATATATCTAAATGAGTGCGTACAATTTGTTTCAACTTGATTGAATGGTACTGTATTAGTGTTTTCTTCTATATAAAATGTATTTATTGTAAAAGGGAAATGAAAAAGTTTTCTTCATTATCTCCACCAAGGAGGTTACTGTACGTTTCTATCTGTGCTTGTTTGTCCGTTTGATTCCTTGTTTGTTAGCAGGATTACGCAAAAAACACTCATGAAATATTGTGGAGGAGTGGGGCATGACCAGAGGAAGAACATTGAATATTGGTGTGGATTCAGATCAGGGGGCAGATTTTCAATTTCTTAAACGTTGTGAGATGGGTGTTTTTCAGAATTTTTGTTGATTTCTCAGAGAATAATTCATGGACCTTGATAAAAATCCTGATCGAGTGAATTTAAAATGTGATTTCATAGACACTGTTGGACCTTGGCTGAGTTATGCCCTCTACCTGTATGGCCACAGTGAACGGTGAACAGAATGTGTGTGATTAAAACTACTTTTGGTGGAGTTTCTATAATCTGGTTCATCATAGATTTTGGTGCACTTCTGTAGCTCCACCTCTAAGGGACTAGGAAGGACGAGGGCAGGTTGATGATGAACGACAGAAAAGATTTTCATCTGAGGTAACGGACATCCCTCCTACAATGTCAGTCTTTCCACCTGTAGCAATGTCAATTTGTATTCAAAATAAGGGCCAGTTAGTGTTTGAAATTACATGGGATGAAGGATTTGCTTTTGTCAATTATGAATACTTTTTTGTTGTTTTGTAAAAACATGATCAAAATTTGGGAAAAACAAGAGTGAGTGAGTGTAATGATTCAATATTTCAAAAGCAACGGTAGTGATTTTAATGTCTAAATCCTAAAGGATGAGAACAGATATTTCAGAAATTTTGATCCAGGATGTTCTGTTCCAATGTGTTTTCCATATGGTTTAAACATTTTCATTATTTTAGTATAACACTTAAAATACTGCTATCATTGTAGAGCACTACAACAAGGATTGTCAAAACTAATACGTGAATGGCAAGGTCTGTGAAGACTGGAAAGTTTGAATTATTCATCTTTTATAGTGATAAGCAGTAATTCCCCTTCATGGGCTGTTCATTCTCAAGCCCACTCCAGAGCGCTGCCTGAGCTGGATCAGTCCACTGAAGGAGGATTAAACGGGGGATGCAGGGTTGCTCAGTGAAGCATTTGACGGCTTGCTCTGGTCTTGCTGCAGGCTTACGTTACCTCTTGGGGGGTTTATATGCGGAGGGAACATTCGCAGGCTGGTCATACCCATATTGACCCAGATGTTGGACTGTGGGGAGCGCGTTGCTGGTTGCTGGCGGAGGAAGAGGACGTAGCGGGGAAAGAGCTCCAGCTCTGCGTGGCCCGTCTTGCTCTCCAGGATAACCTGCAGGGGGGAGAGACAAAGTTTCAAGTTTCTGCACAACAACTTTTCTTCCCTACTTTACATGAAACCACTGAGTGCACGGATCAGGCCAGAAACATGTGACTAGGGTTTTGTCACTTTCACTCCTGTATTTATTTCACTTGGCTGAAACAAATAAAAGAAAATACAATGTTGCCTTTTAGTTATGGTATATAATTGGATCTCAGAGACTTTGTTCAAATAAAGCAAAAGCTGACATGGACTAAGGTAACTCAATAGTCAATAGTTCATGGTTTTGGTGACTGTCATCTTGCATCATCAGCAGCTGTGTGGTCACTATGTTTCACTCTCTTTTACAATAGGATCTAAACACATGTAAGAGTTGGACACATTCACAACACACCTCTGCTCCACTGATCCATGTGCTATCATCGTTAAATCATGGTCCATGTTTACAAGTTTGCTTCCTTCACTTTTCCTACAATCCATGTGCTGATCGTGCACCAGAGCTTAGCTGGAGCTGGCCAGAGAAACCCTTCTTCGAGCAGACGGTGCAGTTGTTTAGACTGCACCAGTGTACAAATGACACATTTCACACCAGCCCGAGTTAACCAAATAAACTGACACACACAGCAGACCGGTTTTCATTGTTCATTTCATTACCCTGACTGAATTAACAGTTCAGGTGTAAAAGCACCCTAAGGGGATCCAGTCATGAGCATTCTTATGACATTTAGCCAGTAGTGGCATTAGGATACTTGGTAACCAAAAGTCTTGGTTAGGTGGCATTTCTCTCTCCGTAGAAATATAAATTGCTCAACCATGCACGGACAGGGCTGGTCCCAAAACTATTAAAGAATTCATAGTGGAGACATTGTATTCCCTTTTCTTCTCTCTAACAGTTTAACTCTCACACTGATATGGGACAGAGACAAAAACAACCCATTTTTAGGAATGACCAACTTTGAGCAAATTGAAGATGTACCAAAGCACGTGATTGGTAAAATGGGAAACCTATCAAACCAGTGGCGGATCTAGGATTTTTCCCCTCACGATTTGTTCTTCCTGCAAGTTTTTTTCTTTTACTTAATTTGTCAGTGTCTCAGCCTTTTGTAGAGCTTTGTCTCCTGTTTTCTCAGAACACAGATCAGTTGTGTTTTTGCCACTGACAACAATCAGTTTAAACTCTAAGTACTGTAAGTTCTTCCTGCTTGTAAGTTTTTTGCTGTAACTAAAGTAACTAACCCCTTACCTACCTTCCCTGTCTGACTGGACTTGGGACCCATTCCCTTGAACTCTGGGGCACAGTAGAATTCATTATAATGTATTCGGTCATGTAAAGATAAAGGTCAATCTGAACAGGAACCTATGTGAGCAAATATATTAAGAAATTAGGAAAAGAGATATAGAATTTGCAACTAAGAAACATTACAATTTAATATTTCATTATAATTTCTAAAATATCAGAGGTTTCACTGAGAAAATAAACTGTGTTCAATGAGTTTTTACATGTGCATTTACACGACGGCCATTTTCTTCTGACGTCACACTCAGGGTATTCCATGTGTATTGAATATTTGACAGTACTGTATGACACAGATAAGTTCTTTTGTTGTCTTTACTCACCGGACGCGGCAGACTGAGGTTGGCACCGTACCAGTGGTAGAGCGCCCGCCACACCGGCTCTGGCACCGTCTCAAAGTCTGGCACCAGCTGCCGGGAGCGCTTCAGCCTGCCACCCTCCATGGTTAACGTGGGGGCCTGCAGGGGCCCAGCAGAAAGAAAGACACTTGTTGGTTTGTTATATATGTGCTGAAGGCAAATGCTGTTAAGAACAACAAGCTGTGAGATCTGCTTCTATTGTCAAAGGATCAGGATCACAACTGTGTGTTCAATGCATGGCTTCGTGCAACAGCTGCAGGACAGATGAGCCTGGTTCAGTACACAAACCCAGAGGGAACGCACGACACTCTGAGTCTTCTCTGAAACTGTGTAGCTTCACTGTTCTCATATTTCAAACGTGCCAGAGATAATGAATGTGATGTATGATCTGTGCAACATGATTACCTCCTGACTGCGGAACATTGATTTTCTGATGTAGCACCAGTTTCTCAGGATTAAAACTCAAACTATCTTTGGAGCAGTAAATAATTACACAAACCACTGTAACAACATAAAATATTATTTTTTTACATATTGAAAAGCTCTAGATTGATGCTACTGCTTTTTACAGACAGCCAGTCTTCTCACAATATGTAATATAAGTTGCTTTCAAAGAGAAAGTCAACAACAAGCCAAACAGTTCATGCTTGGGACAGTTAATGCACTTACTGTACACTTTTTATTTAATGCAACAGACCAAGAAGGACTCGCTCAACAACAACATACACACACACTCCTTGCCTTCATGGGGTCGGTGGTGACCAGAGACTGGTTGTCGATAGCTCCAGGTCTTTGTGCTGCCACCTGCGAGGGGAGGTGTCCATTGGCTCCAGAAAAACACTGATTGTTGTTGTCTGATACGTTGTGCTGACGGGCAAAACAGCTCTCTGTAGCGGACGGAGCTACCTGAGGGCTCAGGGCTGCTGGGACACAGGAGTAAAAGCACCCAGATCACACACATAGATGGGAAAAATCATATTAAAACATCACTATTAATAATTACTCATTACTACTCTTCTTCTTTGCGGTTCATTTTCCCTGCAGATATTTCAAATGAACAGCCTTTCATTGGAGCTGAAAGGATTTTAACTTCTGCGGTAACTGTTTAATTTACAGTAACTCGCGATGACTTGATATTGCACGACAGAACAGCAAAGTCGATGAAATAGGAATTCATCAGAAAGTGAAAACAGTGTTAAACAAGCTAAAACAAGAGAGTTTAGTATGACAGGCATTTAAGGTTTTGATCCAATTAAATTATATTAAATGCATGTCATTCAGGAACACTGAAAAGCTGAATTAAATGTAATGTCAAATAATTGTCTCTATTTTGTGAGACCGATTGAATTTAAGTGGCCGTTACAGCAGTCTGATATACTTGATGCAACATATGTGTGTGTATATACTTTGAAGACCGGCTTTTCTTCAGAGTTGAAGCAGATTACAGCAAAGTTTCATTGACAAATCAATGATAAAATAACAATGAAGAATATTCAGACCCAGACGATATTCCTGCTGACCGTCAGTAAGAGACGTGTTTGAGGGGGAGGAAGAAGTGGAGATCTCCATGAATTTATTCATGTATTTTTAAAATATTCATGAATGCTCACTTTTTTTTACTACTTTACTTTGGCAATTCTGTCTTCTCTTCAGAAACCCCCCAGCTTTTAGGTAGTTATTTTCAAACAATGCTGAGGTTATAGAGGGTATTTTTATTCAGCGCCTTGGGTCTTAATGTATTAACAGTTGCATCTGACTGGGTCATATTTTTTAAAGTAACAAAATGTGGACAATTACATTGATAAGTCTTGGAAACAATTTAGTATGGGATCTGTTGAACCGACATGTAAGATGTGTCATGTGTCTCTGATCTCTTCAGAATAATTGTTATGTGAAGTGACTGACCAGTCTCTGTGGCCTCTGAGGCACTGGACACAGCATCAGGTGACCTCTCCTCAGTGGGGCTGACAGCGCTGAAGTTTCCCAGTCCTCCCAGTCTATCCGGAGGGGCAGGCTCTATGGCGGCTGTGGCCATCGGACTTCGCAGTGAGCTCAGGATGGATGGCTGCTCCACCACGATGCCTTTATGCTCCTGGACAGGAAGACAACAGCAGGGACTGCCCTGTCATTGTTTAAAGTGATATGCGATATTAATGTGGTGTTTGCACTTATGACAGTCACTGCCTCTGTCCCAGTGTGAGGCTATTGTAAAAGAAGCAGTTATAAACCTCGTCTTATAAACTGGTATGTAAGTAACATCTAAAACCGCATCAGTGGCACTTTTAAAAGCTACAGGAGTGACAGAAATCTGTGAATGAACAAGGCTCTTAAAATGGGACACACTACTTTAACAATGCATATTAACAATTGATTGCTCCCAAAATGAATCTGCAGCAGGACAAAGAGGCCTACATACAGAGATATAGTCATAAAGAACTATATTCAGAGACAAGAAGAACAAAGAGCCCTCTACTCAGCATCATGGAATTAGTCTAGGATCAAATGAGGAGACAGACGACAATGAGACACACAAGAACTGTGGCCAATTCTACAAGATACAAAAAAAACAAAACAAGCAACCAGCCAAGTACTTTGACAAAGAGCCTCAAAGGGAAGCGAGGAGAGATGGTGCTAGTTTAAAGGCAAAGCGTGGCCACAGCCAGTCAGAGGAAACATTTTCAAGTTACATTTTGGGAACCAGATTAAGAATCAACTCTGTCTGCAGCACAACTCAAGGTCAATCAAGATCTGAATGAACCAATTAGAAAACGACGTGCATCACATTTGTTGCCACAGGAGACCCTGATGTCAAATGATCTTCAAGATGTAGTCGGACCTTCAAGGATTACCCTCCCTACCTCTACTCAATAAAAACAACATGCATTTCAATATCTACGAGAAACTTTTCATTATCTATGGTACACTTTCCTTCTGTACCAGAGAAAGAACCATGGGAATCAAAAATGACAAAAACTTTCGGACTCAAGTGAAATTGTTGAACAACTCATAAATCTGCATAGTAGTTTGACTGAAATTTAAATAGTCAACTGCTTCAAAAAAGTGCCACTGCTGACTGAAAATTATGTAGATGTGAGGGATGTTAGAGCCGCAGCGGAAACAAAACTGCAATTCAGTCTGAATAGTAGGAAAAAACATATACTTCCTCTAACCAAAATGTGGAACTTAATGATAACAATTTCCTGCATCCCAAACCAGCTATTTACACTTAAGAACTTATTTTCAAAATGTTTTAACAAGTTGTAATCATAAAAGCACCACATTTTCTGAATCCTTGTTATCAGCTACCAGGCACAGAACAGCAGACTGTATGACACAGAACACTGGCTGAGACATTAGACAAGGACAACATCTGTTAAATGGATATATTGCAGTGTTATTATCAGTACATATACAAACTTGACTTACGTATTTGACATAGTCCTTCCACTGCTGCCACCACAGCATGGATATGAGGAACCAGTTCTGGCCTTGCTGCAGCCCATGTCTGCTCTCCCTCTCTAACCAACCTCTACAGGCAGACACGTACACACACACGTGCACACACACGCCCACGCACACACACACACGGAAATCCAAACACCAAAGATCATAAGGTCAAACAGTTTATTCCTTAAAGTTGTGTACCTGTAATTTGTCAATAATTAGGACATGTACGTACCTGATAATTTGTCCCTCCTCTTCAGGAGTCGCAGGTCTGAGCCCCAGGACTATGTGGCAAACCTAGAGGAATAACAAGCAGAAAACACACCCATAGTATAGAAATTATTATGATTACTATTACTATATATTATTACTATCATCATCATCATCATCATCATAGTCAGTCAAACTTAACCAATTTGTGGCTTTACTGACCTGGAAAAGAAGGTTTAGAAACTCGTTGGCCAATGCGCTCTTTACGCTCCATATTTGGTAGTCCTCCAGAGTCAGGTGACCCAGCTGGTGAGGGGTGAAACAACATGAAGGTCAGTAGCTTCCAGACACCAGTTTAGAGGTAAGACAAGAAAGCTTGTGGCTGTTTGGTTGTTGAAAGTGTACTGGGCAGCTCCCAGTGTGATGTGGTGTTGACGTTTTCGGAATCAATGTCATATGTTGGGGTCAAAATATCAATTTCTTGTCAGCTGCATCAAAGATGATTCTGTCAAAAAGAGTTGTGTCTCACCTTGGTTGTGTCATGCATCTTCAGGATACCCTCAACGATGTCTGACACGCTACTGTGCAGCTCCTGCAATGTTACACAATGTATCAGCATGAAGTAGCACCAAACACCAGATCACATCCTGCGGACGAATGAACAGACGGATGTAAACTTACAGGGAGTGTGTCTGTGCGATTGTCCTTCCACACCTCCAGCAAGGCCACCACCATTTCATGGAGTTCATCTCGAGACAGAACCCCATCACGATCCACATCGAACACTTTGAAGCAAACTGCCAATGAAAGAAAGGGATGTCAAAGCAAAATACAAATGTGGATATGAAGCACAGCACTGCCTCAAAAGCTTTATTTTAAGCCTTGACCATGCACTATAGTCTATTAGCAGGGAAATCCAATATGCTTCCATTGCTGAGAGATAACAGCTACAAAGAAGAAACAGACAACACACATAACGATAAAAAGGCTTGGTGTCATTATGTGAAGCCTCTGGGATGAATTTATCTGTAATGGTTCAAAACCAAAGCACGGCTTACATTTCTGCCTTTCAGCGATGGGCCCCCTGCAGCATGCTGAGAGTCCACAAGAGATCTCTTTAAAGTCGATGTGATTGTCCCGATTCTCATCAAAGGCGTGAAACAGGCCTGGAAAATAAGATCCAAAAGACAGATTATATTTATACACAGTATTACGAGGGTTGTATTTACTGGTGAGGGCATGGATTAAAAGAATAAAGACCAGAATAAGACCATGTAGCTCTAAATTCTATCTGTGTGTAATCCAAGGAGCATGTGAGGAATACATTTGAATAAATTTAGTCTAACCTTCACTCAGAGAGGCATGGATAGGTGGAGAGACCAGTGGGACAAAGGTTTCCAAGTCAAAGCGGCCAGTTCTTGACTGCGCTTTCAGCAGCCAGTAGCGCTTCTCCAAGTCTATAATGTCCGACTCCTCCACTGCAGGAGAGAAGGAGAGGAGAAGCATCAGAAACAGAAGAATACAATTTGCAGCAGCATCCTTCAGAAAGATTACTTCTCCCTGTTTCACTGTGTTGTTCAGGAATCAAAGGAGAGAAGGAGAGAACGTTTTCTTTGTCTTTGTTTAGGATTATTCAGAAATTCACAAGGCCTCCTGAATGATATTAATACCAAGTAAGAATGCACTTGATAGACTGTATAAACTGTACACAAGACACAAGCTATATTATAACATCTCATATCATTTTGTTGGTTTAAATTTTTAAAGTATTCGTAAAAACAGATACATAACTATAACTTCTAGATTCACGTCATGTCTAAAGAATACTGGTCATCATAACAGCACAGCTACACAAAGAAAACACAACACCCCAGCCAAATGGTTATTAATAAATAAAATAAAGAATAACAAGATGTATGTTAAATGTTGTCATGTAGTGCATGTACACATGAGTTGGTCAACAGTAGAAATATATAATGCATCAAATGGAGAAAAGTGTTATTAAGTATTAAGGTACAGTGCCATGAAAACTTAATAATGGACTAAGTGCAGAGCAGTGAGAAAACCTGAGCGACAGGGCTTGTGTTCATCAAAGACTGGGGCTGATGACTGGTGGGGATAAGGAGAACAACAATGACACACTGACACACACTCTTCATCACAGAGTAGCTGCTGACAGACAGCAGATCACCTGAGGGGGAGACCAATGTGTCTCCTCTGACAGACCAGAGTGTGGTGATGGGGTTGGAGGGATTTGTTTGTGATCACCAAGCTGGTCTCTGTTCTACTCTCAACCATCATAGTCCAGTAAATCACTTCAGTTTGATCCACAAACTTTTCTAGATATTTTGCCGACCGTCCACTGTCACACCTTCTCCAACAGGACAAACATGAAAATGGCAATGAATGGATCAACTAATTAATGCGTCAGGGTTTTTCATAGGTTCGGCTTTGATATCAGTTATTCTTGTCTTGTTATAAGTCTCCTATGGTGTGGTGTGTGGTAAAAGGATTAGTGTTTTAATCAATACACCTGTACCATCAGTAGGTTGACAGATGATGAATAAACAACTACTGTCAACTGATCATTTAAATAAACAGTTACTACAGTGTCAAGATTGCTTTGTGTCTTTTTCAAGGTTAACTGAATATCTGCAGAGACTGAACTTTGATGATGAGTGTCTGTCTCTAACTAAAATCTTTTGTTGCAGCCTTATTGGAAACACCCTGGTTAGGTGATGAAGTCAACAGATGACGTAACCTATTTATACTGTGGCAGCGGTCATGATACCATGGAAAACCCAAGGTGTGGTTAGGTAACAGCCACTGTGTGGAATATTTGACTCAGCTTGTATTGAAGTGATACAGATCAGACCAATATAGCATATGAAGCCCTGCCAGGTTCAATGAAGCAGCCTCCCCCTTCCAACATGCTAATCCACAGCTTAGGGTAATAGGATTCTGGAGCTAACCAGTTAGCCTTTGGCATGGAGCCAATACATATGACAGGTGTCAAAACACAGACACACAAATGAAATGGCAGGTGTTTCATGGCAGGTATTTACTGTGAGCTGATAAAGCAAGCTTCCTGAAAGCTTGAAAGTGCTTGTAGCAGGTTTTGGTGACAGTTTCCCGGATGGGATGATGATGCTGGTTAAGGCCAACTGCAGGTGAACCAGAACCCTGAAGAATGGACGGCCTAAGAGGGATGTTCCCCTCTTGTTTCGGTTGTGATTTGCACTTGACCTTTGCCTGACTGGGAAGCACTGAATCCCCTTTAACGGCCTTGGTTGAACTGCTTCCTGGCTCAGATGTTTCAACTTAAACGGACTAGGAGGGAGCATTTACCAATTTTATCATTTACAACCTAAGGGGGAGGGAATAGTATGACACTGATAAAATATTTTAGATTATGGACTCAAACAGGGAGCAAGCACTAGAGACTACCTTCAGTTCTCAAAGTTCAGTTGAACATTTCTAACTCAGCAAAAAAGCAGGTAAGAACTCTCAAAACAAGCGGACAATCACCCACACATTAGTGCTAAAGAACAAAGCTCAGGCTAACAATCACATGTATCAAGCCCTGAGTATCAGTGACAGCGAGGGAATGACTGCGGAATCTTTTTGAATCTGTCACTGATGAGTACTAGCAGACCAATAGGAAAATAAATACGTTTGTTTGTTATGCTGAACGTTCCGAATGACGGCTGTGCATCCATCTGACTGCTACTCTGCAAAACTCATGATCCTGACTGTGGATCTCCTACAGTACATCCATCCATGTCAGGGTTGTTCCTGCCTCTACACTCATCAGTGCAGTGCTCAAGGCTACATCACTGTCACTCTTTGTTGGTCTTCAAACCTGTAGAATTATGGCTGCATTTAAAGTTGGAGTTTGGCTATCCACTTTGCCAAATGCTTAAGGATCTTAAATGCATTGGCGGTATATGAGTGACTTGAACTCAAGACATCAGAATATGTTTGACTACTCAGCCATAGGTCTGTAAGCACACTATGGTTTCCCAGAAAAGAGCAATATGCCTCACAAGTAGGGAGTAAAGGGTAGATTTTTTAGTATCAGTGCTGGCACCGAATGAAAGGCTGAATTCAAGGACCTAATAAATAAACGCAATGTAAAACAGCCAAAAAGATAAGCAATCAACTTTCAGCACTAGGTCCTACAAACATTCAATTTGTTATTCAAAAAGTTATGCTCTCCAGTCCTACTCATAAGTCTAACAAAAATAAAAAATAAAGAGTATAAATTCTTGTTTATTGTAAATTCTTAAACCAATGCTAACACTATTAGATAAAATGTTTTTTTTAATTTAAGTCAATTAAAAAGGTTGAAAGGCGATGACAGGAACTTGAGCCTGAACTCAAACAAACTATTCCAACAATGTCTTTTTCCACAAGTGACCATGAATGTCAGTCATAAGGTAAAATGACATTCAAAGAACAGTAG
Organism: Hippoglossus stenolepis; assembly: GCF_022539355.2. Lineage (NCBI taxonomy): Eukaryota > Metazoa > Chordata > Actinopteri > Pleuronectiformes > Pleuronectidae > Hippoglossus > Hippoglossus stenolepis. Next base: position 18,808,247 of record NC_061486.1, read on the forward strand.
TGGCCACAAATTCTTCCATCAATTTACTGCTCAGGTGCACTGCTGACCTCATACCCACCTAGAGGTGCGACTCTCTCCGAGTGGCAGCAGAGATACCATACCATTATCCAGGGAACATCCTTAGAGAGGTGTCGCCACAGCCAGCATGTATCATAGTAAAGTCCCTGTAGTAGCCGTGATCACAAACTGTTATCCTGTGCAGAAAGCTGATATTCCCACGGATTTCTACACTGATAATATTGTGACAAAGTCAGAAGCTAGCAAGTTAGTGCATGGAGGATTCACTGTGATAAGCTCTGCCATGAGTCAACCTTGGTGTTCCTCTTCTGGCAAGAGTCATGGACCAGGAGAGTGTCAGTCACTCTCTCCAACACACACACACACAAACATACAGAGACACAAAGTTAAGAGGATAAGCTGGGAGCAGATTAACAGGCAGCGTCCAGTTTCTCTGGACAAGACAGGCTCTTTCCAGCCCTCTGTCCTTAATTGGCAAAATAAAGCCTGGCTAAATTTACTTGGCCTGCAACTTAAGATGAACTCTATCTATGTATGTTTTTATTATAATTTCCCACGTACTAACTTTTAATTATGTATGGTACTTAAAACGTAGGGAATTTTGATAATAAATGGAAGACTTACAAATCTACATGTCTTACATATATGCAATAGCATGATCAAGCAAATATTTCTGAACTGAAACACTGTAAAGATATAGATTATGTGCCTTCTAGAAACATGCAACTGCTGGGGCTGGCTAATGTCTGAAAACCATAACAATATCTGAGTTTCAGCACAGATGTGAAGATGAATGCCTGTTCTCAGGATATCTGCCAATACCAAATACCGATCTGATAACAATGCTCTCTTCTCCCTAAATGTAGAATCTTTAGACCTCACTTTGTGTCACTGACTGGATTCCTTCATGTACAATGCAATATTGATGTGGCACTGAACACTCAATCCGTGACCTGTCGTAAATGAATGGATGTTAATAATAAAGACAACACTGAACTTAATAATAAAACTGCCAAAAAAGTTATTTGAATTGGAATGATTATGTCATGACAACCAGGTGTATTCATTTGGTTCATCCATAAGAGCGAGTTAGAGAGGGGTACAACATGCAAGGTCTACCTGGGGAATTGTGTTTATATGGTATAGACTTTAACTGCTAGGCTAATATCAGTATCAATAACAACCTCTGTTTTTCTTTTTCCTTGTAACACACACACACACGCACACAGATAATGTATCAGCACTAGTGTACTGTGCAACACTAATATGTTCCATACAAGGTTAAAATGATTTCAGAACAGCTTTAATCCGGTTGTGCAGCTGCAGCTTGGGTCCATAGGTGCCATTTCTACCTCATTATTGCCAGTAGTTTCCCCACTAGAATAATTGAATGGTCATTTTCCACCCTGTTTAGAACTTGGAGACAGCAGTCAACAGAAATGAGTGTTGGTTTGATAGAGAGCCCTGAAAGCTATAGCTGCTAGCATTATAGTGGGGAGTTTAAAAAATGAAGGCAAAATGCTTGTGTGAAATTTACTCACTCTCTGATTCACTTGATGTAATCAGATATAACCTTAATTCATTTGAACTGAACACTGATTAATTAATAGGTCAATTAAACTAGAATGAATGAAGAGCATCCACCACTTGGTCACCTATACATTTATCGTAACAACCAAGAAAGAATGAAATTACCACTGTCAGTATTTGAAATAAAAACAACTATTGATAATCAGGTATCTATTAATGTGTTTGAAGATGGATGACATGCAACCAACTCAGGCATCTGCATTCTCACATACAGCCCTTCCGAAAGATTCAGTGCATGTCTGAAAGCATCTTATGAGAGTTAATGACTCGTATACTGATCTACTTTGGTTTGGTACTGTATGGTTGATGCAATTATCTGATGTGCATAGACTAATAACATAGCAGTTCATATTTTAAGTTGTTTTAATGCATTATGTATCTCCATCAGTGTTCGCCATCAAACAACCCCCATATTTCCTAATTTGTCCTGCTACAGTTTCATAGTGAACCAAAATCTTTTCACCCCCACTTTGGTAGTTGTTTGTATTGGTGTCAATGAAAGTCAACACTTCCTGCACAAATATTTCACATCAAAAGCCAGAAGTTGTGTGGTTATGAACTCACGGTGTGTGACGCCAGCCAGGGTCTGGTAGAAGGTGGGTGTGTCGCTGTCATCAGTGAGTGTGACACACACTCCTCCAGAGAGAAGCCATCGGGACAAAGTGAAGGCCTCCTTATTCTGCAGCAACCAGCTCCTGAAGCGCTCATAGTTCACCTTGTCACCCTGACACAACACACGATCACACTATTAGGTTGGTCTATATCTGACATCATCCCCATTCTTTTCTGCCTGTGTTCTGTTCTGTGTTCCTGTCACGCTGCTCATTCATGATCAGGTTTATATGCAACAGTTTCTGTTGTTTCTTTGAAACAGTGTAATATGAATTTCTTAATCTTTTTCTGTTGCATAAAACAAATCGTTTGAAGGGGTGACATTGGGCTCTGGGACATTCGAAGGCCATTTGACAGAAGCACGTGACAAAAGATCACGGCACAAGCACCAAAAAAACCAAAAACATGTCAAATAAATCCTAATGCACAGCAGTTAAAACAAACACATGTAGCATCTTCTTTTTAGATTTTGTGGACGTCTCATTTTCTTTCACCTCAGTTTTCATCTAATTTCAAAGTAGACCGTTTTTTTGAAGGAGAACAAAGTGTTATATCAGAAACATCAGTATTTAAATGCACCACTGACAGAATACTGAGAATGGACAAATCTGCAGGAGACTTGAATATGAAAACGTATTAATGTTACATTAATATGATGGATGTAAATCCTCAATCCCCACTGTAATTATCATCGGTTACACACTGTGTTGAAAATCATTGGTCCAGAGACAGCCCTGTAATTACTCCCTGACAGACCAACTACTGCTTCCAGTAATATTTAATGTGGTTGGAGGCAGAAGGTACTGGAGCACTGAAGCTTATCGGGGTTTAATTTCAAAAACTGTAAGAGAAGGGTATATATAGGACACCTTTGAAGACCTAAACAAAGAGAATTTAAAGTTAAAGATAAATATGTTCGATCACAATAATAATATTGGATATTTTCTTCAACATCGTGTGAAAAACCATAAAATCGTGAAATAGACAGGGGATATGTTATGTAATCTGTGTGTGCCTTGGTACAATAACAATAGTAATAATAATAACTAGTACTACCTTGCTGTTCCTAAGATATAACTCTCCTGTAACAATGTTATTACTAAGCTGTATGTAAGTACCTAAACACATTGAAATACTTTAAATACTTTGAGCATTCTAAATAAAATCCCATTAACATGAATTGTAAAATTTCAGAGGCTGACTCAGGTAAAAACCACAGCTGATTGAGTGAACAAATCCTTTAAGGGATAACAACTACACTGAATTACACACTCTAAGTACACTGACAAACCAATACAGTGCATCTAATGTAATATATTAATGATAAAATCAGTGTGAGACTAATCTGGGCTGGATTTTCACTTCACTACACTGTGTTTTTCATAGTTTGTAGTGAATTAATTTGAAAGACTCTATTCTATAAAACCAAACTTAGTTATCATCTCTGACAAAAATCTGTTTTATGAGCATGAAACAAAAAAAATACCATTAGAATGATAAAATCTAACTCAATGATACAACCCCAGAAGAGACTGTGGTGATATTCTAGTTATCAGTCTAGATAGATATTGACTAGAAGATGTGTTCTGGTGCGTGTTGCTGACCTCGCTGAAGCATTTCTTGAGGGAGATGGGAACTTCTCCATCCAGGACCTGGAGAACTGCCTCTATATCTTCTCTGGCAGCGTATCCGCCCAGATCACTGGCAAACAGGCTGAAGAGGTCTGTAAACACACAGACACACACACACACACACAGTGTCAGAGATGAGCTTTATCACAGGAAGTCAGGCCACTTGCACATAGCAGTATTAATGATAATAGAAGCTATGTGGATAATGTCCTGATGGATTAGACCGTCTGCAACACATCAACCACAACTGTCTGAATACGAGTGAGGATGACACAGAGAGAGGGCGAGATGAACAGTCAGATGGAAAGAACATTTTATCCAATCAATATTGTTCACTATAAAATAACTATTACATTCTTGAAGGTTAAAACTTTCTTGAAACATGGTGAAGTCCACATCAACTAATTTACACCTGGATCTGAGTCACACAAACAGAATGGAAGCCTTAATGTCTGACTTGTTAGTTATAATTGGGAGGTTGCAGTTAATTTGTGTGTCTCAGGCTCAAACAACACATCCTGTTCAGTTTTTTTACAAGGACGACGTAGGATGATTGACAGTTTGAGTATTTTCACTCCTGTTTGACTCATCAGTACAAAAGATGAGCAACTTTGTGAGAAAAAATTGAGTTCACTGACAAAACGTCAAAAAAATGTCTTTGTATAAATAAAAATGTAAAAAGTTAACTTTGATTCCCAAGAGGCATTTTGAATACTTCTAAGGGTGAGTGAACGCTAAAGGATACGCTCTCTCCAAACACAAGAACATTCACCAGCTTTAATCCAATTTTGGAACAACTCAGCAATAACAGAGAAGAGTTTTCTTCCCAACTGCAACAGCAAAGCATTCTGAATTAGCTGCAGCTCGGACTCATGTCTCTGAACCTATCGAGTCATCTGCCAGGCCAAACTGACACAAAAATATGGAACTTCTCTGAAACAAATCAGATTTGTTTTTAGCTTCAGGGGGAAGTGGGTGTAACGACAGTGCACCTTGAAGAGAAGTAGTGAGAACACACATGGAATCTGCAGATCTAATTGTGTCAGGAACACAGGCAGAAAACTGAAAAAGAGTCTACAAGCCACTTTTATACTCCCACTGTACAGATCAGTTGAGCAGACACAAAGAGGGGCTCCCACTCAATGTTCACATGACACGTAACTGTGAAATGTTTCTATGAACAGAAAGTAAGAAAAAAAGGAATTATACAATTTTTATGCAAATACTTGCCCGGTTTCATCTACAATTACTCCTGGTTGTGCGATATGTTTGATTTATTGGTTTTGAAAAGAGTTTAACTGGAATTTTAGGTCTATTGGTTAGAAAGCTCAGGATCCAGTGGTGCCCACTGGGTTTTATCAGGATTGTTCAAGGACAACTTGAGTTATGGCCAATTTCCTGCTAAGCCCGGACTTCATGAAGTTTTTTGGACTGAAATGTTTTGATCAATCTTTCCCATTAAGTCCCACAAGACGATCAACACATTTACGATTGAGTCTGTGTCCAAAAACTATCTGTCACGTTTGACAAACTAGCAAATTGCCATGGCTGTTATTGTTTAATGGACATTTTTGTTGAAGACATTGAGATTAAGATAAGTTTCATTTTTCAAGTCATGCAGACTCATATTGTGGGTGGTTTTTACAGTTTGGGCCTGAAATGATAAAATTATGAAATTATAGCGCCACCATCTGCCTGATGTTGGCGCTATAATTTCACATTGTTTGCCCTCTAAAAGCTTTGTGAAAAATGCATTGAAAATATAATATTAATGATCGTTAATGAAGAAGAAGGTTGCAACAAAATCCTGTCGTGGAAAAGTTAGTCTGCAGGTCTCCCACGTCAGTTCTACAAAGCACTCCACACTTTTTACACTTCATCATCCATTCAAAAATGTAACCCTAACTGCATAAAAAGTAATAATGTTAACTCTTTTCTCTAACTCAGGCTCTTTTACTGCTGCTTCTGTTTTTTAAAGATAGATGGGCAATAATGTCAAAGATTAATATTTCTGGCTTCTCTGGATTAAAGCGCCAGGCTCATCCAAACATAGTATGAGATTTTCCAGGTGGCGCTCATGATAAAAAAAAAAGGGTTGATGCTACTCCATCATACAACTGTGTTGGTGATATGTTATCAAGATTCAGTTTTTTGTAAAAACAAGACCCACGTGCAATGGAAAAAAACAGTATATGGACTTTATGGCTGAATGTATGTAGGACACTGGATGATTTAGATTGTTCAGGTCAGATTCTCATTAGAAGATATTTAGACAGAAGATGTTGATCAGAAACATTCAGACGGCAACAGATTTGACATATCGGGGTAACAATACGTCAACAGACTCATCATAAGCAACTTACATTTGGCCTTCTCCTCATCGCGTCCTCTGGTCAGAAGCACCAGACCCACGATCAGATTGTTGAAGTGTAGCCCTTTAGATGAGCCTCCAAACGAGGTGTAAATAACCTAGACCACAACAAAACACATGGCAGTGTGAGAATCAGACAAACTACTTCACACTCTGCTGCTTGAATACACAGTTAATAGACTATTATAACTTGTTATAATATAATAACTTGAAGTATGTGTGATTCTAGCGTGTACAACCTTTATTAAATTAATCCCCTCAGAGTAAAGCAGGTTTTCAAATCTATTTATACTCAGTCAGTGAAGCAAAGGAAAGTCCACTTTGAGACGCCCTTTCTCTACATATACACGTTATCTCTACCTGGTCAGTGATAAAAACACCACACAGCCTTTGTTTACTCTGATCACTTGTTCTTCTCATTTGTCAAGTTCCTTTTTAGTTTGAGTAATCATTGATGAAGGTTTTTTTCTATCTTATTATACTCCCCTAGAGTTTTTACAGTATTTCTGTATTTTCCTACATATTGTGTGCATCATTGTTAATCTTTAGCTGGAAAAGCTAGTTCAATATCAAACCGAGTGACCTCAAGTCTCATTTTGATTGTATTGTGGAAGATTTATCGTCTAGCCACTGAAGTTGCATTCAAGACTATTTGATGTGTCAATATTTAATAACATATTTTAAACAAAGTCAGAGTAGCAAAGCTCTGTCTGCTAACAAGGGCAACCAACCAAGATACCAGCAGGACGTGCCAGCTTCTGCCTATGCGCATGAGCAAAGCCATGAGCCGCACTTTCAGTCCATCTCGGCTGGCTCCTTGGGAATGCTGCATTACTGTGGAGCTCTGAGCGAAGTCAGTACCAAAACACTTCAACCAACTAAAATGGGCAAATGTAGGCAGAATTTCACTTCTAGTGTATGTGGGACAGTTTTATGATTTATCAATTTTAGGGAACTAGAAAAAGGTTATTTCCTCTATAGCATTTGGTCGCCTTCTGATTCTGAAACCTCTTTCATTTCACTACCACCAAAATAAGTGACCAGTTCATTTTATTATTCAAATATCAAATTTATAAAAAAATCAGTTTTAGTGTTTTCTGTTCTTTCTGTGTTATCTGTTCCTTGTTTCTACTGTACTGAAAACGTACCGAGCCGTGACCTCAAAACCGAGGTAGGTACCGAACCGTTACTTTTTGTGTACCGTTACCCCCCAAATGGTCACTAAGAAGAGCAATGGTCTGTAATTATCTGCAGAGTAAAAATACATTTGATTTTATTATGAAACTGCAGGTCAGAGACATCAGCTGAGTGAGCGGTCCTTCATATGAGGCCCAGGACACATTTGCGTTCATGCAGCTAAAAGAATGAGGCCACATGTGTCCCGGACCACCTCTAAGGGGTCTAAGGGACTGGATCTCAGGAAGCATTAAAGACGAATTTGCGTGTGTTCACATATGTAATAAGCGCTAAACAATCAGTTTTGAAAAGGGGTCTAACTGAAAATATGAGGTGGTGCTGAGATCTCGAAAATGTTAAATCATTGTAAAAGAAAAACATCCTTTGTGACGCCTTGTAATGTACAAAAGAAAAGCAGTAAATCGAACTGTGCAGATACACAAATAGTGACACTACAGCCAAATCTGAGCCCCTGCTGTTTGAAACACTGATTCTATTTTCACCCAATACAAATTATTGTGTATAGCATCATATGAAAAAAATAATCAAAATAATGTATTTGAACACATGATAGATCTAGTTTATGTTTAAATTGCTCTGGAAGATTAAAAATAACATCTGTTTCTTGGCTAAGTGATTAGGCTTTCTTTTAAATATCGGACTGTGCAGCAGTCACCTTAAATCTGGACCTCTGTCTGCTGTTATGGTGACAAACGAGGAGAAGAAGGAGAAAGATGCTGAGAGAAAGACGAGGGAAGATGAGCTGTAATGTTCACTGAAGTAAGCATAGTGGTTAAGGATTCTGGCAGGAGATGGGGGAGGACAGGATGACTAACACTGGCCTTGTCGATGAACTCTGAAGGAAATTTATGTCCAGAAGGACTGAGTGCTGTAAGAAGCCCTGGTTGATGCATGGTCTGCAGCCCCCATGAGCTTATGGTTTCTTCTGCTGTGGGGATATTCTAACACTGTTTTAGTTAACAGAAGTAACTATAGGCAATAAATTTGCCGTAGTATAATGAGGCTGTGCACAGCGAAGCGATGCACTGCCTTGCGTGAAATCCAGCCCCGTCCACAAAAGGCAGAATCTCGCCCAAGAACACGTCGGCTGAATGGGGAAAACTAGGACTGAACCGCGACCTTCTGCTTAAAGGACAACCGCTCTACCCTCTGAGCCACAGTTTTATAGGCAATACAATGAGGGCACATTGTCCCCGTAAATATTTCGCAATTTGCCAACAATAGCCAGATGACCACAATGTTAGTTATTAACATTTCAACTTGAAATTGAAACATGTGGTCAAACAGCTCAGTCAGATACAATTACAAGAGTCATCTAATGTAGGGCTGCACGATATTAGGAAAACATGCGATATGCAATAACGTTGTTTAATATCGCGATGACGATATGACTTGCGATAAATTAACATAAACGGTTCCTGTCTACGGACACAGAGACGACAGACAGCTCCACAGCCCGGCCGCAGCGCCGCCAAGTCGGGGGCAGACACCCAGGGAGCCATGCACAGCTTTACTAAGTCCACCTATAGTGTTAATTTGGGGTCTTTTCATACCATTCATTTGGGTTATTTTTTTTACAGTTTTTACCGGCCCTGTTCATAATTTACAGCTCCTCTCTGTGTCTCTATCATTCGCGCTGTACCAACCGAGTCAAGCCAAACCAAGCATGTCGCCATCTCCTCCAGCTCCATACACTGACTTAGTTTACGCCGCGCATGTTGATATCGCGTTGACGATAGATTTTTCGATATATCATGCAGCCCTGATCTACTGTAACTCTGGGTGTGTAAATTCTGATGTTGGCCAGAGATGTGCACTAGCTGAGGTTACATTTATGTCAGACAATAAACAGCTGTATTGTAACTTTAAGTGACAAAAAATTGCTTTAATTAAGAGATCCTTAACATACCATCGAGACAATACATATGTATTTGTGTTATCATTTTCACCATACTATAATTATATCAGTGATACTAACTACTAACTCTGATTTTAAAAAGGACCTATGGGACAGATCCCGTAAGACTGCTCCCTGGCTGTCTAATTCCTGTCCCTATCATGCTCTTTCAACAGGATAACAGGAAGTAAAAATGCATCTTAATGAGACCTGCAAGTCCTCGAGTGCCATGCAGAGCTTTGTGCTGGGTAAAACTATCAGAGGATCACTGCACCTTAATTAAAAGAGAACGACACAGAGAGTTCTAGGTGAAAAATGCTGATGTCTCCATTGTCACCCTGGCAGTACATTCTCTGGGAACTCCTATTCAGACCAATAGTGATCCCCATGTCCCACAATACATCCACTTAAAACCCCTGAGTCTTCTCCAGTTTGTCTAGAGTTAAAGAGAAACTCACTTCCACTAACACCGTCTTTTCTGGGCGTCTCTGGGATAATTTCTAACTATTTCATTTGCTCATGAGAAGTAAACTCTTCATATTGACTGTTCAGCTAAATGTAAGTATACAATGGGGCTTACCTCTGCAACTTTAGGAGGAACTCCATCTCCCAGCACTTCCCTGTAGAAGCACTGTTGAGTCATGTAATAGGAGAGGCCGCTGGTTCTCTTGAAGGCATCCTTCAGCCGTTTCAATTCCACATCAGTGACTACAGAGGAGAGATGATCAGAAGAGAGAATTCATTCAGAGGTGCTCAACTTTTTTTCACAGAACATGTGTAATTGTATGTGATGTCACACAGTGCTTTATTTCTCCATGAGAGAATGGTGAATATAATCTTTATAGTGAAATGAGGAGTGTCAAAAGCAAAAATCTTAACTGGATATAATAATGTATCTTTCATATACTTTTTACAGTGAGGTGAAAAAAAAGCTGACATAGTAAAGAGTTGTTGACAGTGAGGTCTGGGGTTTAATCAGGAAATGATTTCAAATGTCATTTTTGAAGCTTGTTATTAGCAGCAGCATCTGACCCTAATACCATTAGGGTTAAAAAACGTTTTTTTTTCTGTAATTTCTGAGGAAATGGGTAAAACTGTTATTAAATGTAACTGTTAGTCTTGCACATGTATTCAGGTCTGACATTTTTATGGCTTGAAACAAACACAAAATTACCTACAGTCCATTAAAGATGAGCTATTAACCATACTTTGGTCACTGTTGACTAATGAGTGAGATGGGTCAGGTTTACAGTTTTAGAGTAAAACCACCACAGCTAAACAACCAACAAGTCATCCAATATCCATCTTTTTCCCACAGAGCTGAAACTCAGCCACTACATGAACCATCATAAGAAAGAATGAATAATAACGAATGGTCAGAGTTGATTGAAGCCATCATAGTTGACCATTTAGCTGTGGATGTTCATATTTCACATTTGTCATACAAGTGCAGAGCCTTTTCGAAACCTGCCTGTTTACTTGGCCAGTGGTAATGCTCCGGTACCCTATGTTATAATTATTCCTTGTCATGTGTTGTACTGTTCTACAATATACTGTACATTTTTGATTGTTTGTGAGGTGGATGTTGTGTGCAGAGCTTGCAGCGAAAAATGCAGCTCTTTTGTTTCTTCATCCAAATCAAACACTGATGGAGTTTTCCAGTTACATGAGCGGCTATAGACTGAGCTGTCTGCTGAACTGGTAGAGATGTGCGGGTCATTCCAATAGAGCTGAAAACACTAACGTGATTAATCAACAGGTCTACTGACTTAAAAAAAATGACAATTTTGATTACAAATGTATACCAAACAATACAAATAAGTTCATTCATGATAACACATGTGTGGTAACAAATATGACTTGGCTGCTCTTATTTGTTTAATAGAATTTGATCTGATGATGAGACATAATGAGACATTTTAGCATTTAAATTTATGTATTTTTTTGCCATTTCGTAGCCTCAATGATTTCATAACACTATTAGACTAATGGAGTTAGATATTATTTGCTGTAATGTAGACAGGATAACTATAAACGAAGATGGATGACTTTGGGCACACAGGTTATTACACATTCAGATCACATTAGCGGTAGTTTTCTAATCTTCTCCAGTCTGGACTGAAGTTAAGTGTTTGTTGGCACTAAAACAAAAAAATATCATACGTCATATATGCCTGGTTCCTGGCCAGTCCCCCAAATAAAAACTTTCAAAATGAGCCGATTTGAACACAGAGGAGATCTGTGGATCCTCTGCAGGATTCACCGTGAGCCAATGGACATGTTGATGACGCCACGAACATTGAACAAGCACAAAAATGTATATCTCAGGATGAAAAGGCAGAGCCATACACATTAAGGACAGTGATGAAGATGTCAACAGAGCTTTTGGTGATAAGAGCTGACGCCAGTGTCGATGTGCTGTAAACAAATGTATGTGATCTCCACAGGCGTTTTTATAAGTTACGTCCAGACTCTGTCTGCTGCACCACCCCTCACCCGATTTCTGTGTTGTTGTAAATGCGTCTCAGCAGAGAATGTCTCTCTGCGTTGTCCATTTGTGAAAAGCAAAGTCCGGACCCAATTGTGGATATTCTGCAGAGTTCATTATGTCAAGTCAATATATGTCCACTCTACCTGCTGTAGATATAGAATGGGCTTAACACAACAGTCCTCCAGCTTCAAGCTGGTGTAATGACTCACTGTGTAGTAAGATTTAACTTTTCAGTCCTACTCTACAAATTATGTTAACTAGAAAAAGCACTGTGATCTGAGAACTGACCTTGCAACTCAAATGTAAATAACTTAGCCTTGTCAGTAGCCTGTTGGAAAGAACCCGGAGCCCACAACAGTATACATACATACATACATATATATTTTTAGGTTACACAGGATGTGATGAATTATTAAACAGTAAAGCAGATGAGTGAACACAGACTCACTTCCACTGTCCGGCCTTTGTAATATGTGCCAAGGCTGACAAGCATCTGTGCTGCTTACAATATGCTGCAGGTCACTTATCAAATTCATTGAAGTTAAAATGGTTTGTTTTAGCGCCCCTGTGATAAGAACAACTAAAAGCTTACAGGGTCAAGTAACACAGGTAACTCGTGTCACACACACTGGCAAATAAGTGGCAAAAATGTTACTTTTATTTTTAGAATTTGAGTCAGTTTCATGTGGTTATAAACTGTTTTGACACCAGCCTGTAGAGGGCAATAGAGTCCTTATGGCGTAAACATGAAGCTTACCCAACTTGCAGAGACATGTACACCTGCCAGGCGCACACACACGTGCACCCACGCACGCACACAAGTAATGTTCAGCAGTTTATAGCACTGTTTTTCTAGAACAAAGTACAGAGTCACCACTCTAATCACTGTGACTACAAAGACACCAAATATCAGACTTATTACATGAGGAACATCTGAAGAATACTGATCAGCTGCTGTTTTAACCAATTCATCTTCAAGCCATCCCACACATTGAAATATGTGACACGCGGCATCTATTGCTCTTCTGTTCGTTCTGGGAGAGGAATCTTTCACATGTGACTCTCTCTGAGGTTTCTACGTTTTTTCCCAATAGGGTTTTTTTTGGTAGTATTTCCTCACTATTATTGAGGGTTAAGGACAGAGGATGTCACCCCCTATGAGACAAATTGTGATTGGTGAATATGGGCTATACAAATAAAATATGATTGAAATATGGGTTGTCTTTAATCCAACCTCCCCCTGCAGATCAACCAGGTCTTGGTAAGAAAGTAAACAAGCAATTTTGCAACATCTTAAACTGTAAATTTAATGGAATCATTTAATGTACAGATGATATTGTATGGTTTTGTTTTTGCATCTGGTAAGGCATGCTGCTGACAGCAGGACCAAAGAACGATCAGTCCTGGTGACAGACTACACATGACTATCTATGTTGTACTAAAAAAGCACAATGCATTCCTAAAGTCATTTCACATCAATTATCACATTTGTGTTGTTATGATTTGCATGACTTCTTAGGATTCGGCTTTCTCTACAAAGCCCAAGTCCGACATAGTTCAACTTCAGCTTTATGAAGACTGATGAGAATGTGCTTATTAAACACTTGTATAAATAGGAGAGAGGGAATTGCTTACATGGCTGCAGAGAAGGAAGTGAGAGGGAATTATTCCCCCGTGAGAAAAAAAGAACTGATAAACAAATTAGAAAGGTCACAGCCAAAGTCAAAGGAGCATTTTAAACCAAGGCAGAGCAGCTTAGTCGTGAGTATGCTCTTGGTATAGAACAGTCTGCAGCACAAAAGAATAAGACAAAATCCAGAACCTATTGGTGATGCACTCTGTGTCCGGGATCATTTTGGTTGATGTGGGAGTGAAAAAAAGAACCCAAATAATAATGCATCATCACGATATCCTGACATAAGTAACAGGAAGATAAGCAAAAATATGAATTCCTTTTTTTATGTTAACACACTGCTCCATGTAGAGCAGCTGTCCAAGATGCCCCCTGCCCACACTCGGCACAATTTAAACACAGAAACTGTTTCCTGATGAGCAGCTCTATGACTAACTACTCAAGAAATGGCAAAAACAAAAAACCTGCAGTTGTAATTAAGGATAACCGCATGCAGTGAGTGTGACAGTGAGCATCTGCAAGCTGCTTTGTTTCAAAAGAGGGCAATTAAATGGACTTTGCAGGTGGACCATGCCTCTGTTGCTGCTGTTGGTTCCAAGCTGTATTAAACCTTTGTGGAATAATCCTATCCAACCCATCTTACACTTTATTGAGCACGGTGAAGAGTCAATTAAACCACCTCTGTCGCAGTTCTGCTGCAGGACCACAATTCCATGAGCCACACACACACACACACACACACACACACACACACACACACACACACACACACACACACACACACACACACACACACACACACACACACACACACACACACACACACACACACACACACACACACACACACACACACACACACACACACACACACACACACACCCTTACCTTGTCCTTATGTTAACCACTCGCCCCAAAAAAAAAGATATTTCTCACTACTTTTTGACCCAATTAACAGGTTTTTAATATGAAATGTGGATCCTCCAGAGTTCAGTGCATGTCTGAACACTCTGTAGCAACACTTGGGTAGCAGGGGCAAACAACCCCACACAAAACTGGTGACTTGTATAAATCTGAATGGAAGGAAAGGGAAAGAAGAGCATTTGCCTCCATCTTTACAAAAACTGACGTGCCTTTAAGTAAGACCCACAAGCCCCTGACTGCTTCAGTCCTCAGCAGCGATCAGACCACACTGTGATTTCAGTGGACAACTTCCAGGTGTAAATATGTGTACCTGTGTGATAATGGAGTATGAACCCATGTCAGCAGGTGTCATGTGTAAATCAGCTACAAGGTAGAACTGAACTTTATTCACATGATAAGAAACACAAAACTTTCTGCCAAACCAAACAAGCCGCCTGTTACTCCTTACCTATGCATTGAGTCTTTTATTTTAGAGAACAAAAAAGCATATATTCATCTTTGCTGTGTAGTTTCTGGAGAAAACCATCTTTAACATTAAAATTTTGATCAACATAGTCTCTTGTCAGTCTACGGTGATGGTTTCATCCCATCATTACTTTTACAAGACAAGAAGTGATAACACGTCCTCTGAATAGAGCTCTTCAGAGCAGACTGGACGCTACACTATACCACTAACTGGGACTAGCTGATTAGCATATATAAGCATAGAGGTGATGGATATAAAGGCCAAACAAATATTAACATTGGTGTGGCTTCCACCTGGAGACAACTACTGCTGCTGGAGAGGTAAGTAAGCTGTCAATGCAAAAACTTACATATAGAAAATGTGAATGTCAAAATGTCTACTCAGAGTACATAAACAATACTAAGAAGATACAACCTTTAATTTGGAAAATTTGAGAGATTGATTGTAAGACACTAAATCTAGATGATACATTTCTGTATCTACTGTCACAGACTACTGTCACAAACATTCCTTTCTGCTCAGAGACATAAGTGACGACGGACTTGGTTTTAAGCTTCTTAGCTATTAACTCACTCACTCGATGCAAAACCTGCCTGCGTAACAAGTCTCTGTCAGAATTAGGTCTTATGAATAGTGCTTGTTGCATATTTCACAAGACTGGTAGCTACATGTTTCCTTCACCCTGACCATGATCTCACAGACCTACTTTCAGAGAGCACTACCCCTGAAGGACAATAGAGTGTACAGTCTGATATTATTTTCTTTCAAAGCAGAGAAATACATTCATGAGAATGTTTTTGTATTGTTGCTTTCTTGTAATTAAGAATTGCCTCATGCTCTGTTTAGGGCAGTTAAAATAAAGGGGGATAGGGTTAGGATTGGGGTCATCTCTAGAATGAAGCAACACTATCTCTATTACTAAGTTTTATATACACATATAGATATAGATAAACATAGTGTGTAAGTAATGTACGCACATAAAGCTGAAGAAATGGTATTGGTCAGAAAACTGTTTAAAAGTCAAGGTTTCGGCACTGGTATTGTAACCCTAAACCACATTCAGCTCATCATGGTGCATGGTTGGAGCAAATAGCAGATAGTTGATATTAAAATCAGAATTAGAGCAAACATCAGTGTGTTCTTGAATCAAGTAGCTTCTGCAATATTGGACATTTATTTAATAAGGAGAACAAACCCAGAGTATTCAGATATGTTTGCTTTTACACTTGACATTTAACTCACGATCCTCTTTTTTCTCTTGATTATCACTGAGCTGTTTCTACAACATGACTGGAGTGGAAAGACACACAACACCTGTCTGCATTGAGATCTCACAGCTGAGGTTGAAGGAGCTTCCTGCAGAGATCAGAGACAGAACTGTGTCGAGGATCTGTCTACAAAATCTGCTGAAAACCTTGACCGGCACCTCACTAAAGCTGCTTTCAGATTTTTTAAGAATTAATGAAAAGAATTGATAAAGTGGAAAAGTGTCATATACTTACTGTTCTTATTAGGACTCATTAAAAGTTACCATAAAGATACTTTCAAACTCATTAAGTCCAGTAACAATCACTGCTGGCTCTTATTTCTTCTTACACAAGAGTTAGACAGCAATGTGTCACAGTGTGGCCTCTGAGAAATCTAGTTTGTGAATTAGAGTCAAGTATTGTTCTATAACGCTAACGTGATGACTAAACAGCACAGGCAGATAATAGCAAAGTTGTTACAATTAAATGGTGAAGAAAACAAAAGGATTCCAGATTAATGGGAACACTTTGTGTATTGTCATGCTGTGATGCAATGGGTGGACACTGGGCTGCATTAACTGCAGTAGTTACCATTCAATTCAGAGTAAACAATAGTTCTGATGCCCCTCCCCCAACCACACATTCTATAATGTCATACACACTCACACATTTCAGAAATAGACTTGAACATAACATTTCTCTCTTTGCTTCTCCAATATACACATACCTGTGTTGTAAAAAACCTGTGCATGCATGCACGCACACAAACGCACACACACACAGATTGTTGGTGTCACCACTACTCCACTAAGTTATCATGACAAAAAAGCAGCAAGTGGCACAGCCTTCTGCTGTGACTCAATATTTGCTGTCCTATGAAATAAGCTGGGCCTAGCTGGCCCACTGCTAGCAGCACGACTGGAATAACCCCGGCAGCAAACACAAAGGCTTCTGCAGCAGCATGACAATACTGAACTCACATGATCCCCGGTGACCTTTTAGTCATGGTGAACTGTCAACAGAAACACCAGCAGGCGGATACATAGACCTGATACAAAACACTGAGCATGGGGCTGCTGTTTAATGGTATAAAAACATTAAATGAATGACGACTGAATGCCATTTAGCTGCTTCAGTTTAAGGTTCATTGGAATGTTCATGCTGGTTCATTGTCACATTGGCATGACTTGCTCATGCTTTTGGGAGTCTGTCGCAAAAAATTGGTCATCTGAAGATTTAACTGTGGACTCTGGGAAACTACAATTGGCTTTTTTCCCCACAAAAGTCGCAAAGAAAATGTTAAAGAACCATTAGGAAGTACCTACAATTATGTGTAAATTAGTATATGTATTAGTAATATGGTCAGAAATTCCTCTAAGTTACAGTTGTTAACAAATGATCCACATTAAGTAATAAGATTAAGTTAATTCAAGACAGGAGTGAATAAACCTGGAGTTTAATCAATGAAACAAGATGGAGGTGTGGGTTAGAGCTACTTTGCTTTATTAAAGGCTGGTGGTAAGGTTTGTGTGCCCGTCTGTGTTTCGACCACATGCACCAATTCTGGGACTGCACTATAAAAACAGGTTCAATTCATTTCACTTTGCGATTACTCATTTCTGTCTGTGCAATTCAATGGCTCATGTGCAATCCAATACACTGTATATACTCAGCTCACAGTCTATATATTCTGCTTAGGTTGTATATATATTATTTCAATTATATTTATATACATCTCCTTGCATTTTTATTGACTGTTGACTTATTATTACTTCTACTGATGTCTGTTTTTTGTACTTTTTGCTGCTGCAACACATCAAATTTACCCATTGTGGGACTAATAAAAGGATTATTTATCTTATCATAATTATCGTATCTTATTGTTGTTAGAACTGTGTGCCACACACTGTGTTCTATTATCGTTATAGCATTACTGTCCCAAATTCTTCCATTCTGTGTACAACCACAACAGAAAGATGTTAAAAATGGGATGTTTACAGTAGTTTGTCACACCAAAGGACAACAAATCTTAAGACTTTCAGTGGTTGAACATAAGTTTAACATTTAAACAAATCTGAGACAAATACTTTCCATGTGCACACATCATGGACTTCTCATGGGGCTTCAGTAACATGACCTTGAATTGGGTTCTTGTACTAAATGGAATTGCCTGATTTAAAATCAGAAATGAGTTTGGTGTACGCAGCCCAATGAGGGTTGGTTGATGCAATTGTACAGTGATCACATACATAGTCCAATCTCATGTACAACTGACAGAGAGGGCACAGAGAGGTCAGGTCTGTCTGCCTGCTGAGAACTGTATGCTCGTGCAGACCATGCAGAGCTGAAGGGGAAACTACCCGTGTTAGGACGAGCTTGTCTGCCAAGGATTTTAAATACTGGATGTTGTGAGAGCCCACCATCGCAACAGGATTTCTCCCGATGCTTCTGATGGCCAGTCTCACTACAACATACAGGTCAATGCGTTTGTGTGAGAGAAAGAAAGATAGTGACAGCAGGTTAACGAGTACTGCACACAGCTCTACAATGAAGGAATGGTGTAAAACACTGAGTTAGAAATCGTTTATGTTATTATGAGAAATTGTATGAAAAAGTCTAGGTAATAAATAAATTAAAAATACTGAAAGACCTTTTCACCATATCCTGCAGCTCTGATACGCTCTGATAACTTGATACGCTATCATGCAAATTACAACAATTTAACAATAACCTGCCTATGTTTCCAAAGCAAACACCACACTGGAAGCCTTTGTGGGAGCGGTAAACAAATCTACATTCACGTCTACGGAATACAAGGTAAGAATGCAAAGCAGGGGTCTATCATGCAGGCTGATAAGGCCTGCTGACGTCAACCAGAATGAGACTATGTAGTTACTCAGGTGACTGTAAGGCTGTGCCATTAGACAGATGACCATGGTGCTTGTATTAGTCAACTATAAAGCGGCAGTCAACCACAAAAGGGTCGAATGGCCCGTGAAGGTACTCCAGGGAATTTCCGGGAAAAAATAATTATTAAAAAAACTTTAGTCAGGAACTTCATTCATGAACGCACAGAATATACAACCTGTTTCAATATGTCCTCCACAGCCCTGCCCATACAAACAGGTGTATAATTTTCCATTGGACTTTATCGCACAACAAAAGATAGGTCGATGAGGTTAGATGTCACCATTCAGGGACTGCGTCCTTTAGAGGACTCAGTCTACTTGAACTGTAGAATTCGTAGTTCAAGTAGATTGTGAAGGCTGAACCAAAATAAACCGTCTGGTCTCCTATTTGCGTCGCCAGCTTGTCTCAGGCTCACTATTGCATCATTGCCTACTTTGAGTAACTGTGCCTAGTGCAGCTTGCCTACCAGCATAGCTAGCTTGTTAGCTTCTTCACCAATGATAAATAAATCCTAGGCTAAGATGGCCCCAGGTGAATCCACCCACTGAATCCTTTGTTTCTCGTTATTGAAATGGGACAGCCGAGTTGCACTACTGTGATACAATCGTCTTCAAAAGCAGCCTCTGAACGATGCGGCCACCGAATTAGGACACAGCTATTGTCACATAAACGTGTCGATCACATCCATCCGACATTTTTACCATATATTTACGAACGTGTTCATGTGGAAGATGGATTCCCATGTGTCACAAAAAAATTACTGCAACACAAAAGCTAAACAAATTATGGCTTAAGAATTACCTCTGAGGTTTGGCAAGACTCCTGACAAGGTCAGACAGGAGTTCTGGTAATTGAACATTATGAGGTATTGTTTGTTGCAAGGATTTAAAGTCACTGCTGTTTTAGCAGGTATTCTTTCACTTCAAACATTACCCTTGATGTTACTTAACACAGGATCACACCCTCCTTCTGGACAATTTCACAATAGCTATATGGGATTTATCTTCATTCATGAGAAATCCTGTTTTTATCCCATCCATTTTGTACACTGAAGCACACAATGAGCATGATCAGCTAACCACGGCTATGAAATTAAAAAACTAAGGACTTCAAGAGCTTGTCGTTCAATCAAAAAGAAACCCTGATCCTTATGATGGAAAATTAAAGACAGAAATAATTAAAATTGATGACTTAATTACATATACTTAGTTTCATACAGGTTTTACAGTCCAATTACCCTTACAAGTGACCTATTTTTTTGAATGTTTTGACTCCAGATGACCTCTCTCTTTAGGCTATTTTATATCTTCAAAAGATTTTTCATATACGTGAAATTTGGATAATATTTTCCTGATTTATTGAAGAGCGACAACTTGTTACGTTGAGTGCAGACGTCGGCTCCAAAGCAGGGACAAAATATCAGCATTCGCATGCAATGTGGCGACAGTAGATGTTAGCATTTGTTAGCTAAGGCCAGAGATAACTAACAGTACTCCGTCTGTTACAGCCCCCATCTGCCTGCTGCTCCTCCAACATGTTTTTACAACACACGACAAATGCTGGGCTTGCTGCTCCTGCATCTTGGAGACTTGCTGACTGGGTTGATGCTGGACAGTATCAACCAAATCATCACGTTAAGTAAAGACTAAACTGTACAAAAACCATCAGGAATTTTACCACGGTATACCATGAAGCCGGGTAATCATTTCATCCCTACATATATGCTTAGGTTGCACACTGGTGACCAACTGTTTTTGAGTTTTCTCTGCCGCCAAACGTGGTTTCCTACTGAGAGCAGGTGATGGTGATGCGATCGCATCTTCTAGACTGCTAAGTTATTAAAGCGGTTAACGCTAACATTGGTTATGTAACAATTGCAAAAACTCACATGTATCCCCTTCAACACACTCTGTAGAAAAAAGAGAGAGTACTGCAACTCTGAAAACATGGATTCTGAGAATCCCTATCAGGCTGTAGTGGACCACGTTGTCCGCCTACTATTTTGGTTTTTCACATGTGTCTGTTCAATCTCTGCTCTACATGGAAACTTTGTTTTAAAGTTAAAGTTCCTTTTACGTCTACAGTGGTTAACATTATTCATAAATACACCAGGTGTATCAAGCAGCCACATTGTTGTTCTATATTAATTCACAGTGACAGCACTTCCTTATTTCTTATCCATTGCAATAGAATCTTTATCTGAATGCATCACACTTGTAATGCACAAGCTTATACAGTACTGATAAAAGGTTCAAGAATATTTGAGCATCAGCTACTTTGATAAGCTACTGTGCTTTGAGTCTGGGAAACAGGAATATCTCAACATCTCCCCATTTTACAAATATAATAGTTTTATTATAGGTGTAAACTAGCAGTTCTGTCATGTTGCAGTTAGAAGGGAAGTGTTTGAGTCCACAAAACACTTTTGGAGTTTAGGGGTAAACAGCATTGCAGGCATATCCAATTCAATTGAAGTAACTGGGAGACCACAGTCGGCTCTGGGCTGAGGATAACAGCGGACATTTAGGCTAAAAACATGGTGTAAATTACACCATTTCGAGTGTTATATCAATGGTGGGGCTTTTGGACACTTGGGTGACACCGCAGGAGCAGTGAGGAGGCATTATTTCAAGAAGTGGTCCCAGTTACTTCTATTGTATTGGATTTGGCTGCAACACTGTTTACCCCTGAGACTCCAGAAGTGTTTTGTGGACTCAAACACTTTCACCCACCCCTCCATCGGCATAGTGGTGAGTAGATAATGAGGGAATTTTCAGTTTTGGGTGAACTATCCCTTTAAGTTAACATCAGTCAAAGGCCATAGTCATGAAGTTAAATATGAACACAAGGAACAGACTAGACTGACTTCCCTGTATGACCCTGGTAAAGATATGACAGTTTCCTGGATGAATGTGTAACAGCCTCTCAATGCCTGGAATCCAACCTGACAAAGGTCAGCTTTTGCCAACTGGGGGAGTAAAGTGCAGCAAGAATGCCATCAGGGATAAGACCTGCTATGTGCTTCCTGATGAATGCTCCCCCACATCTTGCATAAGTGCACCAACACTGGGACTGTGCACGAGATGCAACACAGCTTGGGTGAATGTAGACGTACACCTGCATACAGCCTGCAATGGCAGGAGGAAACCTCAGCAGAAGCACATATGGGTCTGTGTGAGAAGGAGCTCAGTGGAGGACGGTGCGGGGGATACAGGCCTGGAGTCACTGCTCCATGTTGTCAGAGATCAAACGAGGACTCGCTCGGTTTAAAAACAGCCAGTGTAGCGGCAGCAATGCAAAGCCCATCTGTTTGTTGTTCCGCCAAACGCACCGGACTACACCGCGAGCTAGTGTTCGAGCAAGCAGACAGTCCACAGGCGTGATCCGGACACTAAATAAAAAGAAACCGTCTGGACGCATTTCCCCCTGTGAACTTAGCTGTAGCGAGCAGCTAACAGACGCGGGGGGGGAGCTAGCAGCAGCACAGACATTAAGCTAGCCGTTTGGGATAAAAGCTAATAGACACACTGGGCTGTCGGACAGGAAAGTTCGCCCACATCCACGGTCTGTCTGCCAAAGTGTCTGGATGAAATAGTGCCATGCCCGTTCCCTCCCGGGCCCCACAGCAAAGTGACAGCGTCACACCAAACACCGTTCAAAAAGCTGTCAATTTAACGCGACGCTGCTGAAAGGGAACGGCTCGGACGTCACAAATGACAGCCAGTGTTGTATCGATGCTCATTTGAAGAATGCACCGTTTCGAAGTGAAATTAAACCATAAATAGACTTTAACGACCATTTAATTCAGCTTTATTTACTGGGAAACGATCCTCGCTGCTGCCCTGCTTGGTGTATTTTTGAGGCGAAGGCTACGGCTGAAAACACAGGCTTAGCTTAAGTTAACCTTAAGGCATAATTAAAACCCAGACAGCTTTCCGTTATGCGTCTATGCCGAATACAACCATGGATGTGAGCGATGTCGCAAAGGACGTGTGTTATTTTCTGACGAGGGTCCATCCTGTACAATCACTGCGGCCACTTAAACCGCTAGACCCCAGTGCGTGGTCCGGACGTGCTCCTCATATGTACCAGGTTAGCCTGGTAGCTATCGGCTAAGCTAGCGCCACTGAGGTGGATTTAGTCTGTTGCTTTGCGGCTTACCTCTCTTGACGGCCTCGTCATACGACAGGAACCCTATCCTCGACTCTTTGGCCCCCATGCTCCCCTCATTTCACTGCGACCTGAGGAGAGAGGTGTTGAGTTGGCCCGGGGTGTTTGTCTCCTTATCCATTTATTGTGAAATCGGTTCCTGGTGGTGTGTGTGTGTGTGTGGTGAAGGGGTGAATGTTTTCAGCGACGCCTCCACTCTGTCACATGATCGGACTCCACAGGTCAGTTGATCCGCTCCGTCTAAACCAGAGGAGTGACGGACACCGAGGGTTGTTTTCACGTCCTCTGCTCCACAGTGTTTACCTCTATGTTTGTTTTTGCAAACTATAAACAGACATTTGGATTCATAACGCGCAGTCACACCGAGCTGCTAATGTGTGTGCAGATAGTATTTACAGGAGTGTGAGTGGCGCCATCTGGTGGCTGATCCGCTACTGCTCCATAACTGTAACACCGCTTTATAGTTTGATTGTGACGCCTTTATTGTATATTCAACTGTAATGTAATTCATGTGTTCGCGTAGAGTCGTATTTTATCACGGGGCTTCATTTGCCTCCTCGTGTTTACATCGAGGCATTGCGCCGGCCTCCGTTCAAAAAAGCACCGGTTTAATGTGGGCTGACTCTCCTCTCAGAACACCACTTAGCGGATGTTCACGGCCGCGGTTGGGAAACTAACGCTTCACTATAACACACCGTCAACAGCTTCTTTCACTGTGGCGTCTCCTCGCACCGAAGGCAGCCACGTGTTCGGTGCTACATACCCCGACGCCGTGTCGTTAAATGTCTCGGTTTTTACAGTGGAGTTCGGCGGGGCGCGCTGTGAGCGGGACACACGGCACCGCAGCCTATAGGCGTCGCCCAGCGGCTGTGACGAACATGACAAGCGCCCACGGCCGCGGCTCGTCACAGTAAAAGCAGCAACATCTGAGTGGAGCAGCTCGTGGGACACATCCGTGGGTTTGTTGTGCTGGAGTTGAAAGCTACAGACGTGGATTTGTTGTGCTGGAGTTGAAAGCTACAGACGTGGATTTGCATGAGCACGCTGCTGAATGGAGACGGGACTCCACGTTTTGCTGTACTGGCCCAATATTATTGGTGGGGAACACATGGTTGGATTATAAGGAAGTGCTTTCTGTTTGTGGATATTACTGCAGCTGTTTCTATGGACAGCGATGCGGGTGATTTGTCTTGGTTGTTCTTGTGTGTCTGTCTCTTCCAGGATACATCAGGATTGGCCTCGTGTTTGCTGCATGGGCTGCCTCTGAGACACCAGCAGCCTTCGTCCCTCTTTACTCAGTCTTCATAGCACTTGATGGTAATGTAGCATGGGTTTACCTCGTTTGACGTGTAGCTCCAACTTTTGTTTGTCTCACCTGCAAGTCGTGGTGCATCAGAATCCGAATCAGAATTATTTTTAATTGCCAAGTATATTTTCACATACAGGAAATTGACTTGGTGTGGTTGGTGCATCGGACATAAAACAACCAATCCTATCACAACATATAAAAGATCCACTTCATTCAGAGGGAAATTATTTTTATATATTAATTTAGTGCTGTATTATATCAATGGAGTGTCCCCTGACACTACTTGGAAAAATAAAGAAATATATTTAGCATATTCATTTGTTGCCTGCTAGGAAAATGATTTCTCTATCTGCCACCCGCCATTACAGCAATGGCAGGAGACAATAAAGAGTGTGTACCTGATGGAAAATAACCACAAAAGCTCATGTAGGGACGGATGTGTTTTTGGAAAGAAGGGCCCCTGTAATTGAATATTTAAAAGTACTACAATGACACAGAGTTGTTCTGACATACTCAAATAAGAACAGATACGGCATCCGTCTTCAGAAAACAATGTAACAGGATACAATTATTTTCACTATTGGGTATTTTCAGAGTCATCTGTCTCTAGTGTGTCATGATGTGTTCTGTGCAGGAGTGGATGGGTGGCTGGCGAGGAGGCTGGGCCAGAGCTCCAGGTTCGGGGCCTGGCTGGACGTAGTGGTGGACAATCTGGGGAGAGACATGCTGTGGGGCCTGCTGTTTGAGGTCTGGTGACTGCAGAACATGCAACACACACAGTGCTGTACACACATGTTCACACCAGGTGTTCACTTGAAATCCTTTAAATGAGTATCTTTTAGATAAAAAATGTACACACACACACACACACACACACGTGAGCCCTTTCATTCAGAATGACAAACACAAAACACATTTTTTCCCGCATCTTTTGTAAGGAATTCCCCTTTTTTCTTTTAAACTCCTAAAAGTTGATTAAAGGACAGAGCCAATGTTTTTCATGTTTAACACTTTACATTTTAAACAAATTCCATCCCCCAATTGCTACTGCTCAGACTCTGGCTCCAAATAATCAGCTACAATATGAATCATGCTCAGTATTATCCAGTAACATCTCTTCCACAAGCCTTCATAAAAACGGAGACTGACACGAGAATCACTCCTATCTCTACAATCTGTCCCTTATGACACAAGGAAAGATGATAACTGGTTGCTGTTTGCAAGGTGTATGATTCTGTGGTTTTGGAGCTTGGTCCATTATTGATTGACTGTCAGGATACTTCAGCCTCTGCTGCATTTGATTCATCTGTCTCTCACAAGTGTCTCAGGTTTTAAATAGTGTGACTGAAGTTCTCTTAGGATGTAGAAGGAAAAATGTGAGTGATGTTATGGAGGAAAAAAAAGAAAAGATTAGTAAGTGAAAACAGATGTAAATATACATTTGTTCTTTTTTGGACTGTTTGTTTTTTAATGGCAAATGGTAAATTTATATATGATTGTGGTAAAAACATTACTATGGTTCTTTAATAGGCATTTTGCTCTTTGTGACATCACACTGAGAACTCACTCAAACACTTGTACTGTTCTGTATTTGAAGCAAGACAAAGACATAAAAACTTCATGTGTGACATTGGTGCAAGACATAATGTACAGGCATTGTTCTGTAATTTATAATGTTTGTCTGTTGTCGTGTGTGTTGTTGTCTAGTGGGGTTGGCTGGTGTCTGCACTGGAGTGGTGTGTGTTTGTGTGTAACCACAATCCCAGAGGTGACAACTGGAAGAACAGCTTCACCAGCAGCCCTCGGTTCATACAGGTCGTCATGGCAAACGGTAACACTCTGCCGCTGTAAATAAATGTGCAGATCAGGTCTAATCCCAGATTGTGTGAGTTCATTTGAATTTATGTGCTGTTAGGGTTCCGGACACCACTGGGCACATGGGTGGTGAGCGGGCTGCACTGCCTCCCTCTGTGGCTGTATGGGTATCAGTGGGGTTTCCTGTCTCACTGGTTATATCTACCTCTCTGGATCCAGGCCCTGGGGACCATGCTGCTGGCTGCAGGGCGCCTACTGGCTCTGTCTGCCGAGGTAAGAACTCGGCATTCAACACCCAATCCCCTGCGATGATCAGTAACATGACAACACAGATGTTGAAAGACATGTAGTTGCTGCTCTGTGGTAAAGTTGTAGATGTACTCCCGTCCCTGTTCTCTGCAGATCTGGTGTATATGGACACACATTGAATATCTCACCAATGATGAGCCAGAGGAGAAAAAGAACTGAAAGCCTCTCAGCAGAGTCGGCTTTCACTGTCCTGTCTACACCCTGATGTTATTCCATCACTTTTAGATAAACAACGGTCAGGATTACATTCCCTACTAACTGAAAACTTTGGGTTAAAACATGTATCGGTGAATATGATCACTTTTGAGTTTTGGTTATCCTCTGCTGAAATAAAAGGTGTGGCTAATCTCACCTCTCCCACACTGTCATGTGAGAGTGTGATGCAGACTGTGGACAATGAGAGACTCAGGGAGAAGAAGCCTCTTCAGCTTGTTTAACTGTTCGAATGAATACAGGAATTTTAGAACTGTTATTTATTGGAAACACAGTGCCACAGAGTCCAGTTACTCTTCAATCAGAGAAACAAGAGGAGTCAAAGAAACATTTTGAGACAGGAACGTCAGCAGGCCAGTTAAAAGTGTAAAAGTACCTAAACACTGACCGGCCAAAATATCCTCACTTTCCATAAATGTCCTCCCTCCGTAAGGTCTATGCTCAAATTGGGTCCCCACAAATATGTAAGTACAAGTACACACACACCACTTTGTGTTAGTGATAGGACTCTTACTACCAAAGAGAGGTTGCGTGTGCACATAGCTCATAACGATACAAAGCAGTAAGTCAGTATAAAAGGGATTCAGATTGTGTAACACTGTAGTAGAAGTAAAGTGCACTGTACACCTGCTGCAAAAGACATGAAGTGGCTGTTTGTAAGTGCTCAAAGAAGTGTTCGATATCTTAACTGGAGCTATTACAAACTGTTACTAACTTTATATATGCAAAGATGCATGCAGTTAGATGATGATATATTTAATGTCTTATTAATGAGAAATACTGGGAACCAATAATGTTTTTTAGTTGAAATATAGATTTATTTTTGTTATGTTCTGTTGACTGTTTTTTGCTTTAGGCTGCAATATTCTTATCATTATTGTTATTTTTTCATTAGTCTTAAGTTTACAATAAAAAACTGTCTGTGAAACCTCATGAAAAATGTAAATATTTGATATGTTCACAAAACCATTTGCTCAAACCTTGAAATTGCACATGAAAAGGATGAAAAGAGAAAAACATTTAAATAGCAGATTTGACTTTTATTGAATATGTGGCGGGCAGCACGGTGGTTAGCACTGTTGTCTCACAGCAAGAAGGTTCACATTTTGAATCGCTTCCCCCCACAATCCCAAACCATGCAGATTGATTAAATTGGCTGTAGGTGTGAATATGAGAGTGAGTGCCCAGTTGGCTCTGTGATGGGCTGGCATGACCTGTGCTGGTCTCGCCCAATGTCAGCTGGGATTGGCTCCAGCTCCCCCCGTGACCCTCAAGAGGATAAGCGATATAGATAATGGATGGATGAATCTGTGGTAAGTGAGCTTTATTTTACTTTTTTAACAATAATCCCATTTGTAGTAAGTCTGAAATTGTCTCTGTGAGGTTACTGTGAGCATTAATGCATAGAGATACTATGACTTTCTTGTTTCTCTATAATGTCAGGTAGGTGATGCTTCACATTGCCGGTGCTTCGTACTAAAATGCTGAAAGACAGTCATTGGAAGTGTTGTAACAGTTTTTTGCCTGAAATATATTTTTGAAGAAGGAGTCACAAGTTAATTCAATTGTATCGGATTCGGCTGAAATGCTGTTGACCCCTGAATCTCCAAAAGTGTTTTGTGGACTCAAACACTTCACCCACCCCTCCATCGGCATAGTGGTGAGTAGATGAGTGAATTTTCATTTTTCTGTGAACTATCCCTTTCACTGGTACTAAAGGGGAAAGCCATGAAAAACAGTCCAAGGTAAAAAATTAACAAGACTCTTAACAGGTCAGCATACAAGGAAGTTGGCAAAGTGTAAGATCACCACTGGGTTCCCACACTTTCTTACACATCACACTCAATGACTTTTTAAGGGCGTTCCAGACCTAATTACCTCAGATTCAATGACACAAGTCTGAGTCATGGATCCAGGTTAATTACTTTAAGTGTCATAATGAGAACTATTTATCCAAGCAAACAGGCAACAATTAAAATGAGAGAGAGATTTAAAAGTGTCAAGACTTATGTGATGTTGTGTTCTGTTGCCATCACATCACAGCAAAACAACACAATGTGTAACTTAGACAGTGGGAGGTATGCCTACAGCAGCACAAAGCATATAAACTAATGGTAATAAAAAAAATTAAAAAAAATGTATAGGTTTTATTTTGAAAAATGTTAAAGGCCTCATGTTTTTCTAAAATATCAAATTTTCGAGAACTTGAGGGCCTGTGGGAACACTGTCATTGTGTATACCACAGAAAATCCACCCTGACCAGGTGACCTGTTCATCTCAGGGCTGACATGTAAACAACCACTCTGTCCTGTGTTTTCTTTATAATATATTTTCTTCTTATATTTCTGTACACATCATCTGAATCTACGGTGTTACTCTGACTCTCACTATTTTAACATATAAGGCACCTCTAATAGTTAGTATTTATAACAGCTATTTAGCATCATTTAGTTATAGAACACCAAATATTGGTGTGAAATGTATTTTATACATCAGGGTTTATTTTGTAAACAATTATTTCATGTATATTTATTTTAGCTTTGATATGTGGTGTATATATGATTTGTTCAAAATGGATTGTGGGTATGAAAGATGGTGACTCTGCTCTTCATCAGAAGTCTAAGGAAGAGCCTTGTGCTTGATACATCACTGGTAAATCAATCCTTTAATGGGATCTTTGGCAAATGTTTTGTCGGTCCAGTGCCCATGAACCAATTATTTTACTGGATGTAAGTGTCGTTCTAATGCTTTTATATAAAAACAACTCAGCCGTTCAAACTTATATTCACACGTACAAGCAATTCAGAGTCTCCAATTAACTTGCATTATCTTTGGACTGAGGAAGGAAGCTGGAATGAAGCCACACAGGAAGAACTCCATATGGAAAATCCCTGTGACACTCAAACTCGTACCGTACTGACCGTGTATGGTGTAATTTCTAGTACATGTACATCAATGTTAATCTGTCAATGCCATTTTTCTGGGCATGTTTCGTTTCACTGGGATGTTAAAGGTGTGAATACAAGAGAGATCCATGTGGTGTTTGTGATCAAGGATACACTTTAAGTTTTAATGTTTTTGCAGCTAACAGTGAAGCAGTAACAAGACAACAGTGAAACATTCCCTCATCACATTTGGTGTCAGTCACCTCATCTGAACTGAAAGGAGAGATCACAGCTTTATTTAACATTTGTCCAACGTCCACAGCCAGCCCCCACCCTGACCCGCCACCCCTCCTCCAGCCCTTACAACTATTTCATTCCCTTTCAGATAACACTGATGACAATTCTATGTTGTCGAGTCAGACCCTGTCTCCTACATTCCACCAGTCAGCTGATTTATCGAGGTCATATTAAAGGAAAGACACTCAATACATTTAAACACTGCTTTAAAACACGTCTGAGTCCATCTTCTTAAATGTACTTTTCTTTTTCCTGTCGGCCAAACAGAAAATGTGACATCATGGTGAGATACTGACACTTCAGGTTCAGTATGGACAGTAAACACTTCATGTCAAAATCAGTGGGAACAGGAGCTTTGTCGAACTTTTGCAGGTGGCACAGAGAGAAATCTTTCTCCACCACAGAAGAAGCAGGAGTCTCTTGCCAGTGGGGTAAACACAGCAGCCCTAACAAACCAGACTGAAGTTCAACAAGTAGAGAAATGACCTTTGATTAAACGCAGTCAGTGTAGCAGAGGATGAGACAGATCGAATGAACACATCTTAACGATGCACGAGTATCTCAGGGTAGATTTTCCCCATTTAATTTTTGCAATTTTTCTTCATAAGGACAAGATATGTATTGACCATTGCAATAAGCCCCGCTCCACAATAACACACATATCTGCAAATGGTCTAATCTTGAATCTCCCAACTGCTTACTTGCAAGACAATGCTACCACAATGTGTCATTTAAAGGTTTCACTGAAATGATGTATTGGAGGTTGAGGTGCAGACTGATAGGCTGAGGCTGAGGGAAGGGGGGAGAAGGGGATGAAGGGATATGGATATGGAGGAGCAAAGGACAGAGAAGAGGAAGAAGGGATGAGATGGATTGAGAGGAAGATAGAGATGTGGGTAGGGACGAGGGAAGAAGGGAGAAGAGGATGAAGGGATGGGGAAGAAGGGAGAAGAGGGAGAAGGGGATGAGGGTAGATAGGAGAGAAGGAGGGAGAAGAGGATGAAGGGATGAGGTTGGGGGGATAAGAGGATAAAGGGAAGAGGATGAATGGATGAGGGTAGGGAAGGAGGATGAAGGGATGAGGGTAGGAGGGAGAAGGGTATGAATTGATGAGGGCAGGGATTAGGGGAAGAAGGATAAAGGGATGGGGAAGGAGGGAGAAGAGGATGAATGGATGCGGGTAGGGGTGAGGGAAGGAGGGAGAAGAGGATGATGAGGGTGAGAGGGAAGGAGGGAGAAGATGCTGAAGGGGTGAGGTTTGGGATGAAGGTGGAGGAAAGAGGATAAAGTGATGAGGGAGAGGAGGGAAGGCGGGAGATGAGGGTAGGAAGGAGGGAAAGGGATGAAGGGAGAGAGGATGAACGGGTGAAGAAAGGAAGGAGGGAGGGTGACTAGTGAACTTGATTTGATAACGACCTCAGGTTTACATACACTGTGCAAACGTTCTGTCACTGGGGGGGTGTATTGGGGAGGGGCCGTGCCTGTAGAAGCACCATGAGTGGAGCGGAGCGTCCTTTAAGGGGACTAAGGCTGGACCTCCTCAGCTGGACCCACTGACTCGCATCACTGCTCGAGAGGGAGATGTCCCACAGCACTGAAGCAACATCAAGACAAAGCTTCATTTCTTCAGTCATTAAAAAAACAGTGGGGTACGTGAAGGCATCACATTTCAGTAATGTTGCAGATATTAATGCCAAAATCTGTTTTCCAGCTGGACTCACACATTCCATCAGGACGCAACGGTTCAGAGCAAAATCTCATCAGTTATCTCTTTACACATTTACTGTATTTGTGACTAGAGTTACATTCATTTTACCGTTCATTGTAATGGGTCACTTTAAATTAAAGTAGGATTTTACCTTGAATTGTTTTGGTTTGAGTTACCCAGCTATGATCATCTCTGACAGTATGAAAGAGTAACAGACGGAGCTGGACTGTTGAAATCGAATCTACAGGAGAAATGCTTGAGATAAATTCATGTGTAATATGTGTAGTGTAAGTGAAATTCTACATTAACTATATGAATAACCAATGGATCCTGTTTTATGGTTTAATATTGCAGATTTTGTTTATGCTATGTGTCAGCCGATTCAACGTTGTTCAGCCATATAAATCTGGTGAAAGTTCGGGAACAGCTGTGCTACTGGTAAGTGAGACAAATCCTCTTTTTAAATTAAATTAAATTTGAGTGAACCGATCCTTTTAAATATGAAGTGGACCAGCAGCTAAGCAGCGACATCAATGAAGTATCAGATTGGTGGGAAAGATGATTTTTACTGATGAGTAGGTCAGCGTCACAGTTTTAAGAGATGCGTCGAGACAGTTCATCTGTGAGAGGAAACAAAAGATGCGATTTTGGTCGTAAACACTTTGACTGATGGAGGCAAAAATAAAAAGTCCAGTAAAAAACACATATACATGGTACCTTGCATTTATGGGATATTGGAGTGGAGAGGAAAGGAAAGGCCAGATGCACAGGTACACATACACTCACATACACACCATATTATTGTACCCATTGTAGTGCCCTTAAGGGTATAAGTTTATTTAGCACTTAGAAGTATGGGTCCGTTTACAGACATAACTGCAAGCTGGTGTAAGGCTGGTAGTCACCAGTGGAGCACTTGGGCACCCAGAGTTCTATCTGTGAATACTGACACACGCACACAGACACACACACAAAGCCACACCTTCACATGAACAAAGAAAGGGAGGCTTTTAACCTCTGTACATGTAGCATCATCCTCTTTTCACTCCGAGTCATGTCCCTTGTTTTTAAAGAAATAGTGTTGACTTGTTTACTCAGTAGGGAAAGCATAAACAAAGGGCTACATAAACACACTTCTGCATATAAGTTATTGGCATTTTAATGATGCTATGTCAGGACTAAGCTGGAAAAAACAGATAAAATAAATTGAAAACAAACCTGTGAAGCCTGTTATGTGTGTAACAATTTACCCACTGGTTCAACACATTCCACTGTTTAATCTCCACCAAGCAGTTCATAACAAGGTCCACTTTCATTTCCTTGCAAAAGAAATAACAAAGAAGCCTTCAACTGAAATATAAGGGTACAATCTGCAGTATCATTACACTGTACAAGTGTCAAATATTTGACAACTTCCATCTGTGATCCGATGAGTTATGATGCTGATGGATGTGGGCTGAAACACATTTCTCATGTGGGGTCCAGATGCTCTGTAACATACACAATCCTGGAGAACATGGTTTTGTTCTGCAATGAGTGTCATGGCATTAAGAGCTACTCTGGCTCAAATACAAAAGCAAAAATGTCCTCAGATTCCAAACTGAAAAGAAAAAGGCAAGCAAGACTAGTGAGGAGAAGGGGTCATTAGTCATCCTCTCAGGATGTTTGAGGTCTTTTTTTTTTAACCCCCCTCCCCCTCAGTCATGGGTTCTCTTTCTCTTGGAGAAATGGAACAGTATTATCTGTGAGGTGAAGCTGCATCCTGTTTGAAGTTGCATCCTGGTGGTTTGTGTGGGTGTCAATGAGGTTTGACAATGGTGTTATCTCTACTTTTTTTATTCCGTGTGTGTGTACGTGTGTGTGTGTGTGTGTGTGTGTGTGTGTACACACTGGCAGCTTACAGTTCACCACACCAGCCAACTCATTTGCCAGTGATGGTTTGATTTACTGTGTATTACTAATTATTTGTGTGCCACTGAAGCAACACATTTGGGCTCATTTCGCATCTTCACCAGGCTAATCCCCACGTGTCTGTTTTTCCTCTCATCACTCATAAAATCAGCCGAGACAGGGGCGGGTGGGGCCTAAGCTCTGAGCCAATAAGAAAGCTTGCACCACCTCCTGGGTCTGCTGGGGTGTAGTGTTGACGTCCTCCAGAGCGTCCGCCACAGCAAACTGCCTGTCCCTAAGCCGATTCCAGTTGGACAGCACGTTGTGGTATTCAAACACCTTCTCGTAATTTCCCACTGAGTTGTAGAGTTTGATCAGGCCTCGGTAGTCGTACTCCAGCCCACTGTAACCCTCTCCAAACAGTTTCTTACCTGTGAGGACAAAGATTTTTTTACACATCAAAAGAATAATTTCATACTACTTACAAGCTAATCAGGATATTAGTTATCTTTTTCACAGCACTGGGTCCTGGCATGGCTTAAAATCTCCACATTTCCCATTAAGTGACTAAAGCGGTATCTGTTTCCTTGTGAAAAAAAAGTAACTGACCAATAGCGATGGAGCGCAGGTAGAGCCTCTCTGCGTCTTCATACTGGTTCATGTCGTAGTTGTAGAGAGATGCCAGGTGACCAACAGACAGAGCCACCTCGTAGTCCTCGTGGCCCAGGAGCTGCTCCTTGATCTGGATGGCTTTTATGTGCATCTCCTCTGCCTCCTGGTGAAATGGTCATCCGTAGGACCAGGCACAGACACACAACAAGTGGAGGTATGGATAAAGCAGCCAAATAAAAATATCCACACAAAGAGAAAAGATGAAATAGTGTTGTCTGTTGTGCAACACAACTGATCGTGTTCCATAGTCACTGGCTCTGTTGACACAGTAATGTTATTTTAGGTTGAAGTATGGATGTGTCGTGAGGTTAAAGTAAGTGCTTTACCAGGATTATGAGTAGCCTGGTTATAATGATTGTAAGGTCCCAACACTATAACAAATTATTTCCAAATTTTCATTAGTGGTGCATGGTTTAAAGCTCGTCAAGAGTCTTTTTATAAAATGACTACTGTATTAATACATCAGAAAAGGATTGCAGTAGGGCTGCAAATAATGATTATTTTGATAATCGATTAATGTTTCGATAATTTCTTTTTTGATTAATCCGATAAAAGACACTTTTCCAGCAGTTTATTATTGTCTTGTACAATGCTGTTTATATATGTAATACAGGCATCTGCCACTTAATTATGATAATTCTTGTTTCAGATACTTATAATTGAATTCTGTCGAGTCATAATCCAAGTTCAGGCTTAAATTCACCTACCTTAAATTAAGTTTGATCTAGTCAGTGTGAAGTTGTAGATATCAAGAACGTGAATTATGACTAGTCAGGATTAAATTGTTGATATCTGAATCTGGAATTAAAGATTATAATAATATAATATAATAATTGTAGATATCTATGATGAAAATACACAGAGACATATGTGTGACACATATACATTTTATATATATATATATTTTTTTCAGATTCTTGTAGCAAAAGAATATCTCTATATTTATGGCTCTGAGTAAGGACCAAGAATAAGATCACATGTGATCACAAAGACGAGTGGGATGTTTAAATTGAATGTTGAATGTTAGGATTAATCTAAAGGGATGCAGCTGCATCATGAATGATGTCATACTGCGATCAGATCATTGTTTGGTGACCAAATTTTTTACACTGTACTTAAAATAGTCAGGGCATGAAATAAATGTATCAGTGTGGGTCAAGTTAATATTTAAAACTAGTTTAGCAAACCATCTTTATACATCTTCAAAACACACACAAACCTTGAACTTCCTCATGGACTGGTAGAGTCGTCCTAAATTGCCGTAGTGTTTGGCCGTCTGGACGTTGAACTCGCCGAAGGCCTTCTTGGCCAGTTGAAGTGATGAGAGGTGCAGATCGTGAGCCTCCTGCAGGAGGCGCTCTTCTGTCTCTTTATTGTGGCAGTCGATGGCAATTTCCTCCAGTATCAGGGCTGGCAGATGCAAAGAATGAGGGGCAAATATTGGTGCAATTAGCAGTAATTCAGCCATGGCAAGTAAAAAGCAGCTGCTGGACAAATCTAACGTTTCTTGAGATATGCAAACCACATATTGACAAAAGCCGTTTTCAGACATGATCTCTGGGTAAAATCCAGAGAATTGGCTACGGATCTTACCCAGAGTCTGCCTTTCAAACATGAACACCGCTGAGGCTTCTCTGCAAAGCACAACAGCAACAAATCCTCTGTGTTATTCAGGCGAGAGGTGGAGCAGCCGCGTGCAGCAGACAGAGGCAGGAAGTGACATATTTACTCTGCCTAGGAGATCACGTGATTTTGTTTACAGCACCCGACACCGGTGTCTTCTCTTATCACCACAAACTCCTTTGACATCTTCGTCAGTGTCTTCCACGTGTATGTCACCACTTTTTCTCTATTTAATTTTTTTCATTTTTGCGTCTGTCACATGTTGGATTTTAATTCTTCCACACACCGCTTACAACCAACACGTGCATGAGCTGAGCTATTATTCGAGAAATCAATTGCAGTGGACACACACATGCCCAGTGAACTTGATATGCATTGGAATTGTGTTTATTAACCAAGATTACATCTGAGATGGAGCTAAAGCGCTCGTCTGGACAGAGCTGAAAACGTATTAGTGTGTAGCTAAATGCAGTCTGCTTGGCCACAGAACCTGTCTGATACTTCTCCACTGTGCCCTCCACATGGTGGGCAGTGGCCAATCATCTTCTTACCTTTAACTCTTTTGGAGGAGGCCAGCAACAGATGGTCCTCAGGCAGAATGTGAGTTATGATGTCTATGGCACGTTCTGCATGGAATCTGAGAAACAAACACAGCAGCTTTCACAAATTTGGTACGCAACTCAAGCTAGGCTAAAAACTGTATTCTATTCAGGAAGAACACTTCTGCAAAAGTAAAGTGTTCTCTGTGTCGGAGGTCGGAGTGTTTTCAAATTTTTTAATGAGGCCCTTTCTGTAGAGAAATTAATATAACTGAATGATTTGGAAAAAGTGACAACATTTCCTGCTCGGCTCTTTGCCATATCACCAAATCTACCTCATTGTCTAAAATGATCAGTGCCTTTAAATATATGTAATGGCACACACCCGAAGCCTACAGCCATATTACATTAACACCAGTACAGTGAGTAACAGAACACACCATCACAGTGTGAGTCATTATCATGTGCTTCATCTACAAGGGTGCTCATGTCTAATGTAATTAGCTGGCTGGTCTAGGAGCTGTACCAAGCTTGAGAGATTCATTGTACTCACAGAGCATTGTCAAATTTCCCAGAGCTGTACTGGTGCACATATGATGAGTAAGCCAGATCTTCATGGGCTGTGGCAACGTGGATGTTCTTCCCCCCAAACACAGACTGCCGGATGTCCAGTGCCGTCTGGAATTTTTACAGAGAGAAGAAACTTTAGATCAGATATACATAAATCAAAAATATTTTTAAAATGTATACAATTATTTTGGCAATAATTCTCCTTACCTGGTAAATAGCCACTGATTGACATATGTTGTCAACATTTAAAAGGTAAAATCCATAATCTAGCAGCGTGTCCGAGTACTTGGGATGCTTGTGTCCAAAATGTTCTCTGTAAGACACCACACATTCAGAATCCTTGATATACACGAGAAGAAGAATATTGCTGAGACTTATAAAGACACAGCAGGTTACCTTGCTAGAAACACTGCATGTTTGATCAGCTGCTCTGCTTTTCTGAACTCTCTCTTCACCACGCAGGCCTGCAGCAGAAACACAAGGTCAAACTTCACACGGACTGGAGCTCAAAGGGTTTCCTTTTGATGCTGATGTGT
Organism: Hippoglossus stenolepis; assembly: GCF_022539355.2. NCBI lineage: Eukaryota > Metazoa > Chordata > Actinopteri > Pleuronectiformes > Pleuronectidae > Hippoglossus > Hippoglossus stenolepis. The sequence goes on from NC_061486.1 coordinate 18,845,770, forward strand.
AGTAGTGTAGACACATTCTGTGCAGACACTGTAACCCCAGCAGTGACTTCATAACATTTTTCAATAGAAATAAATGAAAATCTACCACTCTAAATGCTACCTTGGAGGCTTGCCGGAGGACATCAACCACTACTTTGACAGGCAGCCCTGGAGTTATTTCCTTCATAGCCTCTATACACCACCTGTATGCCTGAGACACAAGGAAACACGTGCAGACAAAAAGATGAGTTACATATTTCTCAACACCACCACCACACGGTAAAAGACATTCACTACACATTTTTCAGTCACAGAGAGTTAAAGGTACATACCTCATCATAGTGGCTTTTGGCGAAGAGCAAGGCACAAAGCTCGCCATACAGCGCAGCCTTATTGGCCTGATGGCCATGTTTGGCTAGTTTGTCCATGTAAGACTGAGCGAGCTTGAAGGTCTCCTCCCCCAGATGGTACTTACAATTACCATTGCGGACATGAAGCAGCCTGTGTAAATAAGAGCATAAAACTAAGTAACAATCTTAGGTGTGTCCAGCCTATGTTTTTACTGACTTTACTTTTTTTTTTGATCTGATGCAACTATAACTCTGATCCGATTCACAATATGTTTATCCACTTGAATATTACTTATTAATATTTAAATATAATTACTGATCTGTCATTAAGTCACTAAGTGAAGCTGAACCACTTGTTCAGAGATGCTCTGTGTGGGTTACTACTGCATTTTTTGTAGAGGTGTATCAGTCGAAACACAAAAACTATAGAAGCCATAGTTTTCTTCCTTGACTTTCTTCACAAGAAAAAAAAAAGTGACAAAGTAGTATGTACAGATTCAGTGGTTGAGAGAGCCCCACATAGATGCTTTGTCCCAAAACAGAAAAAAGACTAAAACTAAGTTTGGAGATTTTAAATCAAGCAATTTACACATTCTAAGGGTCTTTAAATTAAGTTATTGGTAAGTATAACCACACAATGAATGTCCACAGCTTTTTTGTGACTGACCTGACGCAGCATTCTACAGCCCGGTAGCAATGGAGGACCTCACTGTGCAGCGTACACAGCTGCAGGCACGAAAGAAATACTTTCTCTGCATCTCCATACCAACCCGCATCAGACAAGAATCCACCTGGAATCAAAGAGCATCCGATTACTTCAGCGTCACCTATGGTAACTGGTCAAATTGTGAGTGGTTTGAGAAAACGTTCAAAGCATTTACCAATTATTTAGGCCCATTCAGTTTTTTTACAGCCTAATGCTAAAAATGCTTTATTTTATTTTAAACCCATATCAATTAAGTATTAAGACACCTTTCTCTGACAAATGAAATTGAGCTGATGTTACTGAGGAAGGCTACAAAAATATTTCTGCTGCATTAAATGTTCCCAGGGCCCTCCATGATTCTTGCATGAAAGAAGTTTGTAACAACCAGAACTCTTCATAGTGTTGATGCCAGGTCAAACTGAGAAATCCCTGGACAACAGAGGTGACCAAAAACCTAATGGTCACGCTGAGCTCCAGAGATCCTGTGTGGCAATGGAAGAAACTTTAACTGTCACTTCAGCACTCTAGTGATATGTGCTTCATGTCAGAGTGCTTAGACAGAAGCCTCATCTCATTGAGAGACACATGAAAGCACTTAAAGGACTCAGACTGTGAGAAACTAGATTCTCTGGTCTGATGAAACCAAGACTGCACTGTATGGCCCCAATTATATTATTGTATCTGGAAGAAACCAGGCACCTCATCACCTGCCCATCCCAGAAGTGAAGCGTGGTGTCTGCCGCTTCATGCTGTGCATGTTTTTCAGCAGCAGAAAATTTGATTTCTGTATCTAATGGATTGAGGTAAAACGGAACAGAGTAAAGTACAGAGATATTGTATAGTGAAGACCTCAGACTGAGCCACAGGTTCAACTTCCAACAGGACAACAACCCTTAACACAAAAACAAGAAAACACAGGAGTGGCTTAAGGACAACTCTGTGCGTGTCCTTGATTGGCCCAGTCAGACCCTATGGCCCAGTGTAGGTTACAAAATTAAGCCTCCTGAGAAGTAAGCAGAGGCTTTATCCCTGCTGAAGCCAGCTATTGATCTCGCCAATGAAAAGCAGGAGCTGCTAAATGAAGGGCCTGTGGTCGGAAATAAAAAGCAAACTATTAATTTGACCTAAGTAGTAACCCAGGAATCTAACCTAGCTTCACCAGTACAGTGGCTACTAGTCTGACTGCTCATAAGCTTCCCTGACCGATAACTAGCACACCAAGGCTAGCAACCCTCATTATTGGCTACTGGATTGGCTAGTTACTAGCATTTCAAGGCTTTCTACCAAACTGAACAATGCTGTTCATATTGTGGGTGTAGCGGTGGAGCTCATCTATTGTTTAACTGCCTTAGAGGTAATGGTTGTATGCCACGTTTTCAGATATGACCTGTGGGTAGAATCTGAATAATTGGCTAGGGAGTTTACCCACAGTTTGCCTTTCACAAATGCACAACGCAGCAAGAGGTTCTCTGCACAGACGCTTTCCCAACAGCAACAAATCCTCTGCATTATTCAGACAAGACATGGAGCAGTCGGGTGCAGAAGGCAGAGGCAGGAAGTGACGTATTAATACCACTGCATAGATCATGTGATTTTCTTAACACATAGACACTGTGTGTCACTGCTTTTTCAGTGGGAGATGTTTTTTCCTTTTTGTGTCTGTTGCGTATTAGAAGCATCATCAACCCAAAGAGGCTCCGGAAAAGACTTTCTCCGCTTGGCCCCCTAGTATAAAGTCTGTATAAAGTCAGAAGAATTCAATGCTAGAACACAGCGGGGTATTCACCACGAGCAAGAGGGTGGGTGGTGGCGCTTCTAACATGCGACAGACGCAAAAAGAAAAAAAAGAAAAGAAAACAAATATCTCTCGTGAGAAGGCAGTGACCCATACATGGAAGAGACAGACTAAGATGTCAAGAGAGTTTCTGGCGAAAAGAGCCGACACCCGTGTCTGTGTATTGTCAAGAAAATCACGTGATATATGCAGCGGAATAAATACGTCAATTCCTGCCTCTGCCTGCAGCTCCACCTCTCGCATGATTAATACAGAGGATTTGATGCTATTGTGCATGTGTGAAAAGCAAACTGCGAGTGAACTCTGGATCCAATTCTCCGGACTTTACCCTCAGGTCATGTCTGAAAACTGCTATTGGGTCCCTGTATCTCTGTCTCTATCTTCAATTTTCTGTGTGAAACCCTCTCTACCCTTCCCCAATATTTACCCAGCACAAAGCCAAACTGGATGGCCTTCTCTTTGACGTGGGCATCAGACTCTGCGATGTAGGAGCAGCGGCGGCTGAAGGAGTTGGCCAGAACTGAGGCAACTTTCACACCATGGTCCATTAGGGCCTGGAAACAGTGGTGCAGGAGGTGTCTGCAGTAAAGAGGAAAAAGACATAGACCATGTCAGTTTTGGGAAAACTACAAGTCAGTGGCTATCAGTAATCTTGACAGTCTGAACGTCTGGCCAATCAATGAATTACAATGCTGATGACTACAGCTGTTCAGCCTGCAGTCGTAGGCTGCATTTACATCAAGCCTGTCGATGCAGTTTGGAACAACCCACAGCACACATAACATTATAAGAACATCAATAATTTACCTTCACCTTAGGCCTCCATCACATTGTACAGGGCTTTCATGTCTCACATCAAGGTCACAATTGTTTGCTTTCACAGACCTTTGCCCCCTTTTTTAAGAGGACAATAGCTGAGGAGAAGCCATGGTTTATACATTAGGTAAATGATTTCTAACAATATCCACTATTCAGTTAATGTAGTTTTGTCTGTTTAATGGAATAAAAAGATGGGTCCTTGTGAAAGGTAAAAGGTTTCAGGCACAGCTTAGTCCCATTGCGTTTTTACCTTTTGTCTGAGGCCCGCAGAACTTTAGCAAACACCTCCAGCTCACAGAACTCTCCTCCGAGCTGGCAGAGTCGGCCCTGCTGATAAAGCTGCAACACAAAGAGATGGAGGTAAAGGTTAGCATGAGTGTCACTGACAATGATCCAGATGTCATCTCTTCCATTATAACACAACGTTGAATCTATTGGTAATAACTAATCTGATTAATAATGCTAAGGTGTTACTTTTTCATCCTACTTTCTATTATGGGTGTGTTTTAAGTTTAACTTTAGAAAATGCTGTGTGCTGTTCAGGAGTTCAAACAAAATAAATTGCTGATGTCTAGCCTGTCATCAAAATGCACTGAGCTGGAAGTTGTTATATTCAATGGCTTTCTGTGGTGGGGTCTCTGGGGACAATACCAGTCTCAGCTGTGTCTCTCAACTGCAGTTATTGGGTCGAGTCTCCCTTAATATCAGAGGGATGTTTATTTCTCTGAGAGACTGGATCCTGTTATCCAAGCCACAGATGAATAGTTGACTAGTGACATGTTTTTATTTTGTTTGTGCCAGTTTAAAGTTCCACGTTACTTTGGAACCCAGGGCTTTAAACTCCAGTCACACTGGCTGATGAGCAGCTCATTTATCAGAGATGTGGTAAGGGTTGGTGGAAACAGCAAACTATTTATTTTTAGTGTAGTGCTAAAATGAAAACTCAAAGAACAGTTGAAGGAAAATGTACTTGATTATGTACATGAAGTCAGTAGTTGCAGATGATTAGCCCACATAGTTTGGGGTGTTACCTAATGCCTGTAAAGATAATGACATTTATATCAGTCTCAGCTGGATTGTGTTTATTACTCACATCAGCATGCTAACATGCCAAACTAAGATAGGTAAATATTAGCATGTTAGAATTGTGAGCAAGTTAGCATGCTGATGTTAGCATTTAGCTTAAAGCACCTTCACTGTCACTGCTAACTACTGACCTGAGGAGAGGTTCAGAAAGACATTACTATTGTGGTGTCAGCAACCACTTATTTTAGTTTTATTAGTGTAACCATGACGGTGAACCAGCTGATAGTAGTACTTTCTGTTGTACAGACTTTTTTTGCCCCTTTACTTTACGAAAAAGAAAAACTCCTCAAGAATCTCATTTGGAAGCAGTTTTAATTAAAAAATTGATGGCCAAATTGAATGTTGTTGGTTTTTAACGTCTTGACTTAGTCTTACAAAATTCATAATACTGATTAAAGGCAAAGCTGGCCAAAAAAGTGGGTTCAAATCAAATTTACCTTGATCATTAATATCTATGCATCAGCACACATTATTGAATCTGGTTTCATGATCTTCCCATTAATCAGGGTACAGTACATGTGGGAATATACCTGGTTATTCAACAGTTCCTATCATACATGGTTATTCTGTTAAGTCAGCTAGTTTGAAAACAGACTAACAAGATAAATAGGGACAGAGAGAGTGAGAGCAAGCACAACAGCTTCACAAAGTGAGAAAAGGAAGGTGAGAATGAGAAATCAGGAATATAAAATGAAACGGGTAATGCTATATGTTATAGTTTATACCTTTTACTTAGTAAAGCACTTTGGTCAACCAAGTTGTTTTAAGTGTGCTATATAAATAAAGTTGACATTAACATTGACATAATGTATACAATTTTTGTAATGAATGTGAGTAACTGTGTGTGTGTGACACATATGGTGCTACAGTTGTAGTTTCATGTCTTCGTGAAAAGTGATAACCAGAGAGTAACTTATGGCGGTAATCCCCCACCGATATATATCAAAGGGTTTCATAAATCATACACCTCATTTAACACTCCAAGAATTACAGCAATTCATTATGATGACTTTCTGTACATGCCCCACCTAAATCAGTACAATCAAACCAAATAGTAGTAAGCATAACCTGTAGTAGAGTATGTGACAGTGCAATGCCAGTATCTTCTCAGAGTTTACACAGGTAATATTTAAAACAACGCAACTAATCGTTAATTGAATCCAACATCTTGGTGACCTGCGTGGGTTGTCATCTATTTAGGAGAGAGGGGACAACGCACCTCGCTCCCTTAGGTCAGAGCTGGGTTAGCTTAGCTTGTATCCCAGCTCTCTTCCCTTTTAGTAACTACCATACTATAACATGAGCTTAACTACACATTTTATTACCGACTTAAGTAATGTGACTACTGCTAATGGAAATACTGTGAGAACATAATGGTTCTTCTATCACACATCAGGGGAGACTCATTCCCACGTCAAACCCACTATGCTAGACTGAGCAACATACACAGGCGTATTTGGGCTGTTACGTCAGTGAATGAAGCACTGGAGATGGGTGATACCAAAAAATAACTAGCCATCTTTTATTAATATAATTGTCAAGTCTTTGTTTACCTCTATAGACACACAGGGATATTCGATTAGAGATGGAAGACAGAGCTCATAGAGGGACAGAGAGGAGGCAAGGAGAGCAGGAGAGGAAAGACAGAAAAACTCTAAACCTATGAAGTCTGGATGGGACCTAGATTGGCCTAATATTCAACCCTTTGTTGTACCACACTTTAAATGTCAAGTCTATCTATTTTTTTACTGTAAAAAAAGTAAATAGACTTAAATATATACATGAAAATATTGTAAATTACTATGCATTATTTTGTAAAGCCCTCACACAAACACACACACCACACACCCATATATGTATATAGTATAAATCATACATGAGCATTTTCACTGCCTGTGTGAATGGGCTATGTCTGATTGAGGTGTATGACCTTAAGTTGCCAGCTATAGACTTCCTGTGGCTGACACCTGGAAAGCAAACTGTACTCCTCAGTACTCTCAGTATTTCTCAAGTCCTGGCCGAGGCCCGGCTCAGGGCTCAAAGGCACCACTGTTTACACTTGTCTTGTTTTAATGTGACAGTTGGCCTAATGAAATATCATGAGAACTAACAGAATATAATGTTCAGGTTGATGTTTCGTAATATATTAATATTTAAACTTGTTGTCTGAGGGAAATTCAGTGCAAGCTAAGTAGAAGCTCAGACATGTTACAACAAGTATATTTGCCATGAGAACGGCTCCTTGAAATAAAGTCAAAAACAGTTTACATGTGACAACACGGACACTATTCATTTAGTCTCTGGTGTAATTAGCTACAGGATCGATGCCACTGAGGGATCCACGTTTAACGGACGTTCACCATACAGATACACATGCTAGCTAGCTACCACGACTTGGAAAGAAAACATAGGCATGGTGATCGAACTGTAAGCGTTAGTCAGCTCAGCCGCAGAAAGCAGTTTCTCATCTTCACGAGCTAACGCATACTGAGCTAACCTTTAAAGCTAGCAGCTGATTAACGACAGTCTGGGGGCTGACACACCTCGAGCCTGTGCAGCAGCGGGTCTCACCTTATAATAGACATCGAACTGTATGTTTTCTGGCAGTGACCGTATGTCCCTTCTCGATCGGCTGTAGTTGTCCACCACAGCCGAGATAGCCGTGTTGTACAGTGTCTCTGGGATCCATTCGAGCTCCACCGCAGCCATGTTGTTTTCCCTCTCCAAAAAACCCCCAGCAGCTCCAGCCGTCCCCAGCTCTGCCTACATTAGCTGCCTCGCTGCGACGGAAGCACTTCCTCCACGGGTCCTCACACAACATTCGCCTGTAAATGACGATACAAACGTTCGCACCGTCGCCGAGTCCCTGCTACCAGCCGAACAGCTTCTATTCAATCCCCATCTTTCTCGACCCTCCAGCGACTCCGTGCCCCCGTCCCGACGCACACATCCACAGGCGCTGACGCACTGACGTCATTGTGCAGTCGATGCGGAAAAACACATTTTACACTGAAAAGGGGAAAAGTGTTGTTTTTGTTTACCTGACACATATTGTGTGTTTTCTCTGTCTTTGTTCAATAATGCAACAATAATGGGTTTTAGACATTGAAACAGTTTGAGAAAGCCCTTTGGATTTTTTGCTATAATTTAAACGAGTAATAATGTAGCAAATTAAGTTAATGTTGTGCAAAATAAACAAATAGACATTTTTTCAGCAGCCATTTTGACCTGGAATAGGTTGATAAACAAATTAATGAAGGTTTATGTTCTTTTAAAGTAGAGCCTTAATTAACTTAACTAGTGCAGTGCCTGTTCTTCAACGTGTCTGTTTTCTTAACCTGTGTTGATGCTCTGGTGCTACTCATATTCCTTGTCATAAGTGAGTTCTCCTCAACAGTTGTACAATATACTGTCACTTTTTATTGTTTGTGCGCTGGAGGTTGTATGCAGAGCTTTTTTACCCCGCATGTTCCTCTGCGAATACTAAGGCGTAAGAAACATATGTGGCTTGTATAGAAGTTTGAATGATTTACTGAACTGTTGTGTTATTTTTTCATATATTAATGTCAGCTATATCAATCAATTCAGACCGGAGTTCACAACTTTTCAAAATAAAGGCTCTGATTTTGTCAGAGGACCCAAGAGAAGTTTCAACTCAGTCCGCAGACTCAAGTCACACTGCCCCACCCCCAGGGACTGCTACAGAGCACGGGTTGCCTATTCATTCAAATTGTATTAATATTGAAAGTACTGCATGTCCAAATCAAACCAACCTCGGAACTGCTCATTCTCTGGCAATATGCAATGGATTTACTAGTGTGAAGCCAATAAGATGAATGGTTCGTGAGATATGCTTTTCACGTACAGACAGAAAGAGGGTTTTGTTTTCATTGCCGCTTGTTTGTTTACTTGTAAGATTATGCAAGAAAAATTCAACCGATTTCCACAAAATTTTGTGGATGGTTTGGGCATGACCCAAAGAAGAACCCATGAAATCTTGGAGCAGAATCAGATAAAACAGACGATCTAGCAAATATTTTTCAGTTTCTTTAACATTATGATAGAGCATTATCCTTGGTGGAAGTATGCATGTTCTAACTTTACTCTAGTTTGATATGAAGAAGAGGTTATGGTTTTACCTTGGATTTCCGATTTTCTTTTTTATAGTCATCAGCATCAATTATGGTAATGCAAGATCAAAGTTCAATCGATGTTGCTGAGTTTGGGCATCCTTCTTTATTAGTTCAGGAGCAGCAAAGCTCTGCCGGTCACACGGATCCTGTTCAGCATCTCTACAAAGGCTGACACATTATCTCAGTCAGAGTGATTATCTTAAAACATTCCTTTCAATCTCTGCTGAGTCATGCACACAGAGTGATTTAGACTGTTTCACTGGTGGCAGTTGATTAAAAATCTCCAACAGCTTATAATGACAATCCTCCAAAGGGTTTCTGACTGCTTTTGATCTGTTTCAGTCGAGCATCCACATAGGGAAACGGGGCTTTGACACCATAGACCCCACATCCACTATAATGATTCCAGCATTTAAAAGATTCAAATTTTACCATATCCACTTGTGTCCAGTCGATGCAATTGAGGTCGAAGGCTGTAGTTCTACTTAAAGCTGTCTGATAAAGCTGGCTCCAACTTCTGTTACAGCGTTAGCCTGACAACAGGTTCTCTTGTCATCAGTTCCTGAACACACTCAAACATCCCTACTTCAGCTTTAGGGGCCAGGTTTCACCATTCATCATTCACTCATCTGTTGTGTTCATACTCTTCAACAGCACTCTCAACATCTTGAACATTTGTTCTCATATCAGTCTCCATTTCTTTCGAGACATTCTTTTCAATACTCAAGATAGTCAGCAGCCACTATTATGGGACTCACGTATAGGTGAGAAATGCCTTTGTCATTTAGACAAACCTACATGTAGCTGCAGAATCAGCCAGCACCTTCATATTTTTCTGTCAAAGATGTCATCTACACATTTATACGCTCTGGTGTTGTGTCTGTGAATGAGAGGGGATGATTAATTTTCACTGGGTTCATGGCACAGTATGAACACATGATAATGTCACATGCACATGTCTCACAATCCTGAGCACTAATTTCTAATTTTTTTAAATATATCTGCATGTTTCTTCTCATATCACCACATTTATTAAAAATTGTCTTGTTCTGAATGACTATTTTGAAATGCTCAGACAGTTCATATTAGATTTAACTTGGGAAGGAAAATTAATGGAAACCGTGTCTACATGTACCTGACTGGTATAAAGTACAATTTTTACTTGTTACTTTACTTGTAGTTTTTCACTTTTTGCCTTTCTAATAGCGTCTTTCTCTTGATTGTTCTGTTTCACAAATGTTGGTGTTAAAGACCTGGTTGCTTTGGGTGTATTACCATAAGTGCTCTGCTTAATGAAACATATTTTCTAGGGAGTTCTGATGCAGTCTTATCTGCAGTCTTATGTTTTTGTGTACTTCTATTCCTTCTTCACATCAATAACATCCCTAATAAACACTGTTTCAAACATAGCTGTTTTACAGTGAGGGTTGTATGAGCTGCTCTGGTAAACTCTTTATAGGAGCCCTTGATACAGCAACACCTAACTTTATAAAATCTATAAATTTTTTTCCCTCTTCTATCATTCACAACAGTACTCCTCTGTAATCTCCCATGTAGTTTGCAAATGATCACCAACACCGATGTTATGAAGAAGAATGCACCAATCAAAGACTCCCATATAGGCAAATGTATTACTCATTATTAACTCAACTCCTTTTGCTAAGGTTGCACAGTTTGGGTATTAATCAAAGCTGGAAGTCATAGGATTATCCAAACACTGTGGCACCTGTCACTGTCACTCCTCTTACTGGATTTGATGGAACTGAGGAGTTGTCTTTATTCTCAACAGTTCGACTTTATTAACAGGAAATGCAAAATAAAAATCTTCCTCTGTTTTAGTTTGACAGTATTTTCAACATTTTTTAATTTTTTTTCCTGATATTTCGACTTTATTCCCGATATTTAGCTTTGACTCTTTATTAGATTTTTTACTTTATCGTCTTTATTCTCAAAATGTTTTGTGTTCTATTCTCAACACTCGGACTTTTGGAAATGAAAGGTACTTCCTCTAGAGGGCAGCAGCGGTCTCAGGCGGGGACATGTCCTCGTGCTAGAAGAAGTCAGCCAGTGACGTCATCACGTTTGAGCATGCCTACTACGCTGGGACATAAACAAAGGCTGGACGTCGCGCTGCTGTAAACTCTTCTCTCTTCTCCTCCTATATGCGAACAATACCATAATATTGGGACGTGAGTTATTTCCGGAAACATGGACAACGCATTATTGATGCGAGTGAGTGTGTACACCGACCAAGGAGGGAGGAGATACATGGAAGATGTGACCGAGATCATAGTGGAGCCCGAGCCGGGGGAAGATGAGCCGACGTCGAGTGAGTCGGAGGAGAGCGGCGGGGGAGACTGTGCGGTCCACTCCCAGGCGGAGGTCGGACATCCACACCGGGCGGGAGAACCCCCGGAGCCCCCGCAGCTTTTACACGAAACCTCCGAACCCGAACGGACGGAAGAACCAGCGGACATATGTTCCCCGAGCACCCCGCCAGCTCAGCTCGGTCGCTCCCGCCGCTCCGTGGCGTTCTTCGCCGTGTTTGACGGTCACGGGGGTCGCGAGGCTGCGCAGTTTGCGCGAGACTATTTGTGGGACTTCATGAAGAAGCAGCGGGGCTTCTGGTCCGACTGTGACCGGGAGGTGTCGTCCGCTATACGCAAGGGATTTGTAGCCTGTCACCACGCGATGTGGAAGAAGCTGCGTAAGTTTACCGTCACTTTCCCAAGTTCTGACATATACATGTAACAGCTGCCGACACAGCGGTGTAGCCCACATGTACATCTCCCTGTGTTGATCAGCGCAGAGATGGATTCAAACCTGTACAGCAGACTGTGGCCTACACCCGCCAACTTTATACCAGAGGGTGGAGCGGGCTGCACAGCCAGCTTCAACCAAAACAGAGTTTAACAGCAAGTTTAAAGCTTCTCTTGTTTTGGTTGTGAAGGTCTGAAAACTGTCCAAGTGCCAATGGATTCAGTGTCCAGCTTGTCTTTTTACTGCTATACAAATACAGATATTCAATGGGAGCAGAGGTTTGAACAGTATAAGACACCGGAGCGAACAGCCAGTTCCCTCCATACAAAGCCTGCCACAGTAGATTGTGTGTAATGTTGTTGTCATTCATTTGATCTGTTATTTGGACTTACTACACGTGTTATTACAGATTTGAAGAACCTGTTTAGTGTAGTAGCCAGGATGTGCTGTGCCTTACACGCAGCAGCAGTCTGTTCAGGTGTCAGCCTGGACGTGTCTGGACAAGTCAGCTGTTCTCCAGCTGCTGTAGACAGACACTGTGTGTGTGAGTGTGTGAGTGAGTGAGCCACATGTTTGACCTGATAACACTGGGCAGACCCCCTCCAGGTCAGACTGGGTCCAGTAAACTGACCTTAAGGCCACAGTGTTGATTTCAGTTCATATCAAATCATCTGTAAAGGAGATTAGCAATAGATAAACACAAAATCATTTGTCGGACCATGTTTCTTCTGCCTGACAGTTTGCTCTCTTGTCAAATATGTTGTTTAGTGTATTTGAGGGGAGTTAAAATTAAGAAGTTTATAAGCAGCAGATGTTTAAAGCCTAGTAAATATATTTGTCTGTCTTTCATTTTCTCAGCTGAATGGCCAAAGACACTCACAGGCCTTCCTAGCACATCAGGCACCACAGCCAGCGTAGTGGTTATCCGAGGAAATCGCATGTATGTGGCTCATGTTGGGGATTCGGCAGTGGTTCTAGGGATCCAGGATGACCCCTCACTTCCATTCATCAGAGCTGTGGAAGTGACACAAGACCACAAACCCGAGCTGCCCAGAGAGAGGGAGCGTATCGAAGGTCTGGGAGGGAGGTATGGACTCTGCACTTTCTCAATATTATTAGTCTTTCCTGATGTAGCCCACTTCAGGCTTTGTAAAGAACCAGTTTTCAGTCCAGCCTTCACATCATAGCCGAGAACATATAACTTTTATTCTCCGACAAATGCTGCTGTCACTAAAGCTGCTTTCAGACATGCAGTTCCTCTGTTCCTCTTTTTATTTACATTCTGGAACACTAATGGTTAAATATGCTAGTTTGAATAGTTTTTTATTTGATTTGCGGAAATCCTCTTACAGCATATTCATCCTCATGAGTCAACACCCACCCCCCACCCACCCCACCCCCTGACTATAAAAAAGAAACAGCTGAAACCAAGGAATGTCTCTTTTTTATCATACCATACCCTAAAGGGCTTCATTCAACAATATCGTCTGAAGTGTTTTTCTTAAATGAGTTCTTGTTGATGTTGCTATAACATCATGACCATGTCTTCGTAAGTTGTTCTCCTCTTTAGGTAATGTCCTTGGGATAAAGGACATAAATAAAATAAAAGCAAATTTGCAAAAATACAAAATATGCACTGAAACCTCTGTCTTTTTTAAAGATAAAAATCATAAAATATCACGGTAATTTAAATCAGATACAAGTTTATAATTGAAGAAAACACAATAAATTATCTTACACAATCATGTCAGTAGTCAAGTGTTGGTAAGAGTGCTATTGAGTTTGTGTCGATTCTGATCCTAATGGTCTTTATACTGTCTGTGGCATGTCTACTGGTAAGATGTTGTAGTGATAGGAATTGGTGGTTTGACAGTGTTTACAAAGGTGTTGGTAAACTCAACAGCTATATCATAAATGCAGGTTTCCAGCTGTACAGCAAGTGGTTAGGCATTGCAATCTTCCCATGTACTGTGGATGAAACTTAATTCAGCTTCACTGAATAACATCAAAAGTTCCAAAGTTGGTAGATTTAATTCACATGTGTGTCAGTTATCTGTATATAACAATAGGAGGTGCTACACATCAGCGGTGACTCAAATAAACAGCACAAAATAGCGGATTTTTCTTAGATATCAGATATTTGTGATGACTTGTGTAATGTGCTTCTTTCAGTGCTCTTATATTTATGCTACTTGTATAACATTTATATATTAATCCGCTTTTCTGTTTGTTTTTTGCAGTGTGATCAAGAAATCAGGTGTGAACCGGGTCGTCTGGAAGAGGCCACGGCTAAGTCACAATGGCCCAGTCCGTCGTAGCACGGTCATTGACCAGATACCATTCTTGGCAGTAGCCCGAGCTCTAGGTAAGAAAAGCAGTCATTACAGTCATATGGGCAAATAGCTTGATAACAAGGCAGCACCACTGAATGACTGGAATAATGTTTTTTTTTTTCTGAAGCGTTAAAACTGTCTCAGAAAATGATAAAACAATAAAACTCTCAATTTAATTAAAACCAGGTTTAAGAGCTATCACTTATCAGAGATGTAAGGTTAACTCTCTTCCTCTTTACCTCTTGTTCACGATGGCCACAATGGTCAGACTGCATGCTCCTCGCGGTATCGTGCACAGCTACAACGGAAAGACGATACCGGTCGTAATTATCTCTCCGGCATTATGCTGTTAAACTATATAATCTCGTTTGTTTTCTCTTTATTAATGATGATAAATTATCTGATGCATATTGTTCACGTAGAGTCTTCAATGATTTATTAGACTCAGTTAAAGAAGCTTTTCCTTGTGATTGGTCTGATCAGTCAATATTTAGGACAATAGAGGACGAGTTCGTTGACATTAAAATGTGGAAAAATCCTGGATTGACCAACTCAATCAAATACAGCCTGTGCTAAACGATATTTTTCCTATCAAACTTTGATTTAAATGTCGTTATTTAGTGTGAGTTTACACGGGTCTATGTGTCTGAGTGCGTATGTCGGTGTGTGTGTGTGTTGGTGTGTGTGTGTCAGTGCGAGAGAGAAAGGAAGAGAGCGAGCGGAATCATATCTTAAAAAACCCAGTTACCTTTTCCCTTTAAGTTCTGGGACTATCATACAGAAGCTACGTACTTCGGTTATAGTAATCAACCACTTACAGTGATAAATATGACCCAGCATTTCTCCTTATACAACAGGTGATTTGTGGAGCTATGACTTCTACAGCGGGGAGTTTGTGGTTTCTCCGGAGCCAGACACCAGTGTGGTGACCCTCGACCCCAGAAAACACCGCTACATCATCCTGGGCAGTGACGGTCTGTGGAACATGGTGCCACCTCAAGAGGCCATCTCCATGTGTCAGAACAACAATGATGAGATGGTGAGTGTGATCTACAACTTTAGAATTGAAATGATAGCCTAGTCTGGAGTATTTAGACACCTTTCATCTGTCACATTTTGTTATATTGCAGCCTTATGTTAAAATAATTAGTAAAAATTCCCTCATCATTCTACTCTTAACTACTAGTGGAGTGCTGCAGTGATGGTTGTTTCTCCGACCTACACACAGAATCTCTTGAACTCAGCAGGACCATCATGTTCTTGGTCAAATCTCTTATTAAGTACCTTCTCCACTGATTGCTCAGTTTGACATAAACTTCTTCCATGTAAGAATCATGGAGGCTTCTGTGGCTAAATATATATTTTTGTAGCCTTCCTTAGTCTGAGCGCTGCAGCTTCTTCAACCTCATGTCTTTTATGCTCTGATCCATTGTCAGCTGTGAGGCCTCTTACAGACACGTGGCGTAAACAGAGTCCGAGTGACAGGTACACAGACTAGCGAGTGAAAGAAGAAAGGAATCTTCAGAGCAAAACACTAACTTAGAGATCTGTCGCCTATGTAATTATGAGAATTGTGGGTAGGTAGGTTACTATATTTGTACCCGTAGGTAGATTTGTTTTGCAGCCAAAAAAAGAGGAGGCATCCGTCCAAACACAATTCAAAATGATAACACACTGACAGAGAACAAGACCCATGACAAAAAGTGCAAAACTGCCTCGCTATCAATAGAAAATACGAGTGTCTGGTTCAATATGAAACTGTGATGGGACAAATTAAAATATGGCGGGCCGCCACAGACTAGATGATTAATGGTAACCACTGATCTCAGTTATGATCGAGAGAAATGGAAGGAACTTGAACAAAATGTTAAGTGTCACCGCCAAGTGTCTGAACCCTTATGACAATGTGAATTTAGTTTTTCCTTTTCAATAGATTAGCAAAAAGAATTTGAACTATTTTTTTCTGTTTGTCATTATGAGATATCGAGTGTAAACTGATGTGGTGGAAAATGTATTCAAATAAAATAAAATACTCTTTGAATGCACTGCCTTGTTTATGGTCTTTTGCAGGGTAAAGATTAGAGAAGACTGAAAGACCCTATAATGCTACTTGAAAAAACATTTAAACGAGTAACGCTCACCTAATACCAGACCATGTCTGTGTAATAACAGCCTTCTCTGCTTCAGGCACCGTGTGGGGTATCAAGTGCCCGGCAGCTTGTTAGCCATGCTCTTCTGCGGTGGCGCCAGAGGATGTTGCGCGCTGATAACACCAGTGCCATTGTAATCGACCTGCAGGAGCCTGGCACGTCCCAGGACACCCTGCACCTTGAGGAGGTGCTTCTCGACCTAGCCAAGGTGTCCCAGTGTCCTCCCCCATCCGTATCTCGCGCTGACACCCCTCTTCTTCAGGTGAGGGCAAGACACACATCGAGAAGAGTGCAAAACAATATATGTACATCTGTCTGTATGCAATTGCTTAGACAACGAGGAAGTTTCTTATATTTTTGCATATTTGTCATTTGTGCTGCTGTTGCTCAATGCAAAAACTTTCCCATTATTCCAGTTGCTATAAATTATAATGCCTTTGGGCCAGGGACAGCAAGTGGATGAAGGCATTATGTTCTTGGCTGGTCCATCCTTTTGTCCCGTTCTTGTGGACATCATATCTCAAGAATCCCTTGAGATTCTTGTGGACATCATATCTCAAGAATCCCTTGAGAGAATTTATAATTTGGCACAAACGTTAATTTGGACTCTGATGAACTGATTAGACTTTGGTGGTCAAGGGTCACGGTGACCTCATGTTCTCGTGAACATGATATATAAGAAACACGCATTTAGAATTTCATTACGTCTGGCACAAGCTTTCACTGTGACCTGATTAGAATTTGGAGGTCCAGGTTCCTTTGACCTTGTAAAACACGTTTTTTTTGCCTTGTGAATGTGTTATCTGAAGAACACCATAAGAGAATCTAACTACTAAAAATTGAATAAACAGGCGACCAGTGCTCTGTAGTCAGTGGGGCGGGGCAGTTTGCCTTTAGGCTGTAGACTGAGTTGAACATGTCTTCTTCTACATCCTCAGATGAACTAAAGTACAACAGCGGTCAGTAACTGGGTCCAACTGGGCATAGTATTACCACAGGTCAAGTGAATAGCCCGTTCCAAACAGGCAGGTTTAGAATGGGCACTGCACTAGTCCTTCCAAATTTGGCACAAAAGTTCACTTAGACTCTTGGATTAACTGATTAGATTTGAGTGTTCAAAGGTCAAGGATACAATGGCCTCACTAATCAGGTTTTTGCTCCCTTGAACATAATATTTCAAATCTGCCTTTAGGGTCTTGCTGAATAGATTCCCTTAAATTCCTATTATTAATTATGAATTGTTACAAAGTCAACTGTCACATATTATCTGAATGTCTGTATGTAGACTGAAAATGAACTGGTATACAACCATAGGGTGGTAATTCTAGTTTTATGTTGTAAAATTGAATTGTGACCAACCCCAGTTAGAACTGAAGTTTATCATCCCTGTTTCTTCGTTTCTGTTCTGTTGCAGCGGACTCCAGAGGAAGACTCTCCCTCTGCCACATGTGAGCTCCTCCCTGCCCTGGAGCGACAGGATGGACTATCAGGAAACGGCAGCCTGTACCACATGAATCTGTCTGACCCGTTTACTCTGACTCCACTGTGTCCAAACAGTAGTACAGAGCTGCCTGGTCAGTCGAGTCCCACTGACAGGACAGCTGGCAGCAGGAAACCCAGCAGCAAAAGAACTAATGATAGATCATCAACAGGCCGTTCAGCAAAGAGAGCCCGGCGCAGGACTGCCTTCAGGCACCCCAAGGTCCGACACAACACAGGAAAGAAACAAAAAGAGTCCAATAATGTCTCCCCCATTCTCCAACAGCATAACAAGACAACAGTGTGTGTGTACTGAAATATGTTGTAATGCTTGAGTCCAGGACTCACCTCCTAACCTTACATTATGTTAAGTTGGAGCCAGGTTCCGTTTGACTGCGGTAAACATGGGTTTGATCTTCTATGTGCCCTGGGTCTCAGGTCCAAGGGTTCAGGTGGACATGTGAAGATGCTCACATCAAATTTAGCCTTGATGACAGGGATGGGGTGATGGGGACTGGACTAAGACTCTTCTTTGGTGACTTACATCCGGGCCACACTGGGTGTGTGTGGGATACGTGACAGCTGCATCATGTTTTTTGTTCACACAGGGAGCGGGGATCTCCTACTTAAAAGTAGCCTATTTACTCAACTTGATGCTAAGACTAAGACCAAGCCGTGCATCTTTCGGTCCTAAAAAATAGAAGCTTGTTAAAATAAATGAATGGATTCAGTCAACAGAAATGCTGGAATGCTTTTACTTCAAACAGGTACAGGTAGTGTTGCAAATATTTATGTTTGTGACATATTCGACAGATAATCCGCGATACCCACGCACCGCTCACACATCCAGTGTGGTCAGAGTGAGCGACTCTGGACTTGACTCAGAATCGAAGTTTTGTGACTCAACTACAAGCACACACACACACACACACACACACACACACACACACACACACACACACACACACACACACACACACACACACACACACACACACACACACACACACACACACACACAGCCTGCACTCCACTGCCCCTTGTCTCCTGTGGCATTTCTGTCGCTCATGTTTGCAGTTCTTCCAAACTTTCTCTTCAGGTTATGGAAAGACTTGTCTTGCTCAATATCATTGTGTGTTGTTGTTTTAAAATTCTTGAAACAGAAATCTTGATTAAATGTGTGACTTCCCCTCGGTCTGCAAACAATAAGAAGAAGTAAAGTCTGACAAATGATGCTGGTGTAAATATTATGCATTTTATAGTTGACTTTTGAGAAGTAAGGATAACTTCATTGAAAACAAAAATATATATATTTTTTATACATTGTTTTATTGTAGAATTATCAAACTTGAAAATCCCTTTTAGATGAGCTCCACCACAGCATTCATCTGCTCTCCTCACAACTTCCAGATACCAGTGTGTACACCCAATGTTTGAGCTTATTTCTCTATGTTTATTATCATTATCATTTTATTTAATCACTGGAGATTTGTCTTGAATATGAAGGTGCTGCTACATCCACAAACCAGTAGGCTACTACATTGTGTATATTGACAGATAAATATATATATATATATATATATAATAAGTGTTGGTGGCATGTTCTTTTGTTTGAGAGTACACTTTTGAAGTAACACATCTGCCTTTGTGAATTTTTTTAAATTGCACAATAGCATCTTAAGGGATGAAAGCATTCCCGCAGTCATTGTTGTAATTTGTAATTAAGAAGTGCAGTTGATTTAGTGGTGTCTACTCCTCCCCTGAGCCTGCTCCACACATTCATGTATCAGGGAGAGATTTTCTGTGTTTCCAAGAATGTCTTTCAACATCTGCCCACTGTGCTGGATCTGTCTCTACAGTTTGGAATTTCCCCCTCTCTGTTTGCTGAACGACACCAGTGTGGAGGGACCAACATAAAACATGTTGTTTACAATCGGTATTTATGATTATTTGGTGCTGGCAGATTTCCAGTGTGGCTGCGTTTGAGCTATCAGCGATGTCCTGTCTGTCGCCCATACAATTGCAATAAGTGATGAATAAGCATGTTGAAAGTTGGTCCCGACACACTGGACTGTCTCACATCACCAGTGGAACCTGCCATCTTATTTCATCTCGTTTGCGCCAAGGTAGTAGCTGTTGGTTTTGTTTCGCTGAGGCTGCCTGAGAGGTTTCTATAGATACATCCTCCCTGCACAAGCCCTCCCTCCCTCCCATAGCTGTGGTGGTATTGTTACTGATGAATGCACAAGGTTCATTAAATACACGGAGTAAATACACTCTGCATGGACTAAGAGAATAGTTTTGCACTATTATGGTGACGTAATTGTTTTTATGAAGGGTTTCTTTTTCCTTAGAAAATGATGTAGCCAAAATTGTATGACAAGACTGGAGTCTAAATTGACAATGTCTCAGGACAAATAATCAAATAATTTTTGACTAAAGTGGAACAGAATCCTTGTCGGGATGAGTGTGATGACTTTGCAGAACATAGCATTGTCCTCTTTTGCCTCTGATGGTTAAATATAAGAATAAGAAGTCTTTTATTATGTTTTGGCACATGACCTACGTCCATGATTTCTATTTATTGCAAGAGAATAAAAATCATTACACAGACAAGACAGACGTCACAATCTTTGTAAAACCTTGTTACATTATGATGTATTTACATTGAGAACAGGACTTTGTAGCATCATGGATTTGGTTCAAGAATGTTTTGCAAAATTGAGTGACGATATGGAAGGAATGATGATGGTCATTAGTGATGTGTTCTTGTTGCAAATACAGTGTCTTATTTCATTTGGGATCCCTTTATTGTTTTTATATACTATCATAAATTGTAGTCTACTCATTTATTTAGACAGACCCGGTTCAAATGGCTGAACTAACAGCAGAAAAGTGCATGAGTACAGTGCAAAAAAACTTTTGTTTCGCACAAACCTCACGGCCCAACCCATCCCCCACCTCAGTATGTATATTTATATACATGTGCACATAGATGTTTACATCAATACACGGTGTAATTCATATGATATCATCACAGTATTAGAGTATTTTCCCTAAAATGTGAGATGTTATATTGACTTTTTTGTTTGTTGTTATTTTAGAACATTGATTCATACTGTTGTAGTTCAACACAAAACAATCGTTTAAATCGTTTAAACTTTAAATTTGTTTAATAATTGTAAAAGCTATGTAATACCTTCAAGTGGGATTCTTTAATTTGTTTGAAATTAATCTTTCTGGATCAAACCAGATTTCCTCAGCTTGAAAAATTTGAATGAGAAAAGAGAGTTGACTTCGGAAAATAACTCTCATCTGAAGTCAGTGTTTTCCTGATATGATGGTTGTTACTCATACAGTCTTCTCCACCAATTAAGAGCTTTTAAATGTCACCATTCAAAGGGCCATATAACAGTGCACTTAAGATCAGAAACAAACACTTTGGTGATATACTTTTTCTAGTACTGTTATGTTTCTTTGGAGAAATGTTAAGGCCCATATTCTGAATGAAGTCCTCATATCTCCTCTTTCACCTGTGTTTACATAATTGGCAATTAAATCACCTTGGCTTTTATTATGACTTTTTATGTTCTCATCTGCTTTGGGTAGATCATGTGCCTTCATTTTGGATTATCTGATACCTAGAACATATCAGTTACAAGTTACTCAATAAAACACAATAACCATTTTTCTCATCACTGCTCCCTGAGGTATTTCCTCTAGGATTCCACAGCAGGGAAGGCCCAGGTACTGAGAACAGTGATGGCGGCCCTGGTTAGGTTCAGTGTACAACATGACAGTGAGCCATGATGTCAAACTGCAGCAGCTGAATGGAAAGTCTTGATATTATTTACACTGCTGTGATATGTCAACATGTCGGCTGGGATCAATCAGTTAGCGGGATCAAACAAACTGGAGACAAATGTCTACATTGGACTGACTCATAAAAACATCAGCATGTTCCTTTAAGGGCTGATGTTTACTTCCGCTACACTACTTCCGTAAAGTCAAGTTGTGGTTGTCACACCAAGCCTAAAAATATAAACGTAATAATCGCTACTTACCATCGGTGTTGGTGATGTTCTGAACCCAGGGACTACTTCCTGTGAAAGACTACACTCATCCAAAGGATTTTCATAGAGGACATACAGCGACATGTTCTGCGATGTCTCACAAAAGGGGTTTTGTTTTGAAAGCAACTGCAGGAAGTCCCACTGCTCTCACTTCCTGTCAAACGTATTCCTGTGAATTTGGGGAGCGGGAAAGATAATGGGTGGAGCAGTGGACTGACACGGCTCGTGGTTAATCCTGAGAGAACGTGTGTTTGTGTACAGTGGCAGCAGTTTAAGATGGATGTCAACAGTAGTTAAAGTAAAGCAGGGGAAAATAAGCTAACGAGTGACTGCCTCTGTCGAACCTCAGGTAGGTGACAAGGTGACAACAGCAGCGGACACGACCGACAGTGACATGTGTTCAACTTCAAGTTTGTGATTTAAATCTTAGCCACATTAGCTCGAGAGTCAATGGATTATTAACCGGGGCTTTGCTAACAGCGTGTGTCCGGATGCTAGGAGGCTAATACCTGGTTTATCAGACATGTTTCCTGTTTGTTCAGACACATCAGTGTGACGCAGAGAAACATGGCGAAGTCCCCAGTGGAGTACACCATTGGAGGGGTGAAGATCCACTTCCCCTGCAAGGCCTATCCTTCCCAGCTGGCCATGATGAATTCAGTGAGTAGCACCCTCACCACTAACCTGTGCATCTTCTAATTCAGAGATATTCATTGGATTTTCATTCAAGTTGTAGTGTGTTTTATATTTGTTCAGTTGAAATGAAGTTAGGAAGTGATGTGACATGATTTTCACCTCTTGTTATTCAGGCTTTTTGTGCAGTGTGTGTAAGTGAACTGGCCCATTGGTGATTATTTCAGCCCTTTATTATAATACACAGTCTAACCAATAGGACAGTTGGCTCTCAGCAGTTCTACTTCAGCTGTGTCTGGGTCTGTGCTGGACTCAGTGTTTACACTATCTTGACAAATCCAACATAGTTTGTTCATTCAGTTCCAAATCTCCTGATTCTATTTGGGCAAACTAAGCATTGTAGGACACTGCAACAGCTATCGACTCAGAACCGGTTCACACTTGTGCCCCTGGCTGTTAAGTGTTTTTCATTCTAAATGTTCAACTACAGGTGGAAGCCCAATTCTGTCACTGACGGAAAAAAGGTCCCGTGCATTTTAATGACAAATCTTCTCAAAATAATCACGTAATTTATCATATTTGGATACTGAAGCATTATTTAAAGAGAGTATCGCATCTTCTCAAAATAATGACTTAAATATATGACAATGTATTTATTGATGATATGAATCCATAAAATCATGAGTATCTTTCTCTCTTTTTTTATTATTATTAGTGAAATAAGGTGACAAAGCAAGACAAGGTGACAGAGTGGCAGTGGATTACACATATAGATAAACATAAAAGACATACAAACAAAGACAGAGCAGTTACAGTTTATGAATGGTGTGAGACAAAAAAGGGGCATGCTTAAAAACGTCTGATCCAATAAGACTGAATTAAACCAGTATTTGTGGGTTGTTTGTGCGTGTTTGTCTGCTTGCAAAGCCAAGAGAGAATGGTATGCATGAGGAGTGAGGTCAGACCAGGCCAGGAGAGATGGGTGGAATGATCCCCCAACAGCTGATTGGCAGGGCGAGACAGTCAGCATGGGGACACCTTTTGATTTTTAATTTATTTTTCTATTTCAGGGGAGTGTTAGCTTTGAGCTGCACCCAGACCCAGGGGAGGGTGCTAGCCCATTGCGTGTTGTGTGTCTTTCCTCTTTGGTCCATTCTCAGACTGCACAGAGATTTGTACAGGTGGAACTGGGGAAGAGAAGCTTAGAAATGTTTCGGGGGCATTTTAAAAGCAAACAAAAGAATCTTCTACGGAATCCTGTACTTCACTGGGAGCCAGTGTAGAGATGCAAGTACAGGTGAGATTGTCTGAGGGCTAAACAGGGATGACTGGCTAACTTCGGAAAAGAGGGCGTTGTAATAATCCAGTTGGTATGTGATGAAGGTATCTTCAGGTTGTTGAGAAAGGAAGGGTTTAAGTTTAGCAATATTTCTTAGTTGAAAGTAACAGCCTATAACAACAGTGCTATGTTAAATGTCAACACAGGGTCAAAGGTGACACCAAGATTTTTAACTTGTATGTAAGTTAGGTGTGAGGGGCCCTAAATTATTCTCTATACCCCGGATGGGGAGATGGGGTCCAAACAAGACCACATCTGTTTTAATGTGGTTTAACTGAGGACAGTCTTTTGCCATCCAGGCTTTTCTTCCTGGAGTCATGTCAAGAAGAGACTTAACTGTATCACTGGGCTCTGGAGGGAGATAAAGCTGAGTGATGACATAATGAAATAACACCTCTGCGTTTGAGTCTAATGTGCTAGAGCTTCTCAAGTTTAAGCTGAGCCTCAGCTCTTTAATGATTTATCAACTGTTTTATTAGTTTGCCACAATATATGACCAAAACTTACTATTCATAGAGTTGTGGAACTGGTTGTTGTTGATATGGATTGATTGCCTATTTGTGCTTTGAACTGTGTTGTCTTTGCATGGAGAAGGTGCACAGAGGGAAACAAACTAGTCGCACCTCAAATTGTGGTATATTATATAAAGATTTAGCACTTATTGATTGTTTTAACTGACTGTGTAAATGTGTGTATCTTGTCTGCAGATCGTCCGAGGACTGAACTATGGGCAACACTGTTTGCTGGAGAGTCCCACAGGAAGTGGAAAAAGCTTAGCCTTGCTCTGCTCTGCTCTGGCCTGGCAGCAGGCTCAGTTTGGTAAGCCTGAGAGAAGATAGGTCTTAATATCCTCAAAGAAAATGAAAAAGCTTTTAAGTTGAAAATCATTTACACAGTTTTTCACTTCCCTCTTTTCTTTCTTCATAAATTGCTTCATATAAACTTGCGTTGTTTGTTTCCAATATCTATATAAGGATACTGTGCATTTGTAATAACATGGTGTACATTCATTTAGCTGACGCTTTTATCCAAAGCCATACTTCAGTAGCATGTCCGTTACTGAGTGTATATATATTTCTTTTTCAGAACAGATTTCTATTAAACTTGGTGGAAGGGTAGGACATGGGGCAAAAATATTTTTCATAATTTCTCGGGTATTAATTGATGGATCTTAATGGAAGAAATGGCCTATTTAGGGAACTGATATCTATAAGTGTGTACAACTTAAGGAGACTGTTGGGCCTTTGCGGAGGTATGCACATTACTGAGCGCCATTCTAGTTTTATTAATTTTATAGCTGTTAAACAGTGAAGCTCTTGCACAACTGAGTCACATGCAAGTCTTTTTCCTACTCTACACTGTGTTCGGACTTAGAAAATAAAACGGTTGTGTTGAAGTTGACAAGCTGTGTAAGCCTACTCCCCCTCCTTCAAACAAAAGTGATCAGGAACAAGTTAGTCACTAAAAATCTGACTGAGCAGCAGAGATGAGTTTGGCGTTGATACCAATAATACGTTATCAATTCACATTCGTACCCCATATACAGACTCGGTGTCACTGTTATAACTGTCTTCCATTGTGTGTTGACAGCTAAACTGCACGAAGGTGGAAACCCAGTGGACGTTAAGAACCAGTCCGATAAAAGCCCTGACGCCTGTAAGAAGCCGGATGTCAGCACATGCTGCCAGTGTGTGTGCCACAGCAAAGCTAAACTGGTGTCGGCCACAGTAGACGTCAAACCTGCTGTAGTGGACCTCACTGTGTCACCACTTAAAGATCAAAGCATTGCACTGCAGCTGCCCCCCACACCTGCACAGTGTAAGTCTCTTTCTGTCCCACTTTTGTCTGTTGTACCATTTGAACATGTTCATCCCAAATACATCTTCCTCAACCTGTCTTCACTTTGGATTTCCACTGTGTAGAAAAAAAGTAAACAGTGGGGATAAATATTCTTAATAGACAATGAGAGGTTCATCCAGTGGACTCCCAGTATTTGATCTTTGTTTCTCTTGACTGTTTTTTCTGTCAGTCAACCAAAGTAGGTATTGTCAGTCCTGGAACTTAAAGCATTGTATGTCTGTTGGTCCTCAGTTTAACCGTCAAATCATAAACACTGAAAAATTGTCTGTTTGTTGGTAAAAGGAATGTTTTGTCGGGTGTAAATCTCCTCATGAAACATTTAGGTATATGGATACAATCCTCTGTAATGATGTGTGTAGTTATATATTGCACTATTGCCATATGTTGTGATGACGCAACATCTCTGGAAATTGTGTTCAGAAACATTCAGATAAAATAACTGGAGACGTCTGTGTTTTGGTGAATCCAGGGAATCACACCAGTGAGTTTACTTCAACACATTGCTGCAATAATCCTGTTAATCAAATATAGTGATCCTATAAATGGAAAATGCAATCACATATTAAAGTCATAGCTGTCACAGGAGGAACCGTGTGTAATTCTGTGTGGGTTCTCAAGTGATTACAGACAAGAAAAATGCAGCCACTGGTTCTTCCACACTCCCAGCTTTGTTAACATTGTTGAGTCAGTTCAGTGGAATCTCAAATATCAAGTTTGATGAATCATTCAATGATCATTACACCAGTACTCACAAGTACCACATTTCTAATTGCATAAAGTCACTGTATATTTACAGGTTAGTATAACAATTAGCTTATGTTTCAAAAAAAGTATTTCACGGCTTAAAATATTTTGAGATTTTGAAAGTTACTTTGTACCTGAAGTGTTTAGTTTTCTTGCCTGTTTCAAATTTTATATTATGTCATCAGAATTAACAGCAGACCTGACTTGACCTTTTCTACACAAATAAAATTTAAGCCATTTGCGCACATGCTAATTTCTGTTACTGTATATGTTCCAAACATTTTTATATTGTTATAGTGCTGTCACCAAAGGAGCCACAGCCCAAGAAACAATCCATAGCCTCCCGCCTGTCTGAGAAGTTCCAGTCTTCCCTGAGCTCTGACTGCAACAAAGACGATGACTTCCAGCCAGACAGGAAACGCATTCGGGATGCTGAGCAAGAGGTAATCATCGATGCTTCGTACATACCTTTTGTAAATTTTTACAGAATTCACTTTGATATATGTTGAGGATATATGTATGTACTCTCTGCCTCGTGGTGTCAAATAAAGAAAAGTAATATCTGTAGTAGTTTGATAAAATTGTATTGATGATATTTCGCAGTAGAGTACTGTCACAATGTGTTGGTCACCATTACA
Organism: Hippoglossus stenolepis; assembly: GCF_022539355.2. Taxonomy (NCBI): domain Eukaryota; kingdom Metazoa; phylum Chordata; class Actinopteri; order Pleuronectiformes; family Pleuronectidae; genus Hippoglossus; species Hippoglossus stenolepis. The sequence goes on from NC_061486.1 coordinate 18,872,647, forward strand.
ATGTTACCGAGATATAGGTGAGTCAAGATGCAATGCACAATATTACTGCCAGACAATGACATACAGTAAATTCATATATCTGCATATGTATTTAATAAACATGCCTGAACTGTCTAACGGCACAAATATTCATTAGGACTTGATTATGAACTAATTATATTTCAATGGTCAAAGATCAAGGTCGTTGTGACTTCACAAATCACAGATGAAATAAGGAAATTATGATATTTTATATCCAAGAGGTTGAAGGACAACTTAACTGTGGCATCACAGTGACTAAAGTCACTAAGTACATTTAAACAAGACTGGTCTGTACTGGTTGTAATGTACATGTTGAGTAATGTGTAGTTCATTAATGTAAAGTGTCTTCAGAGCCGGAAGAGGAAGCGCCTGGAGAGGGGAGTGATCTTCATAGATGATGAGCCGGAGCAAGAAAACCAGCCTCCGGGGCCGAGTTGGGCCACACAGCCACACAGCCCCCTGACCGGTTTACCCTCATCATGCAGCGTGAGTATACTCCAGACAGAAATGCACTCTTACACCAGTCATAGGTTTACTGCCACATGGGGGCAGTAATGTCCATGTATTAGATTTTTTTCTTAAATATAAGCGGGTCACTGTGCACCAACCTTGATAATGCTGATGTGATACAGTTTAAAAGATTGAATATATGGGCTGTATCAAAATATATGGGCATGGTGCACCTACATTCCAGACTCCATCTAGCAGGAACACATGATCCTAGACTATGTAACCAAATAAGAGTAATTTAGTTAAGAAATACTAAAATATTAATGGAACATATAAATGGACACCATCTTCGATATAAAATATTATTGACAAATCAAATTACTGAATAAACCTTAAAAAGCAAGTGTAAATAATTGTGTTCATAAGTGAGTCTCAGTAAGCTGTTCATCTCAGCCAGCATGCACAACATCAAGGCACTAACATGGAACATGGACACATTGTTAATGTAAAGTAATTACACTTGGGCTTGTCCTGCAGTGAAATGTCCAAAAGTCTGCTCTGAAAAAGTTCCTCTGTCTCCACTATCAAGACATTTAAATTGAACAAAGCCGTTATTATTATTTGTGTTTTTGCTGCTACAAGATGTTAAAATACCCGTTGTGAAAAAGTCTGCTGCACCCTATCACTCACCATGTCAGCAATATGGTCAGAATCATCATTCATTGTCACCACTGGGTGGCGCTACGCTCCACGAAACGAATCAAGGCTGTGGTTGAAGTTTAAAACATGTAAAGGCTGGAAATATAAGAAATTTGAACATTCATTTTCTACAAACAGGTTCTTGTTTGAACAGAATACCAAGATTATAAATACATTGTTAATATAAACAGTGTACTTTGCTTTATCACATTAAGAAACAGTAAACCAGTCTGTGTTTATCCACACAGCTTTTACAATTTGATTTGAGTGGACCAGTTGTGATGATGTTTATTTCTTTCATATCTGAAAATTATTCATTGGCATCTTTTTCAAGACTGACTATCATATATAATCTTTAAAAATGTTTTAAACACTTAATGAGTTATCAAAATAGGTGCTGATATGTTTTTTACTGTTGATCCATTAATCAAATTAACAATAAGTTGTTTCATCTCTTGATTTATTGCAGCACTGCTGTATTGTAATCTAGAATGTACCTTTTACTAGCTGGAGATCATTAACTTACTGCTGAAAGTATCTTGAAGGCTCAAATTCTTGAAAGGTCTCAGGAAAATGTTGATGATTTGGTAGAACAATCATGATGAATCATTTTCAGCTGCAAGTTGAAAGTCTAGCATGTCATTTCAACCCGCTGCTGCACTAAGACGCCACCAAAGCAGGTGCATCAAGTAACATCATGTTCCTTAAGGTATTAAGATGCTCTTTCTGGTCAACAATCAAGGTTCCTGAATTCTCTGCAGGTTCCAGAGACCAACAGGTTACCCATAACCATTACATGTTGAACCATAAACTACTGTGTCGCAAAGCTCACAGGAATGGTTGAACTTTCACAACTGCGTCTAAACCTGCCACAGGTGTGTTGCTTGGATTTACATCTATGGATGACGGGAGGTGGAAAAAGAGGAGGAGGGAAAGTGAAGTCGAAAAAGCGCGTCCGTCTCTGGTTTCCCTGGAGCTACATAACCCGGGCTCTTTTGTCCTGTGAGTGCTGACTGACGGCCTGAATGGAGCCCTTTGAAGCAAGCTCCAGTTTTAATTAAGAGGGTTTGCCTCGCCTGGGCCGCTGATCTGTGAAAGCCACGGGGATAAATATTGAATGGGGTTCACCCGCTGGTTACTGTGCCCGAGGGATAAACAGGTGCTTTGGAGGGCAGATATTTGCCGTGGTGCCTCCCTGCACCGTGTGGTCATATCGGTAGGAAGGGGTGTTCGGTGTCATGTCTTCTGAGGTATTGGCTATTGAAGCACACCCTTATTGGAATGAATTCCAAGCCCTTGAAAGCTGTGGAATGAGGAGCAAATTGGCGTCCAGCAAGAGGCGCCAGTGATACCTAAGTGATCCACTGCCTGCGGCCCCTCGGTGCCCTCTGACTGGCCCCCCAGAGTGTGAGATTTCCATCTATCAGGTGTTGGCAGGGAGAATAGCAACAGAAGCCTACCTGTGAATATTCTGAGGTGTTCAGTAACACCGCTGACCTCTGTTCTGTCAATTCAAGAAAGCTTTGGCCATTGCATACACTTACACCTGGCAGCGTATACCAAGAAATCTGTCATACCTGAAGGAACTTGACAAAACTTAGCATACAGTTACTAAGTAAACCTGTATACCACGATATGGTAAGCCGGAAGAAACTTTACCTTTACTGTACAGTGTACCTGTAAATGCTGGGATAATAGGAAAACACTTCACTCACATAATGTGTTGTTTGATAGATAAATGGCATTGTCATTGCTGGTGGCACCCAAAGAGTAACACCAGTGAAATTGTCCTGTGCTGAAAGAAGCATTATATTCTTGTTGCGAGCTGGTGTCCTGTTTGCCCCTTTTGCCAGTTATCTGCATTCCTTTCTAGGGGTGTCTGCTCTGGGCTGTGGGGCCAAGCTTGAAACCTTGTTGTCCTGGCATCTCAGGAGGCAGGTATGTAAAAGGATACTCTTGTGTCAGCTGTTTCCTGCTGCAGCTTTTGACAAGGGCCTCTATTCATCAGCAAGCTCTTCTACTCTGCCCCTACCCACCCCTTCTTCCCCTCCTGCCAATGAATAAGTAATTATTGGCCATCTTGGAGCAGGATATTTGGATGGCTCTATTTAATGTGGCAGCAGCAGGTAAGGTGATCGGGCCCAGGGCCCAGGCTGTGAAGCGTAACTGTTCCAGAGGAGAAAGGTAACTTGAACTGGTGTTGGGGCCCTACAGCACCTCTGTTTATTTTTCACATGGGCTCAGGGCTCGTTATCCCTCTTAACTCTGAGAGATGGCTCTCTAAGGCTTCTCTCTGGTCTATACTCCACCACACATTGTAATATTTGATGGGGAAACAAGCGTGGAAAATCTGGGCTCGTGGGTAACCGGAGCTACTCATCTGTCATTAGGAGTGCTACCCTCTGATCCCCATCGTAAGTTGTGATGCATGAAAACACATACCAATCATTCTTATGTGGAACCATTCAGGGGATTTTATAGAAAACTTAGAGATGGACCTTTTTTTCAAGCTTGTGAATAAAATTAATTCATCATTAAGAAAAAAAATGATTCTCTGAATCTCTGAAAAAAGAAGCCATAGTGTTTTTACAAAAGTCTGTTACCATGCAGTGGAGACCGTGTTTACCTATTGATCCATCTCCATTTGCTGGAGATCATCAACTGTTTTTCCAGTCAGAAAACAGTGGTTTATCATCAGTCTCCTCTACTGTATTTACACATCGCATAATTAGTAAAATGGCACATTTGAGTTAGTATATGATTTGCTAACCTCTAAGACTAACCAAGCAAAATAAATCAAAAATATACCTGCAAGGAGTGTTCAAGCCCTTTTGTCCTCAACGTGTGTGTGTGTGTGTGTGTGTGTGTGTGTGTGTGTGTGTGTGTGTGTGTGTGTGTGTGTGTGTGTGTGTGTGTGTGTGTGTGTGTGTGTGTGTGTGTGTGTGTGTGTGTGTGTGTGTGTGTGTGTGTGTGTGTGTGTGTGTGTTATATTTTGTTATTGCTACTTTTTTTTTCATGTCAATTAAGCATATTTATATATATAATGTATATACATTAGTACTAGTGCCACTCCTGCTGCTGCTACTACTAATAAAATTGATAATGATATACAGTATTTTACACTTCAGTACCTTTTTATATTATACTTTAAAACCTACAAAGGATATTCAACAGTTTGTCCTATATTCTAAATGAAGTTCTGGATTTGAGAAGCCATGTATGTGAGGCACTGAGTGGTCAAAGAGTAAACCACTTAAAAGAGCACAACACATAAGCAGGATCAGTTTCATAAATGGTGCTGGCTACACTTCACCTTTGAGAAAAAGAATTCACCACGTCACTGGACAGCTAATTATTAGCAGCTACATTTTCCCAGCCACCACAATGGTATCCTATCATCTTTCAGACCCCGAAAAGGTCACCCACTGTAGAGAGAGACAGGACACCTTATGTATGGATGCAAATTCTTTATGCTTCTCCATGTGCATATCAAAAGCATTCAACACAGTCTGTCAAAAAGCTTATTGAGACACAGGATAATGATGATGAGTTGGTAGCGCTCTGTATCATACTGCATTGTAAAGCTGTGTATGCTATGTAGATGTATGTAATATTAAGATGTATGTACTAAATATATATAATACATGTAATATATATATATATATATATTTATATATATATATATTACATACTTTGCGTTTTTGCATACATCACACATTGTGTGATTTGTAAGTAAATGAGGTGTAGGGATTGAATTAATTTATTCCAAGCTTTGATGATACACATCAGTGGCACAAATGATCAATTGTTTGAAAATGTATTAACAGTGGCCTTAAGAATAAGAAAGTGCCACTGTTGGTTATTTCTCATAAATGGGCAGCCAGCCAGCCTTATCATTAATTAAACAATGCACTCTGTGCAGTGATAGTGTGCAGTGGAACAGTGGCTGTTGCAGTATCTGACACAAGTGATTTTACTGACACAGATTAAAACAGCAATATCACTGGCCATTATTCAATGTCATAGCTCAGGAACAGTGGTGATTGTGAGCATACCTCCTCTCACTTGACTGGATGGCAGAGGTGTACAACTGCATGGAGGTATTTCTAGTTAAGGAGTGTTATGTTAAAATTCTTCAACTTAACTATTATTCTATATTTTGTCTATGTATTTAGTTTGAGCACAAAAGCACCACCATTACTAGCTGAGTGACGTTGTGCAAGAACGGAAGCAGACAGCATAATATCTTTGCCAAGGACAATGCTATATGCAGACTGGAGGTATCAGGGATTGAACCACCAACCTTCCAATTAGTAGACGATCGGCCATACCTCTTGAGTCACAGCTGCCATGCATATCCATATAGGTGGGTGTAACTCAAGAGGTAGTTCCAATCGTCTACTTATCGGCAGGTCAGTGGTTAGTTCTGGCTCCTGCAGTCTGCATGCTAAAGTTTACCTGGGCAAGACACTGAACCCTAAATTCAGTGAAAGCCAGTCAGTCAATAAATAGGAACAATGTCAATTTCTCCAAGTGAAGCTTGCTTAAAGGGGACATAGCATGCCCATTTTACCACAAGTTGATATGGTTCCTTGGGGTCTTAATGAAATGTCTGTAACATACTTTGGTCAAAATACCACAAGGATCATTTAAAACACCCTTTTTACCCTGTATAAAACAGCCCTCCACAGAGCGACCTGTTTTGAGTGCCTGTTCCTTTAAATGCTAATGAGCCAGCTCCCCCTCCCCCTCTCCCCCTGATTTTAAACGATATAAATTACATATTTTAGGCCATGTAGGGAGACTTCCAGTTCCTTGTTACGACACAAAACCCAGGAAGCTCAATCGAGTCACTCAAGCATGACGTTTCTGACTTAGAGGAACCATAACAAAACGCGCGAGTGTTTTTTTTCCCAGAGTTTTTGTGTTGGTAGACATGCCAGATACCCACATTAACCTGTAGAAGCACTAACAAAGTGGAATTTGCATGCTATGTCCCATTTAAACAAACACATATTCAGCTCGTTTCGGATTTCTGTCAGCCTGGTTAATTGAGTTTTGCCAGCTGTTGTCCTCTCAGGTCCTCATGAGCTGCTGCTGGTTTGGATGAAAGACATGACCAAACTGGGTTGGTCTGGGTTTCATGAATAGAGTGCTTCAATAGCACCTACACATGGCTCATTTCTCGCATTTCATGTGGATTCCCAGTAAGATCCAATGTTAAGATTCACAAAAAACTTCACTTTGCCTTCAGAATTATTTAACAAAGAATTCATAGAGTCAGCAAAACTGGACGGTGTTATCATAAATGCAAGTTGCTGGTATTATGCCATTCACGAAGATCTGGGACTCAACTGTTCAGGTTAGATATGAACTACCACATGTGTTTATTTTTCTCCATCCAGGCCCCAGAACCCTGCTCCCAGTGCCCATGTGCTTCAGCCAAAGAGAGTGGGAAGGACAAGGATGGCAAAAAGAAGATTCCTAAGATCTTCTTTGGAACTCGGACACATAAACAGATAACTCAGATCGCCCATGAGCTGAAACGCACTGTTTACTCCAATGTGCCAATGACCATCTTATCCAGCAGAGATCACACCTGCGTTCACCCGGAAGTGGCTCCTCATTCCAACCGCAATGAACGCTGCAAGGAGCTGCTGGAGGCCAAGAATGTGAGGATATATGCATGAACACACACACACGCACGTTCTTGCAAGTACTATATATGTAAAGCTAGGCATTCCTTTGGCGTTCACATGTAGAATGCAATTGTTAAAGACAAAGTCAAGGTTCACACTGCAAATATCAGGCCAGAACTAGATTTTAGTGGTCAAAGGTCAGGGTCAAGGTCACGGTCACCTCACAAAGCACATTCTTTCACATTTGCCACAAACCTTCGATTGGAGCAAAAGATTAACTCCCTTGATTTTTGGTAGTCACAGGTCAAGGTCACAGTGGCCTCAAATTATGTTTATGTTTTATATTTTAAGATCAGCTTGAGGGGATGTCTTCAAATTTGGTGCAAACTTTCACTTGCACTCAAAGATGAATTTAAGATTAAATTGTAGTGCCTGGAGGTCAAAGGTCAGGGTTACAGTTACCTCATGTTAATGCGACATATTAGGACTGCCCTTTGGAATGTCATTACATCTGGCACAAATCACTTAAACTCACTGATAAATTGATTAGATTTCAGTGGTCAAATGTCAAGCTCATGGTGGCTTCAAAAATCATGTTTTGGGCCACTTAATTGGGATATCAAGACTGCTTGAGGGAATTTCTTCAACTTTTGATCAGTCGTCACTTGGACTCAACGATAAAGTGATTAGGTTTCAGTTGTCAATGGTAAAGGTTACAGTGACCTTTTTATATGAATCTGGATAAAAAATAATGTAGAAATATGTACACAGAAACTGCACTGGTTGGTGCAGGCATACAACCGCAGTGTGGAAATTCTTCTTTGACTGTAAAATGTCCTGTTCTCTACATTGATTGGTCACATTTCTGGAAAGAACCAATTTTAAGGGATTCTTTCTTTTAATTCTCAAATGTCAATTATGGTATCTGCCACAAAAATCCAGCACACACTACAAAGTTGACATGAGACTTTTATCCTGTGAATGGCCTGTGAATGATATAGTTCATAGCTCAGGTCAGTTCAACCCCACATCTGAAGTGTACTCTTTGAACCAAGGTTGAACCCTCTCCAGCTGTGAAAACCAGCAGCTCATGACACATCCTTTGACCTTTTCAGACACCCTGTAACACAGACCCAAAGGTAACTACAGTACTACCACATAAACCTCCTTCAATGCTGCAGCCTTAGAGCAACAATTATGCTTCCACAATGTCCACAATTGATCAGGCAGGGTCTTTTTAACACACTGAAATGTCAGGAACCATTGAGCCGGCTACACGAGACACTTGTAACCCCCTACACTGTCCTAAAGTTGAGGCGCCTACTGTAATGAGGATAATTAAGCTGTCATTGGAGGTGTTTGCCTCCATGGCAATTGTCTCACTTTGTCATATGAAGTAGCTGGTTGAGTTATAACTCCTCACTGGAGTGGATGTCATTGATGCTCTTGTGTCTTCATCACCTCAGGGTCTAGTCTAGTGAGTGTGAGGTTACTGTGCTGTACAGACACAAAGGGATTCATACACAAAAGCACAGATTGATAGTATTATGGCGTCCTCAGTCAAAACACCTGCTGTCCATTTTAACTGTGCTGTAAATTGTAATGTGGCTGCGCTGGCCATCAATTCTCCTAACTCTCCTGACAACGTGTTCACTGTCATTAAAGTTTCTGCATCATTGTGAGGAGTGGATCGTCTCATTCAGAGATCATCACTATGTGAGGTGGTTATTAAATCCAACCGGTGTACAGTATTTTTGTGACAGTGTCACCTCAAGCTGTTGGATCCATAAAGAACAGGGTGGGACATCTAAAGCAGGTTCCTCTGCTGACAGAGTAATTGGGGCTTAGTACATGAGATGCTGCTTCTTTACACAGCTTTCCTCCCTGTATGAGTGTCAGGACATGTAAACCACTACAATAGCTGGAACACCTGATCCCACGCAGCCTTTCAAATTCCCTGTGTCAACTCTGCTCAATGGGGGATCTAGTCTTAGAAATATACAGTGAATTCAGAACGTACTCATTTTCACTCACATTTGGTTATGTTTTAGCCTTATGTAGAAATTGTTAAGATTCATTTTTGTTTCATCAGTCTACACTCAATATCCCATAACAAAGGAAGATTACTTCGGGTCAAGTCTCCTGGATGGGGACTGTTGGTGGGCTGCCATTTTCAGGTCTCTCCAGAGATGTTGGGGCTCTGGCCTGGTCCTTCACGGACATTTACATTGTCCCTCAGCCACTCCCATGCCTTGGTTTTGTGCTTATAGTCATTTTCCAGTTCAACTGTGACCCCAGTCTGAGGTTCTGAGTGTTTTTATTAAGGATATCTCTGTACCTCACAGTTCTAATGTGTCATAACCAAGGTAATAATGCAACTGAAGACAACTAAGGCTGCACCATAACCAACTGGGTATCTGCAGAGAAGGAGAGAGAGACTGTAAGTGAAGGCCACACTTTATAGACTATGAACACTGGGCCCAGGTGCCTGCAGTTGGCACTGATACTACCTGCTCCTCCCAACAGGAAACCCACATACACACAGGACAAACTGACAGGGAGGAGCAGGAGTTATCACCCCATGGGTCACACCAAGTTTTTAAATTTGAGTGAAAAGTAACATTTAATAAAATAGACATAAATAAACATGGGTCCTTCAATATACATATTATATGTTAAAATATAAATCCCAATTCTTTTGTTATGGTTATTGTAAGTGTTAGTAAATAGGCCTTGTTCTGTATGTGTGTAAGAGACCAGTCAGACATCACTGTTTCAGAGAACAAAGGAGAGCTGTTAAAACATTCAAGCTTCTCTCCTTTTAACTGTTGTCTGTGAGCTTTTGTACAGCTCACTACTTCTCATCAAGAAAGTAATTAACCTTGATTAATTTTTGCTGTTTATTGGGCTTGAAAAGTCCTTTAATTCAATGTTGAAGAAAGTGTGGAAACCCAGATACTTCATTCTGTCCAGCTTTCCTTCGACCCAAATGGTCTCCCTGTACATGCTGTTAAAAACACCCTCACAATTTAAAGCTCTACCATGCTTCACCGTTGCAATGGTATTGGCCATTTTATGAATGGTGTGTGGTTTCTTAAAGATATGATATTAGAATTGAGATATTAAGATTCATGAGCAAAATATTACAACTTAATTTTGTGTTTGTTCTAATTCATTAAAATTTATATTTGGGACATTTTGTCTAAATGTATTAGTTTTGGCTTGTTCTGCCTTTGTCATTCTCTGTAAAGCACAATGGGACATTGGTTCCAATTGTGGTAAATTAATAAAATTAGTTAGTACAATGATTGGTTTATCATTAGACTTTGGTCTAATGTTATCTTGTCTCTATACATTTGTATATTACAGGGTAAGTCGTGCAGCTATTTCCATGGTGTTCAGAGGATGCGGGACCAGAACACTCTACAACTTGTCCATGGGCTAAATGAAGCCTGGGACATTGAGGACTTGGTCGCACTGGGGAAACGGATCCGCTCATGCTCTTACTATGCTGCCCGTGAACTTAGACAGGGTGCCTCCATCATCTTCTGCCCATATAACTACCTGCTGGACCCTATGATCAGAGAGAGTGTAAGTAGATTTTAGTACACAACCATCAGGAAACAAAGAGAGGGAGCAACAGATCAGATAAAATAACAGAAACTAAAGGTATTAACTGCTCCTCCTCCTTTGTGCTTTTCCGCTCCTTTCACTGTCCTCCTGCATCAGATGGAGATCGACCTGGCAGGCCAGATCTTGGTGCTGGATGAAGCCCACAACATTGAGGACTGTGCCAGGGAGAGTGCCAGCTTCACGTTGGACCTCAACAGTCTGCTGACGTGCAGGGATGAGCTGGACAGCATGGTCAAAAGCAAAATCAGAGCCTCCAAACATGAACCCCTCAGAGACTTCTGCTACACCCTGTTCAAGTCAGTATCTATCCTCATATTCAGTAGCTCAGTTGTATATCTATCTTTCATGATTTGAGGAGGAATTGACTTCTTTTTTTTGTAGCTGGATCCAGGAGAGCCAAGGCCTGATGAGTGAAAGAGGATATGAGACTGCAAGTAAAGTCTGGAATGGGAAGGATATACTGGCCATCTTTGACACGCTGGGTATCACTGCAGCGACCTTTGCTATTCTGAAGGTACTCCAAATATCTTTGCTTCTCAAGTAGACATTTGAAGTAGACTACACTCTTAAACACAATTATGAGTGTTATTCACCATTAATTAGTGCAGTGCCTCTTATATGGCTGTTTTGAATGAGCTGTTTGCTTGGACAGTCCGCAGAACCCTGAAGCCACCGCTGCTGCACAAAGAGCTGTTCAACTGTTTATTCACATGTTTGTTCAAAGTTCGGTGAAGCTCAACTCAGCACGCAGAACCTAGAACTTGAGAATCAGTTGTTGTTGCTGTGGTCATAAACGATGTCCGTTACATTGATGAGTCCAAGTCGCCGCTGGTACAGAGCACTTTAGATTTTCAAACTCTTCAAAACCTTTTCTGGAAATCTGATAGGAATTGTAGTTGGTGTAGTTACTGTGTCTCAATAGGAGAATTACTAGTGTTGGTCAAATTGACAGAAAGGCTATAGTAACTGACATAACCTGTCTTTACAACTGTGGTGAGCAGAATGAACAGCACATCCAACACTGAACCTTGAGTCAGAATTCGGAGTCAACAGCTAGAATCCATGGAGCCAACCTGCCTTGTGTCAGCAGTTCAGGCTGGTGGTGGTGTGATGGTGTGGGAATGTTTTCTTGACACACTTTTGGCCTTAATAGCAGTCAGTTAGGGTTTGAATGTATTGTTGCTGAACATGTTCATCTCTTTATGGCCACAGTTAACCATCTTTTAATAATTGCGTCCTGCAGAATAATGCCCCATGTCATAAAGCAAAAGTCATCTCTCTCTTTCATGAACATGACAGTGAGGTCAGTGACCTTCCCAGTCACCAGATGTAGTAGAACAGGAGATTGACAGCATGTTGTTGAATCCATGACTCAAAGACCTGAGGCTGTTTGAGTAGAAAGAGAGGATTTACCAAGTATTCCCTATAAATGGCTGCGTAGGTATACACATATACTACTAACTTTAGACAACATAAATCTAGTTATTTTTACTTTTTAGTTAAAAAAATTAACTCAGTTATCCCCCAACCTTCTCGCTTTTATCGTCTTCAACAGAATCCCATTGTTACTGATGAGAAAGGGGAAAAGACTGGTCCCAACAATAATAGGAATTTACACACTAGTTTTAACTGTACCATTGGTGTGTAATCAGTACTAATATGGCCTCATTAATTTATGGTTAAAGTACTAAGGTGTGAGATTTATTGTTATATTTGAATATGTGTTGCATGTTCTTTGGTTTCAGAAGTTTTCTTATCAACAGTGCTATTTTTTCGTTTTTTCCTGCATAGAGAATTGCGAGGTGGCCACCTCTGTCAAATTTCGTGCCACTTCTGCCTCCCGACAAAATAATGACGCTTCTAATGTGCGGCAGGCGCAAAAATGAAAAACAAAAACGAAACAGATATCGGCGCGTGAAAAAGCAGTGACACACACATAGAAGACATCGACGAAAATGTCAAGAGAGTTGTTGTGTTGTCCAGAAAATCATGTGATCTACGCAGCTACTACGAGTTAACAGATCTATGAGTTAATACGTCACTTCATGCCTCTGCCTGCTGTACGTTGCTGCTCCAACTCATGCCTGAATAATGCGGATTTTGATGCTATTGTGAACACGGCAAACTCTTGGTAAACTGCATAGCAAATTTTCCAAAATTTACCTGCAAAACATGTCTCAAAACGCCTATAGTGTCATCGGACGCGTGTGTAAACACAAACTGGGTAAAAACAACAGAATTTTAAAAATTAGACAATGTGAGGAAAGCCGGAGGAAATGGCGGGGTTTGGCTCTATTGGTTTGGCAGTGTGAATCCCTGCCCCCTGACGGTACCAGCCAGTACCACCTCCGCCTAATTTTTCGCCTGGAAAAACCCTGGATTTGTTTTCACATGTCCACTGTCTTTATGTGACAGAACAACCTGGCAGCAGTGCTGGAGAAGGAGGAGAGGGTTGGTTTCGTTAATGGTAGAGAGGAGATGGTGCAAATCCCAATCATCAGCTCGGCTACCTCCATTGTCCTCAAGAACCTCTTCATGGTCCTGGATTTCATGTTTAGGGACAACTGCAGGTCAGAGACAACCCAAAGAAGTCAACCTTCAGAAATCCTGAATCATGCCAGCTCAGATGCTGATACAACTGAAGGGTTGCTTTTTTGTTCTCTTTGTCTCTGTAGGTTTGCTGAAGACTACCGGGTAGCCCTGCAGAGGAGCTACTCTTGGACCAATCAGGTTCAACCCGATGCTCCTGATGCCCAGGGTTTTTTTGTTCGACCACGCCAGAGACAACGCCAGGGTGTCCGTGTCAAGAAGGAAGTGTTGACACTCAGCTTCTGGTGCCTCAACCCAGCTGTGGTGAGAGGTTTGATGTGGCAGACATTGCCATGTAGGCCACATTGATCTTTCACTGAAGTCTATAGGAAGAAGAAAATAACTTAACAGGCTCTGAAATAAAGGTTACCTGACAAGTGCTGGTAAAATATGTCTTATGATAATATGAATGTCAATGACTATTTACATTTTTCCAGGTTTTTTAACTTCCACTGAGCCACCATCCACCCTTTATGTTAAAAGTTATCATTATGGAATAAATTACAACTAATTGCCCCTCCTGAGGTTGATTGTGTCTGTGTCTATCCCTCCAAGGCTTTCTCTGACTTGAGTGGGCCGGTGCACAGCATTGTGCTGACATCAGGAACCCTGTCACCGATGGGCTCCTTCTCCTCTGAACTCGGGGTGAAATTCTCCATCCAGCTGGAAGCCAATCATGTTATCAACAAGTCCCAGGTTAGTCGCCCATGTCATTAAGCCTTAGTGAAAACACTGCACTGTTTGGCTACACTTCAGACAAATTTTTTGAGTAGGTTTACAAGAACACTGTATAGTGTCGTACTGTAGGAGCGCTTGATTCTTAAACTGTGACTATCATCCACATTAGCCGGTTTGACTCCTAATTATCACTCATACTCAAAGGCTCAGGAGTCAGTAAAATCCCCAAGCTATCATTGTTAGTCAACATGTGGTCCAGGTCTTCAAAAAGTCTTAATCAGAGTGGCTGATTGTTTCAATAGGTGGAACTCTGAAGCAGAGGGTATATCATCTATCCATTATCGATAGCACTTACTATGTAAAGGACCGGGGCTGGAGCTAATCCCAGCTGACATTTGACAAGGGAGCAGACAAATAACCTTCAACTCTCACATTCACCTGCAGTTAATTTAGAGTCTCCAATCTACCCAACAACAAAGATTTTGACAGACAATCTGAAACTTTGTACTTGCGTTTGCTCCACATCTGTCACAGTGCTGCTTCTGTCCAGCAGATGTCACAGTCTAACTGCCTGATAGCTGTTCAACTCATCTGAAGGCCTCGTGAATGGAGTTTTACTGTCTGTTCAGACACTTAATTGGCAGGACAGTAAAAAAGGTGTTTTTGGCACATTTTAATCACTAGAGCCGACTCATGTTAAAGATGCCATTAAATATACGTCACACATAGAAACAGGTGTGTTTCGATTCCAGATGACCAGTCTCCTCACAAACAAAACTTAAACATGTCAACATGAGAATTTGGAACGGTTTATTATGACACCAGGAGGTATTTGTGGCTTTTATATGTTTATATTAACAAATATTTCAGGCAAACATGATCATGCCCAGATGTATTTATTATTTGAGTTATATTGGTAACATCAACCTTAGATTTCTACTGTCCTCTCTTCAGGTTTGGGTGGGCACTGTTGGTGCAGGACCTCAAGGCAGAAAACTCTTAGCCACCTTCCAACATACTGAAACATATTCGTTCCAGGACGAGGTGGGGGCCCTGCTGCTCCATGTGTGCCAGGTCATGGCCAAGGGTGTGCTCTGCTTTCTGCCTTCTTACAAGGTAAATAAACCACACACGTATACTGAAATATGTCAATCTGGTCACTTTGGCCATGCTAGATACTGTTAATGCATATACATGTTGTGGTACTTTTAGAATCACAATATTTAGCTACAGAAGAGTACAGGTGTGTGTGTGTATGTGTGTATATATATATATATATATATATATATATATATATGTGTATATATATATATATATATATATATATATATATATATATATATGTATATGTGTGTGTGTGTGTGTATATATATATATATGTGTATATATATATGTGTGTGTGTGTGTGTGTGTGTGTGTGATATATATATATATATACACACACATATATATATATATATATGTGTATATATATATACACATATATATATATATATTTCAGTTTTGACTTGAATCTTAGTCTTAGCAGTTAAAACAACTGCCCTTCAAAATGTATTTGTATAAAACATTTGGTTCATGTGAAGAAATATAAAGATAGCTTTTGATGTTCACTTGGTAGAAGAACCTGGATGCTGTTGGGCCTTCGTTTGTTGTTTTGATTTTGATTATTCAAATGGGATATCTCTCTCTAGTCTAAACATTTAGTCATTTTTCTCCTCTACAAAGCAGCTTATACTTGTTGCTTGAAAAATGCAGTAAAAACTTTATTTGATCAGGTACAGCTTATATTAATTTCATCAATGTAATAAAATTATACTTTTGCTGAAAATAATTCATCCATTTTATTGAAGTGTTGGTGGACTCTTAATTTTACCACATTTTACCATTGGGAGGAGCTAGAGACCACAGAGTCAATGCTTTTGTATTTGTGTTGACTAATGGCACCCAAAACGAGCACCAGTTTTTAAAGGCTCTGCTGGATTCCAACAGATCCCTCTGCTAAGACAGCGCTGTATGTAACAATAGATCAGCACTAATCAATAGAGGCACTTGTCAGGTTCTTGGTAAATGCCGTCATCCTCACAGAACTGTATCCTCTTTCAGTTAATGAGGGCGATTCTGAGAGCGCACTCGTAGACACTTTGTCCCCCTTTGTTTGTTATGCGTTTTCGTTCATGAATAATTAATGTACACTACAGCTCACTTGTCACATTAGCTTACAAAGGGGCAAGTGGATTTCATTTATTATTGTGTGTTTGTCCACGTTACACGTGACTTTGGTCAGTTAACAGTTTTAGTCAATTAAGATACTGTGAGAAACACAACAACACAAGTGAGTTTATAAAGTCATTAACACATGACTTAACATCTTCCCGTTAAAATGCAGTGAAGCACTCTATGGTGGCAGTGTGCATGGATTATGTCCAGTTTAACCTATTTTAAATTTGAAATGTTTTTAGACTTAAAACATTTCTGCAGTTTTCAGTAACAAAGGAAAAAGTAGAGAATGTCTGAAAAAGTAAATGTGAAGCATATGTTGTTTATTCTTAATCATCTCTACACCCCTCAAATTTGTCTTGGAGGGTCTGTACCACCACGTTGAAAACCACTGTCATAATTTACACAATATACATAAAAGCAGAAACATTCAAGCTATTCTGTTTAAAACCATCACTTTTATGGTGAAGAGTTCTCTGCTGCTTGCTGCACATCAGTAAACTATTTGCCTTGAGTCACGAGCAATAATTTTAAATACATAATAATTTTATAGTTAATCATTTTAAATTTTAAATTTTGAATTTTTCATAAATGTTACAGCAGTAAAAAAGTTTGTTTTTCTTAGCCTAGGTCACAGAAGCTAAGAATTGTTGAAGCTCATGGTTATGAATAGGGCATTTTGCTTATGTTCTACACTCGCATCATATCATTGAAGCCAGCATCACTGATACACTGTTTCGCTGTGATGAGTCAGTGTCATGTTAAGTGGACACGTCATTTTCCATCAAACAGTGGACCTTCACAGTTGTGTTTTGCCCTTGGCTTATTTAGTTTTTGCCTTTGGCATATTTGCATAGTGTCTGTTTGACTTGTATTTCATCGCGTCACTGGTTTGATTTCCCTGCAGTCCTCGGTTGCTTGCTATCCAGTTGCCTTCTCAAACAGCTGATGACCCTGCCATCCAAACTGTGAGGGAAAGCGAACACTCTGGGCCTTGTTCTTTTCTCATTTTACCTTCCTTTTTGTCAGCCTCTGATGTCAGCCGAGCAGCTATGAGCTGTGGGATGTTTTTTTATTATTGATAGCCATGTAGGAGTCTTCTATCTCTCTCAGTGCTGATGCATGAATATTTAATCTGTAGTCAACTCTTGAAGATGAGGAGATGAGGGGAAATGAAGGGCTGGGGTATTAATTGGAGCCCGTGGAGGCCTTCTTGGTGCCGCCGAGTCCCGTCTGCTCTGTAATCTGTGTGTTTGTGTGTGTGTGCAGTATACATAGAGAGGATAGGTCATGTCCGGACACCCTAGTTCAATGTGTGGAGATGATGGCTGTAAAGCCCCTCATACACAGCTGGTTTTGTGACTAACAGCATTTGCTTACCCCCACGTACAAGCATAAATACACAGCAGGATGCTCTGGCACTGTTTACATTGAGCTTAACTATCTTCATGTGTTAGATAGAAATGAGTAATAAAATCAACCAAAATCTGACTTTGGCCAGCATTGTGAATTTGGGGTTTTTGTAAGAAATTAATCTGTTTTACTATTGCTGTGATTATCATTTCCCAGCAATGACCTCTGCGCCCTACAGTCAAATTATTGCAAAGAAAACGCAAACTCTGCTTCTATTTAAAATTCAAGGACACACAAAGTATGTCTGTAATCATGGTCTCACACACACACACACACACACACACTCACTTTCCTGCACCAGTGCTGTGGTTTTGTAGCACTTTAACCTCAACATCCCTTCAGTTAGTGCCCATTAAAATCACAGCGGGCCCTGCCGTCTGGTCCCAGCCGCCAGAGGAATAGACCAATGCTCCACAGGAGAGGGGGACTGATGGTTTATTACAGAAGTGGCAGCAAAAGATGGCAGGCACTACAAGATGCTTTTAAAGGAGATTGAGATAAGGGCCATTAGGTGACGTCGCCTCGCTGTCTGTGTGAAGATGCACCCAATGCTGGCGCCTGAGCTCTGCTGAGCATGTGTCAAATCAAAGTCAAAGCAGACTGCAGGGTGAACACCCACCAACACGCACTGTCCGCAGTTGCCTCAGAGAGAGACCGGTTCTCTGTGTCTGGGAGCACATTAGATTCATAGGTCAATTTGCTCAGTGTGGAATTAACCTCCTGATTTTTTTTTTTTGCTTTTAGAGCAGAGGTGATGTTTTATTTGCGTTTTTACAGTGGAAACTTGAGGGTTACTGCTGGCTGACTAGGCTGCAGCTCATGTTTTCAGACCTAGAGAACACATGTGAAATGGAGCAGTTTTTGTCTTTCAACCACAGTTGCAACATTTTGTTCCTGGCAATGAGTTTGAAATAAAACAGAAAAAAATTTGAATTTTTATTGTGAATATATAGCTTGCACAATAATTGAATAGGCTTTTTATTCTCTACCGTACGTCTGATCATTTCAGTAAAAAAGTGATAGAAGTACACTGATGGCATCAAAATAACTGCATAACTGAAGACAATGCATCATAAAAGAATTAGGCTGCTTATTATTCTGCATTTTTCTTATTGTCTACAAAGAAAGACGAAAAATGAATCATGAATTGATCCCACTAACAAAGCATTGTGTGTGTGTATCCAGTCTGAGCTCGGACATCAGTGCCCAAAAACCATTACAAACACAGCAGTGAGTCACACTGTTGAACTGGATGACCTGTTCCTTCATTACATGAAAGCGCACACAAGTATATTTGACTCAGTCCTTCTACTGCTCACAAGCTTCTTCATTCACAACAGTTTGAAACAAGTTCTATTTACAACTGTCTGACTCATTTCAAGTGTCCACATGTTACAGGAAATTACTGCACTTAAAAAAAAGTGAAACTATGTATTTTTGTGTGATATCACTGATGATTTCGCTCACAGTGGTGCACAGGAAGTGCAGTTTCAAATAAATAGGGCATTGGGGTAGTTTCAGTCTTGTTGAGATTATCGAAAGACAGATTTCTAGATTTGTTTGTATGTAGTCGATACTCAGATTGACATTTGTTATGTTCAATGCATTATACTGACGCCTCTTTTTACAAGTTACAACAGCACAACTGATTGTGAGAGTGACAATTTTATTCACAAATAATTCCAATGTATTTTTTACAGTTGGTTTAGAATAAATGAAATAAAAAACAATAGAAATAAAAAAATAATTTTTTAAGAATCAATGCATATACTTATATATCACTTGGCCGATAAAACTTGACAGATGCGAGCCTTCCACTAAAGTATCAGCATTTGTTTGAAGACAATTTTTATTTATGGAATAAGCAATGCAGAAGAGATGTACATTCATGTTCACATTTTACATAGGAAATATTTTTATTCAAGTCCTATATATTTGGTTGTGTTTGTGTTAATGGTTTGGTAATGACACCATAGAAATCAATGTCAAATCTTTTTAAATGTATGTATTGGTATTTAAAATGTTTTACTCCCTAATATCGGTATCATCAGTACATAAAGATCTGTATTGGTTGGGCTCTAAGTGACAGTCATTTTCAAAGCATACCCTTTAAATTCAACTCAATAAAATAATTCAATTTCTTTAAATAAGGAAGTAAACTCAGTCATATCAGTGAGCATCTTTATCTCTGGGCAGCAGGCTGGGTTTTTGCAGTGTTCTGTTGTCGTCACCAGTACAGCTGGGATGTGTAGAGCAGAAGACAAGGGAAGAGTGGCAGGCCAGAGGTGGCAGGTGGCTTCTTGCCACCAGCCTTGGCGTGATGGTTGCTGTGATATTTTGGAACTGAATAATTTACAACGCAACAACACGTCTCCCCTCGCCACTGCGAAATGTGGCTCCTAACGGCATGTTTCATTAATGCCGTCGCCTCTAAACCCCTTCCATAATTCAGCAGGCACTAGAGGAGCTGCAATGTGTCGCCACACAGCTCACTGACACCGGGGACACAGGGAAGGAGATAGAGAGAGGCCGGATGCCGAGGAGGTGAAAGATGGGTAGATTGGGGTAAGGGAGGGAGGGGAAGTACAAAAGTGCGAGAAAGACTACAGTTCACTGCTTCTATCTGGTTGTTTCACCGCCCTGTCCCAATTGGCAGAAAAATCTGGCCCACTTTACTGTGTCACCTACCATGCCTAGAAAGGACAATAAATTATTCACACTCTGTTGTGCCCTCACATGTGCTAAATGCTGCTCATTCCCAGTTAGGCTGCCTTGTAACTTTACTTCCGTAAGATATCTTGTCAAAGTCTAAAATGGTTGGCAACAAATAAATTTACTTTTAATTGTCAACTTTTCTTTTTGGCGATTAGTTGAATTTTATCTTATGCTTCAGCAATACACTGTTATGTGTACAGCTTTAAGATGAATCAAATAATAAAGTAGTTTTAGAGTGAAGTGTAATTTCGAATTTTGTTTTGTCAAACCCTGTACATGTGCGCATAATTATTATTTTTTTTTTTCATAAACACATTCTTTATATATATATTCTTTGTTTTTCAAAACATACAAATTTCTAAAATGTTGTGAAATGTAATTTAGGGAGTTTCTAAAAATGTTTGTGTTGGTTGGCCTTAAATTACTGCTACCGGCTATCTGCAGATTTCTTTGTTTTTTGTTGTCTTGAAATGAGTTGTATTGTTGAGCCTGTAAATGGACATTTTATAACCCAGCACATGAGGTAGCTGCTTAAAAAAACAACTCGAATTAGCTGCATTTTCATAAAGCTGAAAAACTGAAAACATTTTTATTGGAATGATTATAGTTGATGTTTGAGATGCTCACAGGACTGTGATGCCACAAACTAAAAGAAAGTGGTGCAATGCTCTAGATTACTTGGTTCCCTCTAAAATTTAAGAAGTTGGATATTTTATAAAATGACAAATTATGATCACATTATCATGATTTTATTCTCAAATATCTCTTTATTTCAATATGACCTAAATACTCCATTGAACAATATAATTAACATCTTTTAAATAATTTATCAAATGCCTTGTGGATAAACACTGAGGACTCGGCATCAGGAGCAGGTTAGGGGTTCATTGTCTTGCTGAAGGAGTCTTTTGCCACCCACAGTTACAAATCATGAAATCATATTTTAGACATCATATTCAGAACCTCATTATAAAGTGAATCTGTATGATATACAAATAAAAAAATCATACATGTTTGCAGATTGTAATACACTTAATTAGTAATGTATAGTAAACAATGTCCATCGGGAGATTAGAGGGCCACACAGATGGCAGGATGCTGCTTGAGAAACCAGAACAGCATCTCATAGTCGCAGTTCCATCGTGTGATGTGGAAGGTTCAGCATCCTCTGCTTTCTCCTTAGGGCATCTGAGGCCACGCTGCTTCTGTTGAACACAGCGGGAATCCTCCAAACTTTCACAAGCAGTTGAGCACTGACTGTCGGTCTCAGAGCACAGACGTGACGTTCACTACACGCCTCACCTCAGGAAGCACTGATGAATATGAGAGTGAAGTACGAGTGTTAATCTTTCAACATAACTCCATTTGGACAATATCAACCCATTTTATAATACATCCAAACTGATGTCAGCAGTTACAATTCAAAGCTTCACTGTAAACTGCATGAGATAGGTGCTGATGTAGACACAAATTCATAATTTAGGAAGTAGTTAAGTGCTTTCACTCCAAGACGCTGCTTTACTCACCTCTGCATGACACTGACCTTGTTGATGGTTTTTAATATGGTTACAGTGGTAGTGTGATTTGGTGTACCTACAGAAGAAGCAGCTGGTGGATCCTTGAAAGTACTGACTTAGCACCATTTATTGCAATTTAACAATACATAAAGAAAGAGTAAAAATGGAGGAAACCCCCCACATTATTTTCAGTGTTTTAATCTGTGTAATGTTACTGCAATACTACAAAAACGCTACGTAAATATGCTACGTATATTGAGTACTCGATAGTCATTATTACATTGTCGAATGAGCACTCAGTAGTTATGTTTCAGACCACACCCACACCTGTAAAGCAAAAACATGATCCATCTCGTGCTGTCAGATAAGGTTCCTCTGTTTGGAATCGGCTCCTTTCCATGTGCAGCCTGGCAGATAATGGCTGTTTTGTTTAGTGGTAGATCTGCCTTAAGTACATAACATGAGTTATTCATCTCCTCCTCCTCATCACTGCAAAGCAATTGCAGGACAAACAGTTTGCTGAATTTGAAGATGCACGTAAAGGGGGAGTCCTTGCATATTTAGTGAATGTGCTATCTTTTATTAATGCAAACGTCCTGGCCTCGCTTGCCTGAGGACGCACCAACCTGATTAAATCTTTCCCATGCTACATTTTACCACTATGATGTAATTACACTAGCATGCAACAAATGACCAATGCTCTCTTACTGTGTCATTCCCCCTCTGACTTTGTAGTTTTCCTCTGTACTGCACATAACCTCCAGAATACATTTGTGTTTGACTTTAAGTGGTACTTTGAGCAACAGGTAAAAGGAACTGGTCAAAAGAATAAGTTTACTGTCGGGACAAGATATCATAAATAGGCCCTGCCATCTTGTTGCCTCATCTGGCTCAGACTTCACAGTCTGACACTATAAGCCTGTTGAGAAGTTTTCTGTTGACTACAAGAAGAACTTCTACTTGACCCTTCTAACACATTTCCAAGCCAGTGAAGCTGCTCTTTGATTCTGAGGCCGTGCTTATTCAAGGATATAATCTGCACAGCACAAACATGAGTGGGGCCATGTTAGAATGAGGGCTTTTAGATCAATGTGCCTCCCCCGAGAGCTGCTGACTTTCTGTACTAACAATAGCACAGCAACAGTGATTTTATTACAGAGGGGGTTTAAGCACATCAGCTCTCTAAGTGTAAGTAAAGAAGAGGGATCTATGCTGTATGAGGACACAGCAGCAAACATGGTTAGATCAATGCTTCCTGTTCCTTGCTGCAAACATTTTTCAGTCTTGGACTGTGTCAGAAAGCGAAACAGAGCCTTCAGGTACTTGGCAATGCAGTGTTGTGTGTGTGAAGATGTACAGTCCAGGGGCCTCATTTATAAAACAGTGCGTATGAATCTTACTAAAAGTGTACGTGCGCACAAAAGCTGGAAATGGTGTAGGCAAAAAAAGATTAAGATTTATAAAACCGTGTGCGTGCACCTGAAGGCCATTTTCCCTTTACAAATCACACTCCATTTGGAAATGTGCTTACGTGGATCTGCCTCAAGGTCCGCCCCCTACTCTCCCACATTCAACCATAAATGGTCAATGCAAAGCACCTCATGAATATTTAATTATCCTAAGCGTTGAGAAGAGGAAGCGAAATTCTCTGACACCGACATCGAGGTGTTTGTTAGCGAGGTGGAGGTGAACTGCCACAGCAGTGATGTCATTAATAAAATAACTACACTGATACAGTGCTGCTGCTGTGGATAATACAGTGAGTGAGAGGGAGTACGATAGAAAGAACAGTGCGTGGGGTAAAAGAATTCTAATTCAAATTGGAGGCAAAGAAATTATCGCGGGAAACTGCAGGATTATAAAATTTAGAGACAGCTGTGATATGCTCAATCTATACAAATTAAAAGAAGTATATTTTTTAAACATGATTGTCAACGCAGTATTTATATATTTAGAGCAATCGGACCGATTACTTCACATCATTGGGATTCTACACTCCACTCTGGGATATTATTTTGAAAGTTGATAGTTTTTCTTTATTTTTTTGTAAGTGATCTCCAGGGAGCTCTGTGCACCTGATGGCCCAGTTACACTCACTGCAGCGATTTCTCGTCCTTGATGATACACGCACAGTGTTAGAGGATATTATTAAAGACTATTAATGACTCGGCTCTGCAACTCCGCTGTTTATCATTACTGAACATAATTTGCTGTAAGTTGTTTTATATCTTCAGCACTTATGTCACGCGAGCACAACTAATGCTGTTGTTTTTAATGTTAATGATGAAGTGTGGATCAATAATCTGTCTTCAGTTCACCACCTCACTTCTGCATCGTCATTTTCCTGTCTCCATGTATTTACAACATGATCCTTCTTGTGGTTGGTCAGATGTTGGACAAGCTGCGGGACCGGTGGATCAACACTGGTCTCTGGGAGAAGCTACAACAACAGAAAACTGTGATCACTGAGCCCCGCGGTGGTGGCAAGGGGGATTTTGACGAACTGCTTCAGACCTACTACAATGCCATTAAATACTGTGACGAAAGAGGTCAAACTGGTAAAGATCATCACACTGACACACTGGTTTTGCAATATCATTCTGAAACCACTTGTTTAGTGACATGTCTGTAGAATTAGGGCTGAAACACATTAATTTGATAATCTCATCTTCACATTAATTATAAATCATTATACAACTGAACTAAAGCTAGCGTAGTCTTGTTCAGAGTTTGCTGTGTACTACGTGTCATTTACAGTGGTTTCTTGTTATAGATGGTGCATTGCTGATTGCTGTATGTAGGGGTAAAGTGAGTGAAGGACTGGACTTCACAGACGACAATGCCAGGGCAGTGGTCACCATTGGAATTCCCTTCCCAAACATCAAAGACCTCCAGGTAATAAGAATGTAAACAGTCAAGAACATAACTGGTTAAGACGAGAAGTTCACAACCAGTCTTCCCACAACAACACCACCAAGTCCCAAATGCAGGTAGGTTTTCTGTTTGTTGAGTAAATATGAGAAGACTATGCATCACACTGGTGGGTAAATGTAGGGTAAAACAACAGTCATGTAATAAAACACCATCTTAGAGTCTTAGAGCTTTTACCTTTTGGACAAGCCGTTCCTACAGTCCGACTGGTTACAAATTGTACTCTGAACTTAGTTCGGCTTTGGAATTGAGGGCATACCAGAACATTTCTGAGAACCACTTGCTTAGCGCATACCCTCTCTAATTGTAAAAAAAAACCTTGTGGAGACTTGCACAAAATCAAATTAAAAAAAAGTTATTGGTTTAATGGTAGGTTATATTTTATATAACTCAGAGAGCAGAGACCTGGAGAATCAACTCTTAATCAACTCTCTAACTTTATCAAAACAATTAAGCTCCACCCCTCTTTATCTTGGTAATAGAACATATGATCTGTAACAGTACCCGTACACATGCACCAACAGCAATTGTCAAAGAAATCACATTGTATCCCTGTTAGCAGGAAAATGCTGTTGGAAAACATAACTTTATGACTTTGGCGATGCTGCAGGTCTGAGCTGTGTCTGTAAGATGTCCGTTATTTCATTGATTTTGACCAAGTTCCAACATTTTGGATGCCATCAAGACAAATAACGCAACCCAGTGACTCAAACGCACGCACTCACACACTCACATGCACACACACACACACACACACACACACACAGGCATGCATAAACCCACACCAAATAAGAGCATCCCTTTTTGGTGATCCGTGAAAAAAAATCCCAAAGCGATGTTGCTGTGTCTGCTCCGTCCTTAGCAGATAAAGTTGACCTTTAAGTTTTAGTCTCCCCCCCGCCGCCTCCCTCCTCCCTCTCCTCCTCCACATCCTCCTGTCAGAGCACGATGAAGCTTTCACTAACCTGTTCTGTCAGTGTCAGTGCAGCCAAAGCTGTCAGTTTCACCTCTGTCAGCTTTCAGGGCATTGCAGCTTCTTTTTTTTTTTTTATCAGATTTTTTTTTTTAACATTGCTTTTTGTGTGAGGGCTGCTCTTTACGAACAGGTGGAGTTTTTACCCTCTAAGGTTCGACCAAGAAAGACAGTGCTCAAAACTTAATAATAATTTAGTCTCTCTTATACGTTGTGATTATTTGAATAATTAACAATTGTGAGTGTACACTAGGAAGAATTACTGATGTATTACCCCAAATTCCAAAATCTATGTACAGACCACATAAAAACTGTCTAACAAAATCCATGTAGGTGGGAATAGGAAGTAAAGCAAAGATAATGACAGTTAGGGCATTTTATAGAATTATCAAGCTTTTTTAATTTAAGAAATTAATAAAATAAAATGTGCAAAGTATTTTGTATGTTGTTTGCAAAGTATATTACTATTGTATAAAACTTAATCGTGAATATGTCCTTAGCACTGAGTATCTTTTATTAGATATTAACTTTATCTTTAGTTGATCCAACAGACCTGCACCTGAGAAACAAACGTGTATTAATCTGCCTCTGACAGTAGTACCAAAAAACAAGATAACATTTCTTTTGACTGTAACTCCAGGCTTAGGGGAAACTTGAGCGTATAAACAATGACTTCATCCTCCTTTCCCACTCCAAAGTACATTATCACAAGTTCCACAGTCCAAACAAGTACTTATTTAATGGTTTAGGGAGAAAGAGATGTCGGGGTGAGCAATGCCAATATAATAAACAAAACCAGCTAAACAGGTGTTTTCACTTACTTATCTCTCAAAGTATAAAATGGAAAAATAAAATACAGGAATCTTACCTGCCTCTCGAACATAAGAAAGGGGAAAATAGTTTAGAATATAAACAGCTTCTCACCCCTATAGTAGAAATCCAACGGGAGGGAAAATCAAATATACTGAGAGATGGACAAATGCATAGTGGCCTTTGGCTTGTTTGCTGAATTATTTGACAGTGACAAGTTGTAGAAAATCACCAGTCTCAACCTTTAAATCTTAATTTTGCCAATTCGGCATGGTATTTTATTTGGGTCAAGGTCGTGGCTTGGTTTTAGCCTCGGCTCAGGAATTGTATCCCTCATATTATCCAGATGATTCAAACGATAATGAGACGACTTGATTCAAGTGAAACAGTAGTATACGGCTTTAGATTGCATTTAGTAGGTTGACAAAAAATGGAACAAATACAAAGCTAACAGAGGTTTGTATTTTGTATGTATAAAACAATAAGTACAATCATAGAATTTTATAGACAAGGAGGCCAGCTCTTTCATTAAAAACCAACATGCAGTATCATGAAACTGATGTTTTGGTGTAACCCTGCTGTATCATTGTAGGCGATGACTGGATAGAGCAAAAACAACAGGGCGAGCAATGAGGAAGCCGAAGGTAGTCAGGGCTAAGGTGGAGCTGACCAAGCATGAAGAGACAGTTCGTCTCTAATGCTGAGTTCTGTGCTCTAAATCAACAGCCTTTGTTTATTTGCTCCTCAGAGACCGTCTCCTGTCACATCTTGTCATAGTTGTTACTGCTATAGGCTGACACATAAACCTCAAACTGCTTTTGAGGGTCATTGGTTTCAAAATCATTAGTTTTATTTTTAGGAAAATAGACCTCAAACACAGACCCTAAAGTAAATCTACCCCACTACAGCCTCACTGGAGACTGTAATGACTTAATCAGGGATCTCAAGTGCAACCTTTGCATAAGCACAGAACAGGCCTCACTGATGTCAACCTGGAATCAAGTGAAATCTATTACCTGATAATGCAATTGAATACTTCACAAACACAGACAGATAAAAAAAAAACTAATCTTAAAAATTTAACAAGGTAATTTTCATTGAAACTCTAAATTGAACCGTATGTGTACTGTAATATAACGTTGGGCTGTTCTCCCTTTTTTATGTTTAACTACAAAGTAAACACAGGGTTGTGACCCACATTCTTCCAAAACTTAAGTCATTTCTTAGATGTATTTTTTATAATATTGTCAACCTTTTCACACCATACTTGTAACATCTAAGATACTAGATAAAGTCTCTTTTTTAAATTTTGCTCTTTTCTTCCTCATATTTGCATTGTGTCCCTTATATTTTCCTCTTCCTCCTTTTAGTTGTCTTCTTCTGCCCCTTTTTATCTCCTCTTTCAATGGCTGAGGCACAGTTGTCCTCAGAGAAGCCCCGGGGGGCTTTAAAGTTCTTTGAGCTATAACCTCATTGCACCGCTGAGAGACTGGAGACACCGATACTAATGACTGTCAAAGCCAAGCAGCTAGCCCTTGTAGCATGCTAAACTAGCACTGATGCTGCTATAGCACTCAGTCAGAGAGATAATCCACACTTGCATGCACACACATGCACACAAACTCAGACGTTGTGCACCTTGTGTTCAGTGCTGTCGCCAACTCATGAAACCCTAGTTTCTCGACTGTCTTCTAACTATCGGAGCCTAGACTTTGCTATGAACACATTACTTTTGTGTTTCTGTTATCAACATGATTCTTGTGCAGGTGGTGTTTTCAGTCTGCAGCAGAATTCTTGAAGTACAGTTTTCTGGTCAGACTTTATACGCAGACCAGGTCCATGTGTCTCCACGTTTAGCTATGCAAGGCTCCACTTTTTTTTGGCTGGTCTGAGTCTTTTGTGTCATGCTCACTGTTCTCCCCTATGTGACACGTTTCCGTGCACTGCTGCTAACATGTTCACATCCTCCTCGGAGCACTAAACATATTATTAAATTCGTTCTGTGCCAGTATCACAGGATAAGAGACCCAGCTTCTCTTGATGTAAACGTCTCCTGCACGCTTAGATACTTGCGTTGCCTGCATTCCCAGACAGACATAACTCTTAAATTCCACAGCTTAAGCACATAGCATTGAACTTTACTGGCCTGTTGTGTTATTGTGACAAAGATCAAAGTTTGAACTTGAAAAGTCCTCTGCAGTGAAAGCCCTGCCAAAGGTGGTATTACATTTATGTTGAGTTTTTCCAATGGCATGTTTTACAGTGAACAGTCTTGCCGTGCGTGAGTGAGTCAACGATAAGTGGCTTTAACAAGCAATAAAAAGACACTTACAACTGATAAGGCATGTCTCTTGGTTTAATGAAGGGATTAGCCAACCTCATGCTGCTGTCCTCTGTTAAAAACGAGCACAAGATAATTTTAATTCTAAGGCCTGTGAGCATGTTAAGGCGCTTTTGGAGGAATGTTGAAGAGTTCACGGAAATCATCAAGCTGAGGGGATGATGGATGCTCCAGGCACATTTACAACACTGTACATATGGCTTCATCATCAACAACCGAAGGAATGATATATAGTAAGTGATGGCTGCTTGTATCATCCATGTCAACACAACAGGCCAGCTTTGAAAAACACATCTTAGTCTAGTGACATGACTGTTGGTACAGCAGCTGCTTTGAGTATTTCTGAAACTGCTCCCTGGATTTTCACACTGGCCTCTGTAGAGTCACCAGATGTGAATCCAGTAGAACCTTTGGGATGTGGTAGAACAGGAGATTGGCAGTTTTACTGTGCAGCTAAATAATCTGCAGAAAAGTTGTGATGCAGTCAGTTTAACATGGAGCAGAATCTCAGAGGAAAGTCTCCAACACGTTGTAACATAGAGAAAGGAGGCTGTTAGAGAGCAAAGGGAGGAACTACCCAGTATTAATATTAGTGTTGTGTCAAATCAACTCAAATACTGTGTATACTGAACAAAATATACAGACTATTGGACCACTGGGGACCACTGGTCGAAGCCCAAACAATTCAGAGATCAGACAGAAACAGATCTGAAGTAATACCAAAAAAAGCAAGTTCTATGGCTCTGTTTGCCGAGTGCTGGATTCGTTACCACTCAGAATCTGTGAAGCGGTAAGGCTCAGCCTTCACATATATCTAAAGTCTTAGCAGCATGGCTTTATTATTCATTGATATTTTAAGTTAAGATGGCAACTATTAAAAAGTAAGTAGGATTTAGTGTGTAGCCTTCTTGTGAGCTAATCCATGTGCATGTTGGAAAGGAGTGTGATAGTCTGATGCCCTTATGAGTGTGTATGCACGAGCACGCACACACATGAACACTGTCTTCAAGACGAGCCACTCAGCTGTCACCTCAGCCCCATGTCGCAGATGAGGCGCTCAGCAATCTCAGTGACAGACACAAGATGTCCTGGACTGCCAGGGGCGTGCACACTGACACTGATGCACACACACACACACACAGCCTGCTTAAAATGTAGCTCAAACAGATGCGCTCAGCTGCGAATCATGCCTACTGGTCAAATATATGTTTTTAGGGATGAACAGGTAGCTGTAGAGGACAGGGCCAAAGCAGCCGAGTGATCTCTTGACATTTTAACTAATCCTTTCTAGCTTGTGGTTTCTTGCACATTTGCGAGATTTGCTAGCAGCCAGAATTGGCTTTTTCACATATGCAACCTGTCATGTTAGATTGGATGGTGACATGGTACAGAGCAGAGATGTGATGGCTCAAACGCTGAAATGGACTGTGATTACATTTAGATGACACCGCCGACTCGAGGCTACTGGCCTTTCCGTTCCAGCTTTGGGTTTAGAAGTGGATTCCTTAACTGCTCCGGTGTCTCATACATTGGCAAACATCTCACCATGAAGCCAGCAACATTTGTAAGACATACTGTGACAGGGTTATATGAGATGCCTCCCATTGAAAGCCTGCGCTGCTGTTGTATTTCTGCATATCAAACTTGTGATTTAACATCTCCCGACAAGGCAGGGCTTTGTTATTCAAATTACACAACTCTTTCAGTGTCCGTGCTCAGGTTTTCGTGGTGGCAGGTGTTACTCAGTTGTTACTCAGTTGTTTGCATGATTCCTTGGTGAGGTGTCATTAGTCATAGTCCAACTTTGGGGCAACATTGAGGCTTTCCTGTGACTCGGCTTGTTTGTTTATGGTACACAGTCCAGACAGGCCACAGTGGCATTGCGTGATGCGCGTGAGGTAACAGGCTGTACCTGCCACGGCCCCGTGTTTGGTGGCTCAGGGCGAACACACGGTATCTGTCAAAAGCAGTTAGAGCCCGTTCAGCAGCCTGCCCTGCATGGCATCCCGTCAGACGGCAGCTGAACTTTTCACTTGTCAATTCTGAAAGGTTAGCGCTAAAATCAGCAGTGACAGATGCAAATGGATGGATGCTTTCCTGGCATTTTTGCGCAGGGATGCTTCATGTCACATAGACCACCTTGTCTGTCCCCTCCTACTTCCACTATCCTCTGTCATCGCCTCTCTTTAGCCCCTTTGTTCCCCCTTTCAGAACATATCTAACTGTGAGGACAGGTAATACTTTACCACTTCAGGCCCTGAGTAGTATTTGTTTTGGGTTAGATGTGCCCTAGATCCTATTTGGTGTGACCCTTCATATTCGATTTTAATCGAATTAGTTCATCATGCACGAAAGCCTCTCTCTCCCAGGTGATGCCACAGCGCTTTGGCTGTTGTTCATTTCAGATCAGAGTTTTAGTGTTTTATATTCAGTGTAGATACTTAAAAGTTTGTAACCTCTTTGAAAATGTAATTTCTCTTCAGTAAGACTGTTGTTAAGAATTTGGCTTTTACAGGAAAGAGCAACCCACAAAATTCGGGGAGTAAGAATCTAGGTGACATGCAACTAAGTTGGTATTCAGTCCAGACTGGTGTTGGTAACATCTAAGCTGCAATTTGCAACATGAGATCATTTTCTTCTTTTTCATCAAGACAAAACCTAAACCTGCGACCATGCATAAGCCTGCAGGTGCCATGTTGGTGTGGAGAATGTATTTGCAAGTAGCGGCAATAGTTGTTTGTGAAAAATGTACTGCTGCCACCACCATTTGCAATCATTGTGTAAATGGTGCTCTCAAATCGTAAATTAATAAAAGGTTGCACATTTTTTTACACTTCTGTTCATCTTATTGCCAAAATGTTTGGTTCAGCAAGATTAAGTAATCTGTCAATCAAATGAAACGTCTTTAGCAACTGTCTTTAAAAATTTATTATAACAATCATTTATCAAGCAAAGGTGCCAAACATTCTCGGTTCAAAGAGCATCAGTGTGAGGATTTACTGCTGTACCTCCTCTGTTTTATTACTGTTTGTCCGGTAAAACATGCTATTTGGACAATTGTGCTCTGGGAGCTTTTTTTCCTTTTATACACTAACAAGTATACAATTGGGGAATCAGAGGTTAATTAAAAGAAATACTGTGATACGCTCAGTGCACAAAAGTTCATTTCTTAGATATAAACAAAACAAAGACCTTGGTAACATGTGAAATATTTGTATTCCATTTATTATTATTTATAGAAATAGGTTTAAAAAGTGCCATAATTTATTCATGATCTTTCAACAATGGGTCTGTGGTTTCAGGTTGAACTGAAGATGAAGTACAATGACCAGCACAAGTCCAGAGGTCTCCTCCCAGGCAATCGCTGGTACGAGATTCAGGCCTACAGAGCTCTCAACCAGGCCCTGGGAAGGTAAGTGTTCTGTACAGCCTTTACCTTGTTATCGTTACCAGCTGAGACAAAGTGGATGGTATTATTTTCACCTTGTGGGTCTGTGTGTGCATAATGTGGCCCTACTGTAGCAGAAAGTACCTGTGTCTGTACAGGTGTTCAGTTGAGGTCAAAGTGAAGGCTTAAAGCTGGAGGTGGGTGTATTTCACCCATAGACCCATGAGTACTTGACACATCAGTGTTTTGATGAGGGTGGCAGCTGTTGTCCTCCTGTCACAAGATGCTGTCTAGTTTCTTTTTGTGCTCTCACTCTTTGTACCTAAACCTTTAACCCTTTACAGGTGTATTCGCCACAAGAATGACTGGGGTGCCCTGATTCTCGTGGATGACCGTTTCAAGAATAACCCTAATAAATACATCACAGGTACGCGGTGGGTTTCACAGTGTGTGAACTGTGGCTTCACTTGATAACTGCACAGCGTCTCAACTTGAACACTAGATGGCAATAGTTATCCATTATAAGACCTTTGGTAATGTTTGTCTCCGTTGTGTGTGTCTGTGTAATTTCAGGTCTGTCTAAATGGGTGCGCCAGCTTGTCCAGCATCATGACACCTTCAGCAATGCAATGCAGTCTCTGGCAGAATTCTCTCAGGTGCAGCAGAAAGTGGAGGCGGCCTCTGCAGACAGCCAGGCAGTGTGCTCTACGGCCCCACCTCCAAACTGTTACTCTCCAGGACCTGTAAAGGGACAGGAACCGCTGAGGGCCGCACTACCTCGGACACCTCACTCATGTGTCAAACTGCCTGAATCACAGCAGGACACAAGCCCCTCCACCTTCCATCCGTTTTCCTGCGCACAGCCGAAAACTGAACAAAATGAAAAAGCAGGTAAGAAACATGGAAATGTTGAAAATAGAGCTTTGGTGCTGCAATAATAAGATCTCAAGTATAAAAAATATCTTACTGACAATTCCAGAAATCTTTCCTTTCTGTCTGTCTTTTGGTTTTCTTGACAAACACTCACCTGATCAAATTCAAACCTGGCAGGTGGCTTAACAAGGACCTTGGGGTTGCCACACCCTCATTTTAAACTGCTCCTGGTGTGAAGATTCTCACGGTGTCACTTTTATGATGGGATCATGTGACATCATCAGTGAATGTGGTGATGAGATGACCTCACAGAATGGTACTTCGTGAGTTTTAAAATTGGATAATTACCCCTATTTTTGGAACAATGCCACACACCAACCGGCACCGTTTGAATGTCCTGATGATGTTGTGACACACTATCATGGAAGTCACCAAGAAAAGAAAGAAAAAATACTTTGTAATATTGATTTTAGCCTGTTTTTCTTATTTTAAACCGCTGACAGGTTTGTGGTAACGACGCCTTGTTCCTCTATAGCAACATAAACCCTTGATAAATAAATGCATAAAAGATTTAAGCCACTAGCACCACACAGCTGCCACTGTTTGGGACCTAATCCAATTATTTTTTCTTTCTTTATGACATTTGAATCAGTGCCGTTTCTAAAAGACACCGTTGTTGTTATTGAGCCCAAGGATATATGAGCATGACATCACCACACGGAAAATATGTTGAGATGGCGTGTTTGCACATTGTCTTGGTGAGCGGCCATTGTCTGTGGGGGTCATGACAGGGTTGAGCTGTTTGCTCAGTTGAATTCGGTGTGGTGGATGAGGGTGGTAAAGGGACAGGCACAGACACCCCCTCTTCTCCCTCATAGTTGGGGGTGGGGGCTATGGGATCAGTTGAGTGGCTTGCCTCATTACTGTAAGGTCTTTTGCATGCCTGAGTGGCGCTGGAGCGAGCTGATGAGCAGATGTTGGACTGTTGCTTTTAATTAAATCCCCTTGACCTTTGTTTGGGTTATATTGAGCGTAAGCCCACATTTATATGTTTCTTAATAAAATAGCCTTGGCAGCCATGTTGGTGTGTATGCCAGTCTCCATTGGTGGCTTTCTTTAAATGGTTATATTCAATTTAAAGATTAAAGTGCTCTCTACAAACAAGGATGTGTAATGATAGAAACTCTATTTTGTTCCCTTGTTGCAGAATGGTTGAAGGCGACACACAGTATCCCAGCAGAGCCGCTCGCACCAAAAAGAACAGCTCAGTCTCTCTACCACATTTTCAACTCCAACCCCATCAGCACCTGCTTCAAGAGGGCAATTTTTAAAGAAAAGCCACCCAGTAATCTCAGCCAGCACCTGGAGGCGCCTAATCATTCTGAACACAAGGAGAACCACGAGATCTCCTCTCCACAGAAGAACACTGAAGTGCCTTCTTGTCTTAAACAAGCGGCTGCAGACGCTTCCAGTGAAATCAAAGCGGAACCGCTCAGTCTGGCTCCCGGCCCGCCATCAGGAGCTGTCCCTCCCAGCTGTGAAAGTGAGGCAGACCATCCAGCTGAAGATGAATCAGATGTGGATGAGACCATCTTCTTTACTCCAGAACTTTTTGAGGGTGAAGATGGCGAAGTCGACACAAAGAAGGAGACGGGGACAGAGTCGCCTGCCAGGGTGGTTTCAGGGCCAGAGAGCTCTGCCCTGCTGTCAGAAGAACTTTTTAGCTCTGAGCAGGCCCAGGGGCAAGGGCAAGCCTCTGCTTTTGATGGACAGGGCGCTATTTCAGTCAGTAAGGAGAGCACAGAGCTGACACAGGGACGTGCAGAAGAGACCGGGGGACAGAAACAAGGTGAGGAGGGAGAGAAGGAGGAGGTGGACAACCAAAGCAGGCAGGTATGCAGTAGGCTCCGCAGGCTGTCCAGGTCCAGACACAAACTCCCTGCCACTCCAACAGGTAACTAACAATCTGGACACAAGGAATTCTGTTAACTAAGCAGAATATATAACATGGGATTCAAGTGCAAATACTGTGTTGAGTGCACAGTATGCTGGAAAATGTTTCCTCACTAGATATATGTATTAAAAACTGATCGCTGTGCAATGTAAACTGCATTATTCAATTCATGCTGCTGCGTTTCCTAAATCACTGTTTCACTGTTCATCTTTGAGAAATAACCAAGTATGTTGTACCTGCCTGAGGCAACTAGCCCTCTCTCTATTACTGTGTGTAGAGAACATTATGAGGCTTTAGCCAAGCCAGCTCCCATCTGGATGCAGCTTCTTATTCAGTGTGACAGAGCATCATACTGAGGCCATTAAGGCCTGTTCTCAACTAACCACCATTACTTAAGCTGCAGCACTGATTGAATATGAATTTTAACAAATCATTAAAATACAAAACCATGTACATCATCTGCAAAAAGCACGCCATCATTTAGGTCTGTTTTAATGATGTTGAGGCATGTTCCATGGATGCATTTGACATGCCTGATTGAACCTAAAACACGGACCTTTATTTGTTCAGTTTCAGGTCCAATTGTGTAGTTATGTGCTGTAAATTCAAGTGGGATTAGTGTGTGGGGTCCATCAGTCTAATAATTCATGTTAATTCTGTTCAGATACAATAAAATTAAATATAAGCTTTCAGTGTTTATTTCCATTTTTATTTTATTTTTCTCTTTTGAAATGTATCCAAGTTACTTAAAATGGAATTACCCAAGTAAAAAACTTTTAAACCTGATCAAGTTTTTCTGCACAGCTAGAAATTTTCAATCACATTTCTTTCAAAATAAATACAGAATATAAAGAATTTAGACATATTATTATAACTGATAGTAATCAAGGTTGGGGGGGGGCAGAAGAACCAATAGAGGCTTCTATGCATGTGCAGGTGCATAGGATATACTGTCTCTACAGGATAAGTTTGACATTATAAATTTGGTAGCATAATCTTTTCCCAACTGACATGAAGAGCTGGGTAGAGGACAGACTAACCAGCACAAAACTCATTCACAACTCTATAAAGGAAACAAGGACACAGTGCGAAAGAGAGACAAGGGCAACATGAACATAAAGAGGGGGGGATAGAGACGGACAAGGAGGAGGTTGGGATGGCTGGAGGACAAAGGTCCAGATTCACAACATCTAGAATGAGGCACTAACCGCCAGGAAAGGGACAGTGGTCCAGCACAGAGAGTCTGAGGGAAGAGAGAGAACAGGGAGATAGA
The DNA here is from genome assembly GCF_022539355.2 of Hippoglossus stenolepis. Classification (NCBI taxonomy): domain Eukaryota; kingdom Metazoa; phylum Chordata; class Actinopteri; order Pleuronectiformes; family Pleuronectidae; genus Hippoglossus; species Hippoglossus stenolepis. The sequence continues at coordinate 18,908,761 of NC_061486.1, forward strand.
GAGAGAGACTCACAGTTTGGACACTCAATATGCTGGAGGGACAACAACAAACAGACTCTGACTTCAAGAAAGTTTACATAGTTCAGTTTTTACTGAAACAGCCGCCTCCAAAGATGCCATTATTTGATTCAACGACCCGTTAAGAGTTTCTACATATATATTATGTATTAACCTTACTGAAGGTAGGATTTATTGCAAGATTGTTTTGTTAGTCTAGAATATTTTTAGCAAGGTTATCTAAAGACCTCGTAACTGTGTTTATCTCCACAATAAGTCCTACGAGCACGGATTTGACAGGGATATGTTAATACGTTAAATGATGTCATCGTCAAAAATGTTACTTAAATACAACAAATTATCCCAGTGACCTACACCACTCATTGTCAGAAAGGTTTCTACATTTGTTCTTGTACATTTAAATGTTATTTCACAGCATAATTCACTGACGGTAGTGCAGTGCATGTGTGATCAGCAGCTTATGGGCATATTTGATTGTTTGTGTATGAGGAGCTGAGGGGATTTAATCAAACCAATGGTAAATGCAGACTCATCAAATAGCCCAAGTTGAAGGGAGGCAGAGAAATTAGTTTAAACATGATTACACTGATGTGATTTGTCTCATTACAACGCAAACTTCAGTGTGTGATTTGCGTAGACGAGCAGAGTAGACAAGTGTTCCTTTAAAGCCTTTCTTTGCTCATCAACTGCTTCCCCATGACCCTTAAACATGCAATCGTGCATGAGTACTCGTTAACATCATCAAAACGGAGCGTGGAGAGGCCAGCGAATGTGTAAAAGCACTTAATAGGGAGGCCACGCTACTGAAAGACCCAGTGATGGCTCTTAATGGCTGCATTTTTCCCCATTGGACTAATTCAGCCTTTTCTCCAGCCACAAATCGTTAAAGCTACACTAAGAAAACATTTTAACAAAAAAAAAAATCCCGAAGTGAAAATTCACCAGAAAAAAGGCATCCATCCAAGCTAATGAAATCCTACAGATTGTTGGCCAAAAATAAAATCTGGCTTTTGGAAATAGTCAAGACTGCAAAACCGAAAAAAAGGTTTACAATGCTAATGTTTTCATACAAGGGAGTAACTAAAAAAGTTTTAGTTTTAGCATAATGTCTCAAAAGACCTTTGAGACATTATGATTTGTGAATATGGGCTATACAAATACAATTTTGATTGATTGATTGACTAATAAGTAAAAGTGCAGGAAAAAAGTGCAGAAACTTAAGCAGACAGACAGAGGAAAGAAGTCAGTTGTCCCTTCACGGTTGAACTTAGTCCAAATCCTCAGTTTTTTATTGCAGGGAGAAAATACATTAAATGACATTTTTTTATAAAATATAAACCTGGTGGCAGCACTGACACTGTTATTTAATCAAACACCAAGCACAGCCGAAATTAAGAAGAAATATTTATTTTCAGATATGTAGAGGTCGTATTCTGTTGCAAATTTATGTAAAAAGAATTCTACTTTTCAAGCTTTGAAAGAGGAATATATGAATTAGCAGCTATTTTCTCACATGATCTCGATCAGCATGGAGTAGCAAAGGTGTCAGAGTTACAGATTTTTATGTTCTCATTTTGTTTAAACAGAACTGTCCATGTTGGCTTGAAAGCTGAGTTTCAAAGTTCATTCTCGACCTTGGAAGCAGTTAGTGTGGTGCAGTGTATTAGTCCAGCCTCAAAGCAGCCATACTAAATCATGTTATATAGTCTCACTGGCACCTGGATCTGTGGTGTACTGCTGTATACACCTGTCAGTCTGTGATGCTGCTCAGTGCAGGTTTTAAGAATCAACAACATTTACTCTAATCACTTTGTACTACGTTCTTGTTTGTATTTATTTGTTAGAAATGTGACTTCATTTTTTATTGTCAGGTGGAGGCTGTGAAGTGAAGAGAGTAGGGAGAGTCACTTGTCAGCAGACTGAGCCCAGGAGCAGCCAGAGGAAAGACAAGGTCAGCGCAGGTCACGCTAAGGTTCTGACCCTGAATCTGAAGAGCAGTCCATCCAGAATCAGAGCCAGAAGAGCGCACAGCTCAAACAAAGACCGAGATCAACTGAATTCTTATCACACGCATCATTTTTCAGAGGATGACGGCTGGATATCCTCTCAACAGACAGAGTTCATCCTGAACCAAAGTGTAAACTCCAGAGTGACTGAGTCAGGGACATTTGTGGTTGTAAATGAACACAAAGCTTTTAGGAAAGTGCCCAGCACACCTGTCATTTCCACAGCAGTTGAGTTTGACATTGTGAGTCCAAAACAAGAAGACTGGGGTGATTGGCAAATAGCTGGAGCAGCAGAATGTAGTCCTAGTGGTCTTGAACTGGATGGTCCGGGAAGTCAGTGCACCAACCCAAAAGGTAAGTTCTGGAGACGGTGAACACCATAGTTAACACTACATCACAAAAATGTCTGCTGTGTCTTTTTCGATACCACCACTGGGAGGCGATAAAGTCTGAGATATAACCACTGAGTCAAAATGGCTTTGCTCAACGTCACTGCAAGTGAATTGTCCAGAAACAGCATGTGTATGTAAGGAGATGAATGAGAGAGAGAGGATGATACCACACTGTGTCAAAACAACAGTAAAACAGTGGCGTGATGTGTTGTTTACCCTGGAGTTGCACCAAATTGACTAAACCCTGACTAAGGGCTCAAGTGGCTCAGGTAATAAGATGTACGATGTGTCTCCACTTGCTCCTACTGTACACAAATGAAACCAAAATATCTCTGACTTGGATGCTACCATCTTCACTGATACTGGTAATTTAGGGGCAGAGTAGTTTCAGTAGTGATGAGACATTGGAGCCGCCGTGTCAAGTCCCATGATCAAACTCAAGACATCCCAGCTGTCAATCATGACTTTTCACCCAGTTTTTATATAATCAAATTACTAACTTAAACCAAATGTATAAGTACATGATCATAAATCATTGTGATAAATTCCTTAAATGACAAAAAACATCTGAAAATGTATCTGATGTGTACTCTGACTTTTTTAGTCAGGGTTGGGGGCCATGTCCCATCCACTAACATGGATGAGGCAGGGTTTATAGACTACACTACAGCCAGCCAGCCATGTGGGTGATCCAGATGTTTTTGCTTTACTTCAGGGTAGCTGTAATGTCCTTCTCTATATACAGTCATTGGGTTAAGTCATGGGAGAACCACTGCAAGGCAACAGTTACTGCCAGTGTCTAGAAGCCACAGAGGCTAACCATTTAGCACGCTAGTGAGGCAGGAAATGCAAATGCTGTTTGACTCAAAGTACAATATATAAACTTAGAATCCAACGAAAAATGAACTTCCCTGTCCTTCGCCACTTCTTAAAACATAAGCCAACACACATCACAACTTGTAAACCCAGAACTTCATTAGTCATTAATACCCCAGTAAGAGGGTTGTTAATTTGGACTTATCCTGTAAACCTGGTTAACTGGGTTTAGACCAGGTTGGTTATAGTCAAAAGCACAATCAAGGTTCCACTGCCTCAGGATGGTGATGTACTAACAATGTGCCTGAACACAACAGTTCCATGTGGGCTCAGATGGGCACAATTGTACATGTGCTGTTCAAACAGCTGGATGAAAAAATGACAGCAGTGCCTGTCTGAAACTAGTCCAGATACGATTGTTGCACTTGACTCTACTTTGCGGCAAGTGTAAGATGGAGCTCCAAATCGACTCTGTTTCTACAGCTGATAATGAAAGTGAACTGATGAGATGTAAATCATGAAATGAAGAGCATGTGTAGAAACCTCATGATAGATTTTTTATTTTGAACCATAATCCAGTAAAATGGTTTTGTGTTTTGCTGATGTGTACAAGTTTAGTTTAATGCTGATTTTTGTTTTAATATCATGCTCATGCAATATCATCATTTTACTTTAAACTATCCTGAAGCTAGTTTTTTATGTAGAATTGAAACCGTCTTTTTTTCCAATCAAGCTGTAAAAGTAAAGCGATCTTGCAAGCGAGAGCGCAGGAGATTTAACCAGACGTCACCAAAAAGAAAGGTACGTGACCAGTGCCCCTGAGGCAGGTCAGCTTCTATTACTTCTCACCCATGTGAAACATGTTCCATAATATTTAAAATTATATTTAATAATACAATGCTTTACTGAAAATGTAAAAGCATAAAGTATAGTAATAATGCTAATAATAATAACTTGGATTTATATAGCGCCTTTCAAGGGACACAGGGCTGCTTTACAGTTAGGAAATGAAAAATAGAGATAAAACAAACCATGGACAGACAATAATGGTAGAAATGCTAACTTTGGATGATAAAATATGATGAAATAATTTGTGTGATCAAAAGCTGTAAATATAGTAAATGTTCTCACAGATCAGTGCTGTGTGTGCTGCTTGTCCACCTCCCCCGTGGTATTTAGTCTTTTTCCACACGCACATACAGGATGTAAAATGTAATGATATGACTCATTAACATCCTGTGTGAACACTGAAAATCAAAGAGTATAGAGGAAAAGCTGGCAGTTAAAAGCAAAAAACACATACTTTACATATATTAAGAATAACATTGACATATAAAAAAAAGCACTTAGCTATTGCTCCAATAGCTAGGTGATGCAAAAGTAAGAAAGGAACTGTTAACGAACATTTACAAACAACACATTTTACATTTTGTGGACAGTAACTTTCACAAATCTCCCTGAATGCTGGGTGGCATTTAATTGGTCACTCCTCAAAAATGATTCTCGACAGACATTATTTATGATATAACATCCTGCTGGTGTTATTGCTAGGAATAAGGTATGTCATGTTCACCAGATCACTTTCTGTCATGCAGATTCATAAGACAACACAAAAACTTGAGACTAATGTTTTGTTCAACCTGCAGAGAGAGACAGAGCAGAAGCCGTGCTGTTTGGGACTCTACTGTTCTATGTGTGAAAAGGAACTACTTCCTGTGGCACATGGTAATTCCTGATAAATCCCTCTCACGTTTCACTTTATTTACCACAAATACACCATAACATCTCTCACAGTAAATACGCTTCATTTTGGCACTGTTTTAATTTTCACTATGACTTGATTGTTCAGGTGCATTTCGGCGGGCTGTTTGTGAATTTGACCATCTAGCGTTTCTGAGAAAAGTCAAGTGTTTTCCTGCAGCAATGACCCGCCGCTGCCAGTGTGCGGCACGTCAGCCAACAATGATGGACAACTCAGGCTCACTCCTGGTCGTCCAGAGTCTCACCTCACTAAAGGCCCTGAGGACTGCTCTTCAACCCTACTGTGACAACAGGCCAACAGGTTGGCTACTAGTTTGACTAAAGTACTATATAACACTCAAATCCTTCAAAATAGAAGGATGAACAGTGTTTTATAAAGAGCTTCCTACCACCATCATTAATATGTGTTTCAACTACATGGATCTGAAAACCTGATGAATGTGAATCCTACAGTACACTCAGTTTTACTTAATTCAAATATTAAATAGAATAGTGGCTCCCCTCTTTGATTAGTGTGGACCCAGACAGATTTAGGAAGAATCGTAATGCTTTTCATAATATTAGACAAGCATGAAATATAATCCAGGGAGTTCCAGGTACCTGTGTCCTGTCACTCGACACCAACAAGGTGTTTAGGGTCAGTTTTCTATACTGTGTTAAGGTTTTATACGCGATTCTTTTCAGCTGAAGTGATGGAATTTTGAATACGTGCTCTTCCCTACTGTTGTCTTTGTCAAGCCGCATACACATAATCAATCTAGGTTCCACCTGAGCTGCGCTATCTACTCTAAAACAGAGGAGGCCTTAAGTTCCCAAAGTTGTTATAGAACTACACCTCTATGTACATAGCAATGATCTCCTCATATCATCCTCCATGGGTCAAAAACCATCACTTACAGCAGGAGACAAATTCATTCTTCTATTCTGTCTTTAGTAAATAACTGCGAAAAATTAACTTTGAACTCATTTGTTAAACTACTATGTTAATACGGCATGGAGCACTGCACACCATTGATATGACAAGACTAATAATTCCATTTTGTTCCTGTGGTCAGTCAAGTTCCATGCACTTACATTGCTTCTTGTGAATGCAGCATATAACGCCATCTGGAACGCTGGGGAGTGCTCTGTCACTAGATTTCTGCAGTGCAACGGATGTTTGTCTCAAAGCCCTGATCTTACAACTTTAATCGCAGGAGAGATCCAGTTCCCCCGAGACATGACTCAAGATCAGGTAAACTTCATTAATGTGAGGAATATGTATACTGTAATAATTAAGAGATCCAGATTTCTCTTTAGACAAAATTACCATCTCTAAATTATGCTAAAATTTATTTAAAAAAAAAAAACAGAAATATCTGTAGCTTGGATTGTGGTTTGTGTTTTGTGTGTATTAAGTTTCAAAAGACAAATACTGAGCTGGGAGGAAACTGAGATTTGTGTGCATGTCTTTGATTCCACATCAGACTGTTGTCATATGTTCTAGCAAGCAACCACCAGGGGACAGAAACCTTAACCATGTGTGAGTCAGTAAGTTATTGTCAGTTTTTGTTTTTTTACATGTTTCATACATGCAAAGAGGAAAATTGCATTCTGCTTTTTATCTTTTTCTTTTTGAAACAAGCAGAGTACAACTGTTCTGCTTTCAACTATTTTTCTAAATATCCCTACTAACGAACAAAATACGTAGAAAACTAGGAGGGAAAAATGACAGAGAACACAGAAGGTAAAAAGAAGCTAAAAACATACAGGGTCCACTCTTCCTTTACAATAACAGTGACAGCATCTCCCACCAGCTCCCTGAGTTTGTTTTTATTATTTGCACTTGGTATCAAACAACAAAATGACAAGTGTTTCGATAAGTTGTTAAAATATAAAATTTAGATGATTGAATGTCAGTCATCAGATCTGAGTGGAGGCAAGGAAATAATGAAACTCAGATCTTCCTTTATATTGTGTGTCTGCTTCACTGCTCCAGTGTCTGAGTGGGAGGGAGATTTTCACTGGGTTCAAGTCTCTGAGGATCTACACCGAATCCTGTGAAATATTCATTTTTATCATTTCTGAGAAATTTTCAGGAATCTAGTTCCAAAACTCTGATCATTGACAAAATTCAGATTGTATATACAACATATGCATTTGTGGAGAATATTCTCACATTTATGTAACAAGCTTAATATCCTTGAAAGGTCCTTGAGATTGGTTTTAAATTTTTTTTCACAATAAATAAATAAACACACGAACACAATTAGTGCAATTCCAGAAAAAAATATATGTCTTGTTTTTACTGTGTCTCTTTTTTCAATGCAACATTCATTTTCACATGGATGATAAATAAGTGGGGTTACCTTATTGGGGCATAAAGAAAAATACAAATGAATAAATAAGTTAATCATATAAACAGCACTTATCCACACACACTATATTGGATAAACCCCACATTTGGTAATGGCAAAGAGGTTCAAAGTGTCTTTGAGTGTATTGTCCATCTACCTACTAATTCCACAAACGACTATCTGTCTATTTGTCTGGAAGTGCAGTTGTGATTTAGACTTATAGTACATTCAATATTAATACAATTTGAATAAACAGGCGACAGCGCTCTGTAGCAGGCGGTGGGGGCGGGGCAGTATGCCTTCAGTCTGAGGACTGAATTGAACATGTCTTCTTCAACGTCCTCTGATAATACGACAGTGGTACATAACTGGATTAAACCAGGGGTCAAAATCACCGCCAGATCATTTTGATAATTTGATTATTTTGACTGACACAGATTTTCACGTGTCGGAGGTGCTGAACTTCGTCATGGCAACAACATTCATAGAATCACTCCCTCTTTAGCAGCTTCTTATCATGCTGAATTAAATGCTAAATGATCTGTATTTAAACAGCGCTTTTCTAGTCTTTATGACCCCTCAAAGCGTTTTACATTACAGTTTTGCTATCCACCTATTCACACACATTCATACAGTATGCAGGCAAGCAGCACTTTTTCAGAATAACACTTTCATCTTAACCACACACACGAACAGTAATTAAGCAAATTTGGTTTCATTTTCTATCCATACACAAACCTTTTCATGCTGGCTCTCCACAGCACAGACTTAATGCTAAATGATAGAGGACAGTTGATAGCTATCGAGAAGCCCTATATGCAGCAAGTGTTTTAATTTGTCTTAGCCCTTTCCTACATACATGCATACATTTGGCAAATAATAGATGGTGAATGATCAACTGACCCAGGGACACTAGACCATGTATTTTAGTTTTTACGGGGCCTTCATTTAAGGCCATATAAATAAGGCCCCATCCTGTACAGTGTATTCTCCACTGAAGTGATAAGATGTTGCACAACTAGCCAGGCTGAGACACGTTCTTTTCAATTCTTTACAATGTGTTTTCAATATGACAGATGGAGGTTACATTCACACACACACACACACACACACACACACACACACACACACACACACACACACACACACACACACCAATGTGGTGATCGGGTCGTCTGTGGTCTACAGAACAAAACATAAAGAAATGACTGAAGTCAAGGGAGTTAAAGCATGTGTTCAGCAAAGTGACTGTTCAGTTTCCTCTTGTTGTTTGTTACTTGTACAGAGCAGACACTTGCTGTGCCAGGAGGCATATTTCAATCAATAACCCCTCCCACCCCTTCATAATCTGATTTACAGCGGTAACAGAACAGAGGCACAGTCCAAAGTATCACAGCTTCCAGGGGTGCCTGAGCTGGTTTTAATGGCCTCAGTGATTTCTAAATCCTTAAGCTGCTTTTTAATCATTTGGTTTACAGACAGGAGATGCCTCTGTGCTACGTTGTATCTGTTAAAGGCATGAGCCCAATGTTTCTGTTAGTATGAAATGTTAGTATGACAAAATACATGCATCAGATTTTTTATTTACTGAAAACCAAAAATTCAACATTTCTCACAACAAACTCTTATAGCATTTAAGATAAAGCAAATCTATAGATATTGCAATTCTGTTAACAGCTTTTTCCCATTATGTATGTTAGTTTTTAAATAACTGATATAAAAGTTAAGCATGTCATAAATAACTTTTCTCTATTTATGACAATGTGTACATAAATGTTATTTGATGAATCTGGTAAGACGGTATGTGAGTAGGGCAGTATTTATGTTATTTGACAAAGATTTCTATATTCAGTGGAAATCTTGCCGGTTCATTTTGGCTGCAAACGTAAATATTACACACTCTAATGTATTGTTTTATTGTGGTGAACAGAAATATTCACTTTAGTGTTGGGCAGTATTCTTTGCTTTAAATTAATCAATATATTTTTCCCTCGTGACTGCTCTTCAGTTAATTAATCCTGACTCTTTAAATCTCATTTCTGCAACAGTCAAAACCGTTACAGTTGCAGGATGTAACCAGGAGTAACTGTATTGTCCTTTTGTTCCAGCAGACTTTTTTAAACGTCAAGCACTGCTGAGATTATCACTGCGGCCTGTCAGATTAACAAGATTAACCCCGATGGACCGGTCAATTCAGGTTAAACTGCAACTTTCCAAACTCTAGACTTTCAAATCAACTCTCATCCTCCTAGAATCTTGACAAAACAAATGTATCTTAAATATGATTGATGAACAACTGAGACATTGTAATTTTCCTATGGTAATTTTCCCACTGAATATGTTAGTAACAGTAGTAATTGTATCATACGAATTGTATCTACGAATGTTTTGTTTTAAAATGCTGATCTGAGCGAAGTTAGTTAAATTGATTTAGTTAAATCTGAGACTGGTGTATAAATATACATATATATGGACCTTGCTGTTGTTGAAAAACTAATTAACCTAAACAAATTTTAAAGGAATAGAAATATTTTTGCAGAACCACAGTTTCCATGCCATTTTATTTTCAGAAATGTTTGGAAGCTCAGACTTTGATAGGTGGTAAAAATAAACTGAACACCAACACTCTCCCCATTTAAATGTATGATTCACGAAAATAGACAAGTTTACAGATATACATATAAAAATACATGTATGTGATGAATCATCATTTGACGTAGAAGTGGAGCAGCAGGGCATGCTCCCTTACAAATCTCATTACATTGCCACTTTTGTCAGGTCATCTCTTGCCACTTCTTTCCTAAGATCTGCTCATTATTTATGCACATCTCTCTTTGTTAACTATGACAATTAATGTGCAAAACAGTTAAATAACTCTGCACTGGGACAAGATCTTCATAAAATTGTAGCAAAGGGAAGTTGTGCATGTAATCAAATAATTCCATCAGACATTAAGTTTTGATAATGGACTTACCATGGAGTCTCAACATTGTGGCCATCTGGATCACAGTGTGAATCTAACAAAGCCCATCGGCCCAACACACATCTCTGCCCCCCTGCTCTGTGCTGCGGGGGCTTTGGGAAACACTCTGGTCCACCTCTTTGACGCAATGTTTTTTGGAGGCCCGCATGATGCGTTTCAAGTTCCTGCTGTTCAGCTGTGAATTTGACAGACACCATATTGCATGTAAAGCTTTGGAGTCTGTCTGGGTGCCGTTGCCAGACACCCAAACTCCAGTCTGCATGCAGCCAGGTTAACTGACTCCAACACTCTTGGCGTGGGACATGACACACTAACAACAACATTACTGGCATCATCGACCACTGTCATTCAGTCCCAGTCCTCAATGTCATAACCCCACCTCTTCAATTATCTTTTATTGTATCTGCGTCAAAATGTGTTGCTTGTCGTCCCTCTAACACCTGCCTTCATATCTTCATAGTTGTCATAATCATCTACATTAAACTGTTACGCTTGTTCAGATAATGGGACGGCATGTGTGTTATAAATGTTCTTTGTTATAGAACAGATGACGCTTGCCAGTTCTAATATGGTGACCTTTAAAGAAATCTTCACGCCACAGTGGATATCAAAGGAAATTATTTTCATTTGACTGATTTATTTGTAGCACATGATGAATTATCTTATTTTGTACGCTGACACAAAAATAGATGAAACTTAACTCTTGGTTTGATTTCTGCTTTTACAGAATGTATCATTACTTTTAAGGGGATTTATATCATAATGATAGGTATACAAAATCTGTTGTTTCAAAAGCAGAAACAATAAATATTCAGCCAATACTACAATACTGGAGCTCTCAAACGGACAATCAAATCTGTTCTTTGACACAGTCCCAGTACCAAATGGGAATTATAAACAAAAAGGGATGTGGAGACTAAAGCCAGTATCATCCACAGTCATATTTCACCTTTCTTTACATGGCAGTTGTAAAAAAAGTGGATCATTCATTCAAAAAATGCAATAATTTTGTGTTTTGTTTTTGTCAAATACTAAACTACTTGTCACTGCATGTTACTTTACAACGATTTTCTGATTAGAATATCAATTAGCAAAGAAAATAATAAGTACAAGCAGATTATTTTGCACTAAAATACAAAGGTTCACATTAAAATCAAACATGCTGTTCGCATATAACAATATTGTATCAAAAATATGTGATGTTTTTAGGTATCCTTGCTGTGTATAATATCACATTAAATGTTGATTTTAATTTCTTATTTCTATTTCTATTTCTAACTGGACTGTAACATTTAAAACCTGGACATTTCAAAGGCCACACTGAATAACATCAGGTGTAAATCAAAACGAAATGGATAAGGGAAAATGCTAAAAGAGGAACGTCAGCTCACGACAGCACAAATAGTTTTGCATGCCCCGTTACTTTTAATGAAACATGCAAATGACTCTTGTGTATTTGGAAAAGCAAAAAAAAAATGGCAATGCCATATTTCTTGTTTGATAGCGTTGTCTCTATTCGCACATCCTATTAAAAAGAAATAAACAGCTTTGGTCAGTGTAGTGCCTTAAGTGAATAGCTAATGAAATTGATTTCTTTAAGCGTATATAGCCTGATAAGGATTGCTTGACCGGATCATCTGGTAGCAGAGGGTCTTTAGCAATCTGTCTACTGGAGCAGCTGTTAGAACTTGGCTTGAGTCATAGGTTTGGAGCTCTTTGGATAATAAACCCAGATTTATTTCAGAGGGTTAGTGGAATTAGACACCTAATCGTCCTATGTGGTTTTGTAAGTTGACTAATCTTGATATAGACATCCATTGTTTGGGCTCGTCTTAGTGTTCTTACACCATAAGCTAGTTAATTCTATAAGTGTGATTGTGGCAACCATTTGTCAGCTAAAAGCCTGATGCCTTTTTAGTTGTGCATATTGTAGTAGGGTCTCAGCAGGAGAGCATTAAAGTCAAGCAATTAGCCATTTATGCACCGTTCTTAACTAATTTATAGAAGAACACTGGCAGAGATAAGAAACTCAGATCCATTAAACTACTTAACTTCTTTGTAAAGTACATGTTCATGTAGTATGATTAGTAGTTGTTGTCTTACTTGTCTAGTTGAACATCAAGTTGAACATCCATCCCATATCCATATTTGAAGATCCTTTTATATATGAATCTGTGCTCTAGTTTATTAATATTGGTCATTACTTAAATTTCACGTTTCAACAACTAATTTTGATTTGCTAATACAAAGCTCAGAGGGGTAGGAAATAACTATTGATTTGTGATTAGCTATGTCATTATCCTTTTTTCAATCAATATAGTTGAACTACCTAATTGGGGATGGAATACGAAGCCTGACTCTGCCTCGTAAACCAGTCGATAGCATTGAGTGATGTGCTCTGGACAGAAGTAAGAGTTAAATTATGCTAAGAACATTAATTTAGACCACATTATGGAATATCACTTTCCTCATACTTGCTCTGCGTGTTTAGGGCTCGAGGGAAGGCCGTGTGGGCCGGCCTCTGTATTGGTCTGTTGATTGGTTGGATGGCTAAGAATTTGGTCTGGACTGAAACATTTAACAACTATTGGATGGATTGCCATGCAAGTTGGTACAGATATCCATTCAGAGGATGCATTCCAGTTTTAACAAATCCTGTGAAATATCTCAAAGTTTACTGCAAGGATTGTTTGTCCAATTCTTTGGTGTATGACTAAATAACTAATAATGTTCCCATCTTCCTCAGTTAGACTTTGTATTTCTTGATAATTGGCAAATGTAATGAGTCCAACCAAGATGGTAAACATTATATATGCTTTGCATCAACAAGTTAGCATTGTGGTGTTTTTTGTTTCATGTCAATTTGATCATTTATCCCAAAGCACCACTTTTGAAAAATACAAATTCAGTGTCTCTAGCACTCTCTTCAAAAGTCCTCCAAAATAATAAAAAAAGGTTTCTCATTGCCTTCCATGAATATCACTGAATGAACATTCTCTCATGTGATGTACCTATCAGCAAAGACCACATTGTTTGTCAGTTTGATTGCATTTTAAAATTGTAGTTAGGGTGGGGTTGCTTTTTGCCGACCCATCCTTTCCCCAAAGCTCTTCCTGTCAGGTTTGGCAGTGCTAATAGCAACGTAATACTATCTTTGCTGTTGCTCCTGATGGAAAATGATTGTTGCCATGTGAGGTCTGTGTCAGGTTCATGTTAGCATATCGCTTAAGGGATTTGCACAGAAGTCAATGCTGTCTCGCTCTTAAAGAAAGCCAAGCACAGATGTAGCTGCAGTACCTGCCTGAGTGGCTATGGCTATTACTACGGATGTGTCGGTGCCATGGTTGTACCTATTGCTGTTAAGTATTATTCTACATGGGCTAATGTAAGCTGATTGTGATTGGCTTTGGCTCTTTAAATTACCTAAGACACTGGTCAAGACAGTAATGAAAATTCAGCCTTGCTACAATAGCCATAATCACAGCAACAGCAGGGTCTATAGCTGTATCCATCCCCATGGTCTTGTAACAGCAGTCACATAAAAGGACTGTGTGAGACATTTAACATTTTTACAGAACTTCTACCTGATATATATATATACAGTGTGATGTGAATCCCCTAACCTGCACCAATTCCCATAGTCAGGTACAGCGAGCCACTGCACTGTGCACAACCACTAATGCTGTGATGTGTCTGTGGCTGAAGTCAGAGCTCACGAAACATTTCACCTGCATATTAAACATTCCTCAGAAGGAGGATTAGGTGCTTTAAGAATGTGAGTGCATATGGTACAGTATGTAAACCAGACAGTCCTGCTTGTTAATGTGACCTCTCAAACTGAAATCATATATTGTCTAAAGATCTATGAGATCCTCACAGTAAAATCGTACCATCATGGACAGCGCTGCAGCCTGACAGCTTGATTAGTAGGCCATTCCATCGAACCTCTTTTCACTGCCTACCTGCTCTTAGTCGCCATATGTTTTATTGCGCTGCATAGTTGGCTGTGCCTTAAATGGTGGTGTCTCGTAAATCTGTCCTGGGAAACATTTGCTTCTCATTTGGGAACAGCTCTTTGGTTTGAAACACGGTTTTGGTCCGGGAGATGACCTCTCTTTCTAACAGCGTTCCTATTAGCATGGTCTGACGCAAAAAAGAAAAGTAAATTGTATCCTACTTGGGCATGCTGAATTATTTGCACACAAAGGCTCTGTGGAGAATTGTCTAATGTTGAGATCACTAAAAAAACTGACAAAATCTTCCACTTGCCATTAGGTGGTAAATCACCAGGTGCCTGAAGGTCTAGTTTGGCTAAAACTCCTAAAAACAGTCACTGATTCTTACCAAAAACAGCCCACAAGATGGGAGAGTGTAATTTAAGGTACTGGTCAGACACTATACTAAGACACTTTGTCCAGTTGGAGTAATAAAATGTTTTCTATTTCATTATTCTATAATTTGTGCACATTCTCTGGAGTTCATGTCTGAAAACAGCTTAAGATTCTGTAAGAAAATGCTGCTAGAACAAAACTAAGGTTGTGGAGATCAGGGGGTTGGTAGTGCATCCAATGAGATAGCGAGTATCAACTATATCAAAATACAACATTCAGTGTTTGTTTATTTAAATTAGAACAAAACCTTTCTATCATGACCCAAGCATTTAAATTTTCATAACCAAGGGCGAATCTCCTAACCAATACTTATAACAAAAGTGGTCTCAGATTTTGGACCCCACTGTAATTAGGACAAGCAATCATTGTAAAAAACGCCAAGTCCAATAATATAAATTTTAGAGTACAGTTGTGATTCCAGGGTTTACTTTTCTCAGTCT
This sequence comes from Hippoglossus stenolepis, assembly GCF_022539355.2. Lineage (NCBI taxonomy): Eukaryota > Metazoa > Chordata > Actinopteri > Pleuronectiformes > Pleuronectidae > Hippoglossus > Hippoglossus stenolepis. Next base: position 18,923,904 of record NC_061486.1, read on the forward strand.
GTTGCTGTTCACACTGGGCAGATGTGGGGAAACTCCCTCAGATATGCTTAAGCACTCGTATATTTGGGAATCCTTCTGCAAACATTTCAGCAGATCAAACATGTAACTACTCACTCAGCCCCTGCTAAATTCCCAGCTTTTCTCCCCTGAAATGATGGATTGCCTTTCTTTTGTCAAAGTGCAGGTGAAAGGTGATGTATTAATAGCTACTTGTCAGAAAGCTAAGTAAGAGTTTGGGACTTACACATATACAAGGTAATGTGTTGAAAAATGGGAGGAGTGAAGGCGCTGAGCTGTTGGTGGTCCAGAGCTGTGTAAATATTAAACGTGTGGGGGCCCTGAGGGCCACAGCCTCAAGGGATTTGATCAGGAATGAAAAAACGCAACGTGTGTTCTTCATGCAAATAGAGGCTCCTGACAGATGCCGGGCTGGACAAAGCATTGGCCCTATAGTGTTGTAGTTTTTACAACATATTAGATCCTCCTCATTCCAATAATCTCACACCTATTCTCACTATACACAATAATTTGTATAATTTAGGAAAATCCCAACAGAGTTATGACGAGAGAGTGTTTTGTTCTGGCCTCTTAGTGGAATCTGTAGGTGATGACAGACAAGACTATTTAAGAACAGGAGCTCTCAAAATCAAACAGGACACTCTCAGTGTTTAATTCTGTGGCAACAGACCCGAGAGCTTGTCCTGACTCATCACACTTTCAAAGCTCGCTGGCACACCTTGCCGTGGGAATGACACTTCGAAACCCATCTCTGTTTGAACAGGTTAATTCCACTTTCTCTGTGCTCCACGTCGGCCATTCAGCAGCTTCTCTGATTTATAATGGAGTGCTGGCTGAATGCAAAAGCTCAGATTTTAAAAAGGGTTCCTAAGTGTTGAATACAGGTCCTGCGTGTGTGTGCACACATGTGCCTCCTCCTTCGTTTGAAGTTTGAATGAATCCTGTTTTATTGTTGACGGCCTGGCAGGTTGACACAGAGGTGTGGACTGATAGACAACAGTGGAACTTAGTGAGGAACTCTGAATTTCCCTCTTTATGTTTTCTACCTCTTATTTGTATTTGTGTGGCTAGTTTTTGCTGAAATGCATCTGTACTCTGATTACTGTGCGACAATATAGACAGTAGGGCTGTCACGATACCAAGAATTCAGGAGTTGAGACCAATACCATGAAATGTCCACGATTCCCGATACCCAATTCGATACCAAGGCAGAAAAACAATAAATCACATTTACTTCAACACACACTCCTTTATACAAATATTTGGACATACACAAAACTACAGTGGCTAAATACTATTATCATTATAAAACAGAACAGTGGCATAAAGGAAAATTGTGAGATTTCAGTTATCAGGTGTAGCTCAATCACTGTAGACAAACAGTAGAGGCTGCACACGCAATGTACACACACACACACACACACACACACACACACACACACACACACACACACACACACACACACACACACACACCTATATACTTGAGTGCAAGGCTGCAAGCAGTAGGTTACTTCTGTAGTAGTGACAGACCATTAAGTGTTTCCTCTAGGATTTTTGACTATCGTGACATTTTTTGAATTTTGGCATCGACTTGGTACTGAGGTATCGATTCTCGTAACATCCCTCATAGACAACAAAAAGTGAACAAGTGCCTAAAGCAATGAAGAGCGTTCACTACTCACACGTGACATGACATTTACAGAATTTTATGTACAGGGAATTAGACTTGAAATAGTTAGTTTAATAATTGATCAGTAAAGTTATTTTCTGGTTTCAGCTTCTCGACTGTGAATAATTGCTGCTTCTCTATTTTGTATAAAGTGTATTAGTGAATATTTTGGGATGTTGGACTGTTGGTGGAACAATACAAGACATATGAAGATGTCATCCTGGTTTAATCTTTTACCATTTATAAATCAAATTATCAAATGATTAACCAAAAACCAAATTAGTCGCTTATATTTGTTCTCAAACTTACCCACACACTTTTAAGACAATTCTAATATTCAGGTTCAGGATCTGGGTTCAGACTCATATATTTGCTGTTAAGGGAGCTATCGTGTTTTATTCGGATTCACAGTCATAAAAATGATAAAAGTAATCCCTCAGACGTCACACTGCTCTGAACAGCAGGTTGCAATGTTTTTGTTCCACTTTCACAATGCAATTATTTAATTGGTGAGGCGATGATGGTGAGACCCAGCGTCGTGTGTACGTCAGGTCTTCCTGCTGGACAAGAATAAAACATTATGCTTTCATTCATAGTGATATCATAACCTTTTTTCAGAAAACCTCATCAGTTTAACTCCATCACACATGTTGATGCTGCTCTTTGAGTAATCATTGAGCCTGCAGGTGTCCTCTAAAAACTGTCCCACCTCTACCACTAATAGGAGTTCAGTCACGCATCAGTGTTCACCGCCTGCTCTCAACACCCCCTGTTCGTGTCAGAAAACAAAAGCCACGAGCGTCCCGCGATACACAGCGGCTGGGGCAACCAGGACAACACCTCTAAAGCAAACAGGCTTGCCTGCTCTTTATAACAGCAGCATAATGCTCAGCCTTTGTCCCTTCTATTCCCCCACCTTGTTTCTCCTGCTCCATAACAGGTGCCGCTCAAAGTTGCTTCTCTGATTCATTGTTTCTTCAGTTCCAAAGCCCATCTCTTTTTACTTTCGCCCTCCTGACTTTGTAGACTTTCTCTAAATGTACTCAACAAACCTTACAGCCTTTTTTGTGTGTGTTTGGAAATGAAAGCATGGATTACTACGTGTGCTTTTGTGTTTATGCTGCTATACTTTCATGAAAGAACACAGCTTTTTCCTGTGAGAAATGACAAGGCTCACTGCTCACTGCCCTCTGCTCATGAGGGAGATCTGGGTAAAGCCAATGCTAATTTAGATGTATCGTTGACAGTTAATTTAAGCTCATTCCTGACTTTGTAAATAGTTTGACAAGAAAATCTAAATGAAGATCCACTTACTAACAGTTTCCAAAGCTTTCAACCTACAGTTACTGTGGCATCCATCACAAGAGATGATGTCATCAAGATAGCAGCCCAATAAAACAATTATAATAATAATGATAATAATAATCACAGTGCCGTGTTTTGGTCTCTGTCAATCTAAAATCAATTTTAGATATGTTATGAAAATCAGACTTTTTTATTTCACAACATGCACACACCAGTGTAAGTCACTGTGCTTTTTAATGCAGTAGTTTCTCTGTCAACAAAGACATTATAAAAAAATTCTAAGATTATGTTGCACCTTTACTGCAGGAGCCACATTTAACCAGCTCTCATATTAAAGCTCGAGCATCCGGTTTGACAGAAATTTCACTTCTCTCTTCAGTTCACAGATACAACCACAATGATATGAACGTGAAAGTAATATAGTTGAGGTCGGAGCAAATGAGAGCTTTTTCCAAACAGATCAAAGAAATTCAACCAAAGGTCAGGTGTAATGAGTGAGATTACGCACTTACTTTTTTCTTGTCCTGCTTCTTTGCCTTAATCTTTTGACGGCCATCCATCCTCATCAATACATGCTTGAAGTAATGTGGGGGTCTTATCCCCTTAACCCATCACTTAACCCATCGCAGCTCACTGGGACCATGAGTGTGGGTCATGAGTTACATGATGTGACCTGCATTAGATCTCTGTCACCATCCTCAGGACGCGTAATCCTAGTTCTATAGGATGGTTGGATGGTCTGTCAATCATATGTAATCATTTGAGGTAGTAATTCTTCTTTTCATCTCTGCTTTGTATGATTCTCTGAACCCTGTAAAAATAAGGAGGTTATGTTATCATCTGCGGTTTGTTTTTCTCAACCCAATTCCACGAAACCTTTTGTTTCACCGTCTATAAGATTGTGGGATCGGGCGTTTTTCAACATTTTCATTGATTTGACAATTCATGGATCTTGATGGGTGGTTTTTTTGTATGTTTAGGGGACTGATATTTATGAGTGTGTGTAATCTGATGCAGATCCAAATAAAAACAGGATCTAATTAACTTAGAAGTGGTTTGATAAGAGGAATGTTGGGCCTCGGAGGAGGTATGTGCTCTACTGAGTGACATTCTAGTTATATTTTTGACAATAGTTGAAATAGTAGTGACAGTAAGTGACAGGAGTAAGAGAAGGTCTCCCTGTGGAATCACACACCTGGAACGTTGCAATTGTGGTATGTAAATTCAACATTTGATCATATCTTCATGGCTTGCTGGTTTTTGGACACATGCCACGCAGACACAATTTGAATTCACTCCAGGACATTTACTGTATTGCATGTCATGCAAAGCTGACATTAATAAAACAAGTCTCTTTTGTTTAGGTCATGGTTGATTTTCAACTTACTTTAAGTGGTTATGATCAAGGTGAGGGAAAAAACTGTGATCATGGCCCAAGTTGAGTGATGGACTGGTGACATGGCTGACCAGTCAATATTGTTGGAACTGGAGGAGGTGATTACTTCGGTTGTATGTTGGACCTGGAACATTCATAATGTTCATGAAGCTGTTTGACAAATTTCTGGACAGTGGTGGAAGAAGTATTCAGATATCTTATTTACCAATACAGCAGTGTAAAAATATTAAAAACAAAGAAATGTAACAGTCCAGCACGAAAAAACCCTACTTAAGTAAAACTATATAGCAGCAAAATGTGAATGAGGAAAGCAGCTGGAACATAATTGTGTAGACAGGGTTTTGATACATTATAAAACACAAGGTGAGGAAATATATACAGAAATAAAAAATGTTATATTCAACAACTCAGTAACACCTCTGTCCATTGAATATTTCTGACTTCCTCTTGTGGTAGTATGAGAAAGACCATCAGAGGAAGGCAGTCTGTCACACATAGACCATATATAAAGATTAATAACCATTCACGATCAGAGTAAAACCTAAAAGGCAAGTTTCCAGTTAACCAAAGGCCTTTTTGAGCTGTGGGAGGGAACTGGAGCCCACAGATGAAACCCACAAAGATACAGGGTGAACATGGGAACGCCACACAGGAAGGTAGCAGCTATGAACACAGTGCTAACATCTGAGCCCTCCTAGATTTGTTCTTGGCTATAATAACAAAAACAAAAACTTGTTATTATTACTTTGCTTGTTCATTCCCACAATCTTAGTTATTTTATTCGATTTTCAAACAGACCAGTAGAAGATGAGGAAGAACTGGAACATCACATTGTGTAGCAGAGGGTGTCCTGAGCGAGCCGGCAGACTTGATAGATGTTTGTTTCTATAAACTATACGAGTCTCTCTTCTCAACACGACCAAGTGGTGAACAGAACTCAACGTAAACAACAGTTTCCCAATGTCTACTGTACTGCTTGTGTAATTCTCTCACATGGGACTGAAATGTTCCGGTGTGAAAACTTAACTACAGAACATGCCTGTAGTGCCAAAGCTAAGTTAAAATAATTTATCATGTGAAATTAATATCGTATAGAATATTTAGAGAGGTTTAATGAGATGGAAATCAGATCTTAGAAAGCACAGATTTGATAAATGTTAAGTTTTGCAGTCCTGTGGTTATAATATAAAAGTTATCTTGCTATCACAAGATGTCCTAATCTGATCTTCCAAGCATTCTTTTCATTTTCATTAACATTGCTTTTATGTTATCCTGTTTTTAAAGACACAATTTGATCAAACACTGTAAGACTTGGAGGCGGAATGAAGAGATAAAAGTCAGCAGAGAGAAGAAAACGTGTCAGTAACTGCTGACTTTAATCCCTGTGTACCAGCAGAGTCATACATCAGTCAGTCATGTAGGTGGCAGAGGTGCAGCAGCAAATAACTTACCAGAGCTAAAGCCATAGGCTCATGAGAGTGCAAACATGATTATTGACAGAAACACAAAGGGAGGTTTAAGCTAGTCTCATCTCAGCTGTGTGAAATGTCAGCCAAACACAGCCCTGTGTAAAGAGGGTGGGCAGGTGACAGTGTTAGAGAACACAAGGACCCACCCCCACCGCCAATTTGTATGCTGTTTCCTTTATTCTCTCCTCTTGTGGTGTTCAATCATGACCCAGTTTTGGGGGGGACAAAGCCCCTCGCACCCCTGTTGTGCTTATAACAGCTATGTCTCCACCTAATAGGGCAGTCTGTATTTCTGTGTGCGTGCATCTGTGTATACTGGTCATGGGGTAACCTAATAATCCTTTTTCTGTGACACGAAGGTGTTGCAGACGTGCTGTCTTTGCCTTTGCCCTCCTCCTCCTTGAGTCTTTAAGCCTTGTTACCCTTGACACGCTGCCCTGCAGAGAATCAAGTCATCCCAATTGTCTTACTCACAGTGGACAGACCGGGGCACTGTTTCTCTACTTTGCCTTCAAGAGACTCATGTGATTAAGCTGTGAGTCGTGTGTCAGCCACCTAACAGCCACAGCTTTGGCTGTTGTTTTACCCTGATGTCTGTTGTGTCAGCAGCAATAAAGAGGCATCTGTTTCTTAAGCTAATTCTGCTCATTTGCCATCCCAACAAAGCTCTCCTCAGTAACCGGCTCGTCCAGAGACAACAGGGCACCCCCATCGTTCAGTTCATCGTGTCACTTTTGTTTTGCAAATCCGTCCAAACAGATTTACTGCTACTGGAATTAAGTCATGACAGAATGTTGAAACAAGTTGACGAGATGGCCGAGAGTCCCCAGACGAAGACACCATTCAAAATGACCCGAGGGGAGCGTTTCTGAGCCTAAACCAACACGGGTATCCCCGAGGGTGAAGCAATAACAACACGAGTTAGCAGAATAAGACTGGCCACCGCTCTGTGTGCTGCTGACTTATTGAGGAGTAGCACCCGGGCTGAGCCTGGGCTTGTTCTGAAACCATTTACTATTATGGCATTGCTTTAGTCCACCACATAAACATTTGAGATAGATTATAGCCAGACTGGTGTGTTTTGCTCACGGTGCCACTGACGAGAAGCCACGAGAAGTGATGACATCACCAGAGCTCCTCTCTGAGACTCACATGTTGTGATTGCTTAGCTATGATTTTTAGCATTCGTGCCCGTTTGTTGACAAAAAGGCATCACTGATGACCTCCAGTCACACATTGTATATAATTATATTTTTATGTATTTATACTTTAATTTCAGGATTTGCATGTACAGCTTGGTTTTTCTTGCCATATCATTGAGTCTCAAAACGCCTTTAAAGCCCATACATCAATGGCATCTTGATGTCCATTAGTGACGTGCTTCAGCTTGTTAGGACACAGCACTATCCTATTTGGCAGCATCAGTGCATGTCAACGTTCCAGAAAAGCTAATAGTTCATCACATTCACTTCCTGGTGTTGTTTAGCCCTCCGACTTTACCTTGTGGAAATGGAGGAGACTGCGGTTGACAATTATAACTTTACAAAAGGACGATCCAGCCTTCACACCCATTTTATGCAGCAGCTGTGAAAAATAAAACAGGGTTTGAACTTCTCTCCCCACCGGCATTTTTCATTTTCACACAACTACTTCTGTCACTTTCTGCATGAATGTGACCTCACACACACGTCTTGGGAGAAGAGCCATGATCCCAATTTGTACGAGTCATGGGGTCAAAACTACTAAGACATGCAAGGTTTGCCATTTAAAGTATAAACACTCTATTTTAACCTTCTAAGCTGATTGGCCGGAAAGTGCATTTAGTTTGTGTCCAAATCCACTTTTCTTCGTTTAACGTAATGCACACCTGTAGCTGATAGTCTGGCAAACCCCCGAACAAAACCAGTTAAAGTGAGAGCGGAAGACGACATTTCCTACACGCATTGGAAGTGGTTAATCAATCACAAGAGAGCGGAGCAGCTGGCCAATCAGAGCAGACAGGGCTTCATCGAGGGGGGGGCCGTAAAGAGACAGGAGCTAAGACAGTGTGAGGAAAGTGAAGTGTCTTCTGAACATTAGAGCATGTAATAACAATTCAACTAAAAACACAAATTACAATTACAAAACTGAATTTGAGCGTAATATGCCCCCTGCGATATAACAGTGAAATACTGCACCACTGAACTCAGACCAGGTTTTCGTTGGTCGGTTACTTTCCACTGCCTCAAGATTACAATCAACAGTGCACCTGACCCCACCTCATTGTAATCCCATCCCACCCAAGGGAGCTCAGATGGACTTGATGGTAAAATGACAAGTGTTTAACACACTTGTGTTGCGCGTTTCACTATTGCTGTGTGTAAAGTGGAGTCTATAGTCTAATGAGTTATCGTCCAGTTCATTTTAAGATTATTGAAACACTGAGAGTCCAGACGCTGTTTATTCTTCTTCCATCATTAGTTATTCTCGTACTGTATATAATACTGTAGTTTTTGTAACAGTCATCATAGCTTTGATGACTGCAGTGCTTGTGACCGAGTGACAAACTGACACGTAATGTCAGTACGGGTGTCAACTCCTGAGCCATACAAGCCAAACGATTCCCCAAAGCAAATGATAAAGTCATCCAACTAAAACATCCTTCTTTACTCTCAATTACAGTGAGCACACACTTTGACACTGCGGTGAGACAAACACACGCAGAAGCAACAATAATAGGCAGCAGAAAAAACAAGGGAGTGGAGCTGGAACCTTGAACAGATCCTCTGGCAGCAGGGCCTGTGGGTGCCAGGGAGAGCTCTATACCTCTCACCTTTTCAATTGTGTTTGAGCACACATGTTTGCTTGTCTGTCTGTGTGTGTGTGTGTGTGTGTGTGTGTGTGTGTGTGTGTGTGTGTGTGTGTGTGTTTGCACACAGGTTTGGATAAAAGTGCAATGTTTGCTCTCTTAGCCTGCTTGACAGCTGGCTCTCATCCAGCTTGGGCCTTTTAACGGCAACGAGTGCTAATGAAAAAACGAGCTTTGAAAGGAAAGACAATCTGACAGAAGTCGTTAATTTGCAGTCAAGTCTTTGTATTCAGTGACTTTGAAAAATGGAAGGTCACGGATCACTGTACTAATCATTTCCCACACAATCAATACTTATTTCACGTAAATGTAAAACAGGTTAATGGACACTTACAAAAGACGCATTCATTTGTCTGCATTACTGTGGAGTTGTACAATGTTCAGTTACCATCAATCTTAAATCCATGACAATGACTATGACATCATTACTTGACAAAATTGTTAAGGTTTTTGTTACAGATTTTCATGTGCACAAATATAAACATCAGCCTGATAGTGAAGCTGCAGTAAAGGTCATGTGGTCAACAATATTATGAGGGAATGTCCTCCCAGGACAATAAACATCCACACAGCAAGTTGTGTGTTCTCCACGTCTGGACTGAATTGTTGGACAGACCAGCTCTCTTTACCTTTTTAGGCCATGCTGCTGGCAAAGCAAAGGTGACAAATGGCTAAAGTGAAAATGTTTATGAGAGCGATTAAGAGCTGTGAAGTCAGTCAGATACAACAGGATGTTGTGGGAGGTGTTGTCTTAGCAACGCTGAGTCTCTACTTAATATTCTTCACAGATGTACATAATTGAAAGTGCATGTTACTCAAATTTAACAGATACCTTCCACATTTCATTTTCCCTTTCAATTGTTAATACTCGATGGAAAAGAGTGGAAAGTTCTTTATCAGTGATGAAAAATAACCAGTTACATTAAGTACTTTTTTGAAATCACTTTATGCTAATATGAAAATATTAGCATAAAGTTAGCATCAGGTTAAAATGCTCTTCTCTTCATAGAATATAATATATTGTTTTGCAGTATAACACACACCATCACACAGCATATCAAATACAAGTATAGAGTTACCTCAAACTCATCCAGCTACAACAGTAAAATAATGCAGTAATATAACAAAGTAAGGGCCATACTGTCTGCATAATGATTACATTTTAATACTTTATTTTCTTATGTGTGCTATTTACATATAACTTTAACGGTGGAGCTGAGTAAGTCTTCCACAAGTTCTTATCTCTACTGTCATCACCCAGCCCAGCCAGACGTTTATCTGTGTGGATGCCCCTCAGGGAAACTGCACTCACAGTGGCGTAGTGCAGCAGACACACTGTCTTGTCAACTTCCTGATTGTGTAATTATGTCGTGATGTTGTTTATGCTATCACAGATGTTGCTCGTCTTTGTTTGGGCTGTATGTGTCTCTGAAAGATGAGTGTCAGTGATAGCAAACCATGGCCCTGTGCTTGTGCTATTGAAGCAATCAGTAAAAGCAGCTCCTCACATGACACACCCTCTCATCTGACTCCTCGTCTCGAATGATTGAGAAATCAACAATTGAAAGTGTTGAAGCAGGTAAAATCTCGTGCATCTTTGCTTCTGCTCTGTAGAAACCTCAGGGAAAAAGGTGTGTTCGCAGGGTGAACGGATGTTTTTCCAAGGCAGATATGGGGCATGCCATTACCCACCCTTCCTGGCCCTGGTGATGATAATCACGCAGCTTGTTTGGCTTCTTCTGTCTCATGATAGAAGCCAAAGGCTACCAAACAAACACTTGAGGTGATAAAGGACGGATGGCTGATTCACACGTGTGACACGTGTCATGCTCTAAAAAGACTGTTACACTGAAGACACACCTCTTGAAGACTGTGGTAACATTCAAACAGTCCTGTTATCCTGCAGCATAGAACTGGAAGCACACAGATGCTCACCGCTGTGTTGACATGACAAACACCACAGTTTACCTGTCCCACTCATAAGAGGCCAAAGCCCTTGAGTTGGTGAGTTGTCCGGTTCGAGCAGATCTGATCTGTGTTTTTACTTTTTTATGAGCTTTCAAAAATTCTACAACCTTTTCAAACATGGTTGATTTTACCAGAGCTAAACAACTAAAACACTTCTATGTGGAACACCAAAGTGAGAAGGCCTCAGTGTGCTTTATACAAAGTGCGCACTAGATTGTCTAACAGCATCTTTTTTTTGTAACTTTCTGAAACATACATTCTGGGCAGAGATAAGAGCGTTAGACCAATGTCACTGATTGTGGACAAGTGCATCACCAATAATGCCCTCAAGGAGAAATAAAGTGTGTGTATGTTTCATTGCATCCTCTCTACGACAGAAGACTTTCTGCTCTTTGAGCGTTGCCATGTGGAACAGATAAAACATTTGTGCGTTTATATGTGGTTGGAACAGTGATTTTTGACCTAATTTGTGGCATAATAATAAACAATGAGTCTGAAGGACCTGGTCAAGTACAACTGACTGACACAATGTATGTCATGTAGATTCCTGCAGCCTCATAGATGAGGGAAGTATAGTTTTGTTTTTAGAGCAGAGATGAACAATGTTCAATGAGAGGACATGTGCCAACTGGACAAGAATGCAGACAGTGGCCCCTCCAATACTACAAACCAGTGTTTGTCTGCCCTTTGCAGACTCTGTTGCTACAAAGCTGGAAAAACAACAACAAAGTGAAACCACGTCACAAAGCAGCTTCTCACATTTTTGGTGCATACTATGATCATTCCTGCAGATGTGGATCTCTCCCAGTGGAATAAGCTTGTAATCAGAGGAACACCTCATCTGAGATCACTTGAGTTGTTTGTTGTTCATTCCCACGTCAACATTCTGGAACAAAGATTAAGTGTGATCAGTACAAATACTCAGACAATTTGAAAGTCTTATAAACTGCTGTTGGCTTCTATGACATCTGTTAATCATGCCCTCAGACCACTGCAGTTTACTCCCTCCTGCATAACGAAAACAAGCTTGATACACGTTAGCATATGTCCTGTAAAGGTTTCCTGCCAAAAGCTGCTGTCAGAATCCTTCCTGGCCCTGTTTTGGAACACATTATGCAGTTTTCAATCCAACGTAATGGGATCACCCTTTAAATACCCTTTCAAACAGCTCCACTAACAGGATGTGTGACCCGTTCTTCAGCCATCTCCCTGATCAACTTGGCTGTGCTGCGTTAAGTAGACACCTGATTTGATGGTCTGGCTTTGGCAGATCGTCACAGCCTAAGCCCAGAGGGGATGAGCCACAAATCACCTGCTAAGACTCTTTGGAGTCGGGGCTGAGGACCTAAATCCTTAAGTTTACCTTTTCTTACCTGTGCTTAGTCCTCTTACTGTTGGCTCACTTTGCAGGACACAGGCCACACGGCCTTTCCAGGACACAACCCTGGCCCAGTAATCCAACACCTGCTGTAAGGGCACCTGGTGTCCACATTTACTTTTGTTGTATAGCAAGGGCAAGGCTGGCTTTTACACCTCAGGTACTTGACCCAAGAGACCCGAGTTTTCCTTCACTCTTGTCAAGGGTAAATGGAAAATGATGTCACATCCTGTGAAGCCAATATGACGCAAATTGTGATTAGTGGTTATGGGCTTTACAAATAGAATTTGATTGATTGATCTATAATTGATTGATCTTGGTTTTAAGGATACTCTTTTGTCCTGTACTATAGAAAGTATTTTGAAAGGCCAAGTTAATCTCTGAATTATTTTCTTTCAAAAGATTTCATGTGAACAATATTGCTATTATAGTATAGTTAAATTTCCCAATATCAGTTTTTATCAGTTCAGTGTCGTACAACACTGTGATGTTTTCATTGCAAGCAAAATCTAAACTTCAATGAGCTTAGCGTGGCTTGAACCCAGCCTGACTGAGCAGGAGGTTTGACCTGACAGGGTGGTAGTGGCAGAGCTGGGTATTTGTACAGGTGTCGAATCCAGGATGGGATTCAGCTGCTGGGGCTCGGCTGTGACAACAGAACACCTGTCTCCACTCTCCCCTCAGAGAATCCCACTCACACAGAGACAGGGAGAGAGAGAGAGAGGGAGAGAAAGGGAGGGTGCAGGCCGGGTGGAGGGTGTGACAACCTGATGAGATCTGAGGGGACTTAATATTATGCACTTAGTGCTCGTGCTTGTGTCAGAATTCAAACAGATATAGATGTGCTGGGTTAGAGTGAGATTGAAATCGACAGCATATAAAATTATTGTTATTTGTCAGTTTTGTCATTTGAATGTGTTGTGGTCTGTTCACTGTTTTAACTGTTTTTCTTTCACTGACTTCACTGCCTCTTACGACAGCTTTGGATGGCAAATAGGATTAGAAGACAATTAAAAAGAAAGAGAAGACATTAATTCAGTCTCACTGTAAATGTGTTTACATTTTATTTTACTAACGGAGGGAACAGGTTGCAGCAATTGTTGTTACCACCTGAAGTTAAATTAACAATAAATTACAGAGCACATGTAAGAACACAGGCAAGTGCTTTACAGAGAGAAATTATGTTAAAATTCATAAATTAACTTTAGCCTGAGGAAATCAGGTCACCAGAAGCAGTGACCTCTTTAAAATCTCTACTTCTAAGAGATTTTCTCCTGATTTTACTTGTTGATTTCTTATTTGACTTGTATACTTTTTTGAAGTTTTATTGCATTTTGTGTAAAAATTCTTGTTTCTCAACAAACCTGTAATTGGTTGTATTTGTTTTATTTGCCTATCACTGTGTAAAGAAATAGTTTTCATGATCTGTTTGTTTTGAAGTTGTTGGCTTGTGTGAAGCACTGAATAGCCCAGGTTTAGTATAGTGCTCTATAGAAAGAATTTTATTGTTATTGTAAAAAAATTAAATAAACAGCAAATATTAAAATAACATTAGCAAAGGAACTATATTTACCAAAATGTATTTAATAATTCAGCTCCATATTTTACTGATCTTTATCTCAATCATGATCTAAAACAGTCAAGCCCTGATATACTTACACAATGTCTGAGGCACTCCAAGACAATGGCATGTTCAACTGTATGAAAAGAAACAGATCCAACCCAACTAAGACATAGTTTCCAGAGTCCAGTGACAGTATTAAATCATTTGTTGCCCTCAGCAGTTGTGAGAGGACAACTTTTTTCCAGGACCTAAGATAATAACTTTTCATTGGCCAAAAGTTGTTAAGTACAGTTCCAAGAGCGGAGCAAAGTTTTTTATTTATTTTTTTATTAATGGTGGAATTTTAGCTTGCTTGAGGATAAATGTGACAAAGTCTATTTTGGATAAAACACTGGCTCCAACTGTATCAAATATGTTTCTATGTCCAGCGTGTAGCCCTGTGTCTGTGGGCATTTTACAAAAATAATAAATAACAACAAAGAAATAAATACTTTTATTATTTATCTATTTCAGTCTAGACAATAAGATGTTTCTGAGACGGTCATTGGATGCCTGTTCACGTTCAATGTTTTTTTTTCTCTTTATCTGTGGGTTTCCTGATCTTAAAGGGAGCTGAAGAGTCCAGAGGATGCCTGCAGGTGGCATTAAACACTGAGCAGCTCGGAAGTGGTAGGCGTAGTACGGCAGGCATGAATTCCAGGTAGTGGCGATTTAGGAGCATGCCAGAGGAGCAAGGGGTAAAGACAGTGCGTCACTGATCTGATGAATGAATGCCACTACTGAGATTCTGGTTAGGCACACTTAATGCTTGAACTAGATCGAGGGTACGGCCATAGACATGCTGAGGTTAGGGTTAGGGTTAACCCTAACGTAGGACGGAAGGAGTCAATGAGATGCAAGGTTGTGTTATGTTTGATCCAATCATGGGCTCTACATAGAGCGTGCAAAATGATGAACTTAGCTGTCTTATGCCTCTCACCCAGCCTTTCTTTAGGTACTTAATCACCTTCAGCAGGATTGGTCCTCCTGCGGCTAACCTGCCCGTCAGCAGCATGTGATCCCTGATAAACCGTACTAAATACTTGATCCGGACCAGGCCGACAGCTAAGGATGAAGCTCTAAGGAGCCAGCTCAGAGCATTGTGATTACAGACTTAGTGGAGGACAAACATCTTAGAAGGATATATGTGACCGCTGTGCCCTGTGAATCCCACCTGTACTTGGCCTGGCCTAGCCTGGCCTGGAATGGATTGTTGCCAAAATGACTCCTCTTAACGTGTGCCTTTTGGCACGGCTGCCATAGCTGGGTGATTTCTCTCTCATGTGCAGTGATAGTATGACAATGTTTTTCATTTGTGTGACAATGAACAATAGTGGTAAATAAAAACTACTTCTAATGTATTTTGCAAACACAAGGTTTATGAGAGTAGTGTAACCAATTGTCACATCAATGAAAGCACAAAGAGGAAAGGTCAATCAATAAAACAATACACAGTGATTAATAAAACATTTTGAACATCACACATTAGAATGAAGAGAGATTTAGATTCTCAAAAGATAAAACGTTCATAACGTTCCATTATTTGATATTAACAAAAACAAAATTCTTATTATTTTATACTGGTTTTAGAATTCTCCATGACAAATAAAGCCAAGCCAAACGTATCTATGTGGAGAGATACTGGTGTCAGTGAGAAATAAAAATAAATAATAGAATAAAAATAAAAAAAGGGGGGGGTTGTGGTTCAGCAGCCAATGGGTAATGATCTGCAGGCCTCATATGTTACCTCTGTTTTATATTATGTTCACTATCAAATGAACACCAATGCAAAGTCGCAGAGAGATTCAAAAGTCCTGTAATATGTACATTTCACACATAATGACATTTTTCATGGTCCAATTTTTTCTAACCAAATGTTGTTTTATAAATACTGTGACATTCTGACATACCCACACAAATGCAGATGCTCCGCCTCTTGATATTCGAGAGGAGTGAAAACCATCCCTATATGATATAACACATTTCATCCAGTAGAGGGTAGAGGTACTCCAAGAGGATATTCTCCTACTCCCAAGCCTCATTGTCTCATGGCGTTCCACTACCGTGCAATCCCACGTCTCCGCAGCCTGTCTGTACAGTGTGTGCACTGCTTCCTCCCAAGAGCTCAGCAGGACTCACTGTCTCCCTTTGTGCACCTCTCCAGGTTTTTCCCTCCTTTCAACAGTTGGTGCTGTAAAACAGAGCCTGGCAAAGCAAAGGAGCTTCTCTGTGTGTAGCTGTGGGTGAACACAATATCATAATCATAATACTTCTCAGGGCTTGTGTGTAAGCCTCAGGAAGTTTCCTTAACTTTGCTGAGTTTGTTAACCAGGGGCATGTTCTTTGAATAGACCCACTAAGCCGCGATGAATCTGGTTGGAGTGGGGGTGGAGGGATTTGGGTCTTTGTTTCGTGGTGCTTGCCTAGAAAGCCAGACATCAAATAGGCTCCAGCCAGAGGTGAAAGAGGGCTGAGCGGGTTAAAGGAAATAATTAGGGAACCAAAGGGTGCGTCTCAGAGCTCGCTTAGCTGACGGCGAGGCAGGCGTGTTATTGAGAAACAGTTTGCTCATGGCTAATTATCTGCCTTAATCATATGTGAAGGGTGTTTTCGTGAAGTTTTCTATTATTAGCATGTAGCCATGTTGGCCGCCCTCACTTCACTTTGTTGTTTCTAACTGAGGATGGACCATGAAGACCAGAGGAGAGAGCTGAAGGAAGCAGAATCCTTCAGTTTCACGTATTCAGAATCAGAGTGACCAACAACAGCGAAACAGCTCCTGACCATGCACTAGCATTATGTTTGTGTGACTCAGTAGGACCCTCAATGTCAACTATACATTTTTGTGCCATTGTTATAACTATTATACAAGAAATATGGTTTATTTCTAGTTGGATGCTGTCAATTCAAGAACTTTTTTGAAGAAGACCACATCTGATACAAGAAGAAATAATGTGGTTGTGAGATATTTACCCATTTATTACTCGTTTACCTCCAAAGGGGACGTTGATCGCCTGTAACGTGGCAAACAGTAAATAACAGGATCCGTGAACATCAGCCAAAGAAGAGGCCTGATCAGGAAGCAGAAAGCTGTTTAACTTAATTGTTCAGTTTTATATGTTGTGCAGTCATAGCAATGTTAACAACAGTCACAGAGACACTTTATTTACAGACTTATTAAAACCATGTGATATTCTGGGGGGTCACTAGTTACAAACCTTTGTGCACTCATTGTTCCAAGCCACAGAACATATAGATTCCAATTTTCAAAACTTCCATTTATAAAAGTTGAACTCATTTTAGTTCATGTTACTTCCAGCTAGGGTTGGTAAGCCTGGACAAGACAGAAAGAGCAGGCTACTATATGCAACCGTTACATCCCACCCCTCCCATCGGCCCTTTGTCAAAGCTGCGTTCTCAAAACACATGAACGTGCACTGACTAATAACTGCTAGAAGTTGACTCTTCCACACTAACTTCTGGCTATTGTCTTCAGCGGTGTATGTCTCTCCTACTTGTGAAGACTCCAGTCGCTGTAAGAGCACGGGCAGGGTGAGCGCAGGCAGGCCAGCTAGTGACAGAATGAAAGGGTTGGTCATGTTTATAACAGTCCTGCCAGGGCCACAGACACCGGCCTTTTTTCTTCTTTTTTTTCCAGACAACTTTATTTATTGATGGCTATTGGGATGCGAAGAGGATTTAAACAAGTAAGACAAAAGGTGTGTCAGAAGTGTGTCCCTTCAGCCAGTAGTCCTCCTTTCTTCCAGAGGAGAACAGGCGAATTCTCTACTGGTTGTGTTCATTTGCGCGATACGTACGATAAATGATCCCGCAGTGCAAATCGTGCGTTTAGGATGTCGCAAAAAGTTGTGTTGCGTTCGGTGTGAACGCAGCATAAGGCTGCTGACTGTGAAACAACAAACTGAAGGGTGTACGTTTAGAGATTTCAAACTACAATGGATACACATAACCATCTATCTTAGAGGAGAAGCATCAAAGTAAATTACACTACACTGCTTCCACTAGTGCTGAAGCAGCACATTTCCAGTAGCCTGAAGGATATACTCCATAAGTAGGTCAGGGTCAATTGACCTACTATTAAACCGAGCTATTCAATCTATACCGTAAGCAGTGGAGGAACCATTACTTATAGTCTGCATATAGATTTACTTCTATTTATTTTACATGTTTACATGTGATTCACAGACACTGCCTGGAAGTAGGGAGAAACTGCAAACCACCAAAACATTTAAAAGGCATATTGTTTTTACTCAGGTTCATAATTTTGATTTGCGTTATTACTTTAAAAGGTTAACATGATTTAATGTTCAGAAAATACTTCACTTTCCTCATAATGTCCATTGCTGCAGCTCCTCTTTTCAGCCTCTGTCTGAAACACCACTCCTGTCTTTTTAAGGCAGCCCTCCTGAAACAGCCCACTTTGCTCCTATTGGCCAGCTGGCCCACTCTGTTGTGATTGGTCACCAGCTTCCAGTATGTGTGGGAAATGTCAGCTTCAGCTCTCCTTTACCTCGCTTTGTTAGGGGGCGTGCCAGACTAGCTGCAAGGCGTTCATTATGCAAATAGATTTCCTTTCTTTTTTTTGCCATTTCAAATGGGTAATATCTTTCCTTTCTTAATTCCTTTGTCTCTTACTCTCTCTCCCATAAAACCACTGACAGAAACTGGTTCTGAGTATTTGCTGAATGAGCAAAATGGCTGTGGAGATGCCAGTACAGTTTGGACCAAAAGAGAGCAAAACTTCTAGGCTCCAACCAGAGCTGCTGTGGCAGCTGAGGCAGCAAGAGAGAGTCAGGAAGCATCTGTGTTTTTACCAACCCAGTTCAGATGAAACCACGGCCACTTCTGTATTGGTTAAGGTCGCTCTGTCGAGGCTGTCGTCCTACAGGAGTGGGCGTGGTTTTAATCTCAACTGGGTTGGAACAATGATAGATGTGGTCAGGGAGGGATGGCAGGGAGAATATGAAGAGATGAGGAGGAGGAGGGCAGCAGCAGCAGCAGCAGTTTAAAGATATTCATATATTAAGAGTGTATCCACACACACTTATAAATATGAAATATACAGTTCACTTGCATTGCATGTCTGCAAAAAACAATCACCTTTTTTCTCTGTGTTTTCTGTTTCATTAAATACAACAAGCTTTCATACACAAGGAGTTCGTCAAACATATAAAGATGTGACTGTAGAGAGCAACTGAATTCTGTTATTTCACCAGCCTTTAACTTGATTGGTTAGAACATTTTAGTTTGTTTCACCCATAACTCTACAGTGATTCAAGCTGTGTTGGATATTTTTGTAGATGTAATTGCGATGCAAATGCATGAATGATATTAGCAGGTAAATATGATTTTCCAAAAAGATTTAACAGGCATTTTATGAACCTCTCGAGAACATTTTTTCTCCAAAGCTCCAGCTAATTTAGAAATGCATGTTGCTGTAATTCTCTATAATAATAAAATTTGGGATTTGGTTTATTTTGTTTTGCTTCACAAGTTGCCTCAGAGCCACAAGTCCGGAGACAACACCTTTTGCTGTAGGGATGTAGTCTGTCTCTGCTGTGCTGGCGTTGTTAGTTCTTCTGATGTCAAATGTTCTTGTCCAGTGTCAAAAGTAAATAATGTTTCTTCTCCCTCTCTAATGTCTAATGTAGGAACTTATTGGAATGATCATTTTACAGATGCTTTTATCCAAAGCCACTTTAATACCGGGATCCTGTTTTATACAACAGAGTTAGCTTTGGTTTATACTGCTGCCAACCAGCTGCATGTTTGATCAAGGGACACAAACAGTTTAATGTCCCCCCCACCAGAGCTTTGAACCCTAAGTGTGCCCTTCTGGCCCAGTCCTCATGCATCGCACTCTGCAGAGCAATACCCACTGTTGCTAATCCTTCTTCTGGCCTCCTGTACACAATGAATCATTTTCATGGAGGAGTAAAAGTAAGAAGACTCGAGACACCTAAGCATGCTCAGTTTCCGTTACCCCACTAATGCTCAATGTCACTCTGGGCCTGTGGCACATGGATGGTAACCTGAAGGAGAGCCAAATGAGAAAACCCCCTTACTCTCCTTGTCCTTTCCATGGCAGATCTCTCTGCATGTGGCTCAAATCAGAATTATCCACTAATTGACTATTTACAGGGCTCGAGAAAAGCCCTAATGGACTTGATATTAAATCCCCCTCAGATATTTAAAGTGTCTTTTTGGAGCAGCTTGCTGAAAAAGCAGGCCATTTCTTTTTTACAAGATGGCCAAGTTAAGCCCCTCGGTGCGTCGGAATGGGCCAGCCAAGTCCAAGCGGCTGTTACGTGGGATTATGGGACGACAGTAAGGAAGGGTAGTGCGATGCAGGGGAGAGAGGAATGGCCAGATCTCCCCTCAATGATTTCCAGATGGACCGCAAACCCAAGGTCTCTCACTGGAGATACAAACTTAGCTTGGTTAACTTGTGCTGCATAAGGGTCTTAAACCTAACTTCTTTATAATGAGAATGACTGGGATTTTATGTGGAAACTTAGATAACATAAATTTCAATATGCCTGCACTTTGACTAAAAAATGTCAGACGGTGTAAAGTTGTGTGGAAACTAAACTTTGTGTAAAAATGTGGAGGGTAACTGTCTTTAAACCTTTGTTATTGTCCTGCTTATTGCATTTTAGCATAAAAAAAATACTATTCCATATAAAGTTTGATATGTTTTAATACCTATATCAACCTAAAATGTATTTAATTGTCAACAATTGTTAACAATCAAATGTTGTTTTGTGTTTCTCACAGATATGGCTGGCCCCAGGAGCAGTTCACTGCTGCTCTCTCATCCATGTCAAAAGCTGAAGCTAAAACAGAAGTGGAATGACGACCCACAGCAGGAGATTTTTTGTTTCAGCGTGTGTATAAATTCTTATTTTTGGTGCCAGTACACTTATAACCTCTGTGGAAATCTGTGGGCTGTGTGTTGTGTTGTCATGAATCCTCAAAGTTCAAATAAATGGTATCACAAGGAAAATTGGATCAGATTGTTCACATCACTACACAGATAAAACCATTTTATCAAAGACTTCTCACACATTTTCAAATTCATACATAATGTTTGATTTAAATGACCATAGCCATAGAATTGATTTCTGTACACAGCAAATACAGTATGCAACAGCAAATACATTTTGAGAGAAATGTTAATTCCATTGGAGTGTGTGTGTGTCCATTGTAGGTTTTACAAGTCTTTTATTTCTTTTGGAGCATGAGAGAGTATTTGTATCATTTATTAACATTGAACCAAAACCACAGTTCTTCCTTATCTTTCCAAAGCTTTTTACTTGCCTCAACCAGCATTAAATTCCATCCATTTGTAGGATATGAACATCATTTCTAAGGTTTCCATTCCTTTGTCTTTGCATGTTTTTTTTTTGCATTTGCTGCAAATCACATATTTTATACTACAGCTCACCATTTAGTAAAGCATGCTGTTGTGTTTTCTATTTTTGGCTGTGATTTGCTTATCTGCCACTGTTATCCCTGTGTTTCCTTTCATGGATTGTCTGTGTGATATTTAGTAAAATGGATTATCATCAAACCTGGTGGATGGATAAAGGGTCAGGAAAAGAACCCATTACATTCTGGTGTGGATCTGTAGCAGTGTGCTTATGCAGGAATTGTTATTGGCTTTCTTTAACATTGCTTTAACGCAGGGCATTTTACAACAT
The DNA here is from genome assembly GCF_022539355.2 of Hippoglossus stenolepis. Lineage (NCBI taxonomy): Eukaryota > Metazoa > Chordata > Actinopteri > Pleuronectiformes > Pleuronectidae > Hippoglossus > Hippoglossus stenolepis. The sequence continues at coordinate 18,945,285 of NC_061486.1, forward strand.
TTTCAGCCATTTATCTGAGAATGAGTGTGTGCAATTTGGTGCAGATTCAAATAAAAAGATCTAGTGAATTTAAATGTGGTTGCATGTGTGGACTGCTGCACTCTACTGAGTGCCCTCCTAGTCTTGAAATGTTAATCTGACAAAATATAAAGCAGACTTGAATTGATTTTATTCCATATTGGAATAAATGGAAGCCAGTGACTGCCTGGAACGATAGAAGTAGATCCAAAAATGTAAAACACCACGGCATATTTTGCAAAATGCAAACAGGAAAAGTTTGTGTGATTTGTAATTCAGGACATTCGTAGAAATTTGTAGCCATTTAGAAGGTTAGAGAGCATCATTGCGAACCATAACTGTACTTTGACAGCTAATGACTGTGTGATCACCATTATCAGAAGAGTTATAGTTTATCATTTGAAGCTAGCTGCCGGATGATAAGTTGATTTGAGAGGTGGCTCTGAGAGGAGCCTCCCTTCAAATCCAACCACAGCTGAGAGAGAGAGAGATAGACTGAGGTGCTGACATGAACCAGGACTGAGCCATCAGCATAACTCAGGATCTAATAAGAGCTCTGTGTGAGAGAAAGCAGTGCCCTGTATGCTGATGTGCTCATCCTGCTGTCTCCGCATTCCTTTCAACTAATTGGCTTTACCTTGACTTTTAATTGCAGACCCTTTCAACATCTACTGATCGTTTCTCAAGTGGATACTCTATCGTAAGTGCTGCTTTTTTGATTCTATCGGAAAGCCCCAGGTTGTGGCCTTTATATTTTCATTAATGATGTGTTGTATAGTTACACCAGTTCAGCAGTGGAGAAGTTGGACCACGATGCCTGTAAAAATAATTATAACTATTCAAATTGAGTGGAAACTGTAGATCTTTAAAAGCTTTTTTAGCATTTCAGAAGTTTATTAACTTGTTTATTAACAAGTTATTAATTTAGACATTTTGGAGATTACTGTTTCCATGACTACAGGAAAATATAAAGCCTCAGCTTAGATGAAACCATCAGGCCTTGACCTGCCTGTAGAGGCTTTACTGAAGTGGATGTAGTTTCATCCCAGCAGGGCTGAAAAAACACATGAATGTCATCATGACTTCTTGACAAGCAGAACTTATTAGATTTCATGTCACATTCAAATCCAGATATTTTAGTAAACAGCGACCATTTTGTGATTTGTTGGAAAATTGGTCTTTATCCTTTTTATTACCTCAGTTATGTATGTATTTGTCTTTAGTATTTTTTTGAAAGTTTATAAAGGTACTTGAAAGCAATTTCATACACCAATACAATAATTAACCTGTCACCAGACAGACAATTGTATTGCAAATAACCGTAACCAAAGTTTGGTTTGGTAATTAAAATTGTAATCCCTGTAAAAGAGTAGAATCTGAGCTGTTGCTTATTCAACTGTAATGGAAGATTTTTGAACATAATGTAGCAATGATGAAACTTTAGATTTGAAAATGCCATAATATGTAAACCCTCAGGTGTCAAATAAAATGGATATAATGAATATCAGATAAAGTGGTAAGTTCTTAAAATGTTATGTAGATCAGTTGTACTGGTTTTAGATCAAATACAGCAAAAACAACTAGAGACATGAAAATGTTTATTTATCAGGTGTGCAAAAATGTCAATATATTCAAAAATGTTATATTGAATTAAACAACATGAAACAAGAAAAAAAAAACACAAATACATGAGGGATCACCAACATATCATCTTTCATTGTCAATGCAAGTTCGAACTCTACGGTGTATCATGCTGACGAGAGCGCTTTCTTCCAGCTCCCCTGTCTGCTCAGGCTGTTTTGTATTTGCAGTCTTAAGACATTTTTTCCAACTCAGTCATTTGGGAGTGGAATTTGTGTGCAGCTCTCTTTTCCGGTACTCACCATGGCTTAACATCACTTTTTTAAGCTCCCATCTGGTTTTGCGTGAGAGTTCTCTGCTGTCCTGGTTTAACTAGAGTATTGTTGGGAGCCAAGCTTTGACAACTAACCACACCACAATGGCTGAGCCTTAGATTAGTAAAACACACCTCACATGGACCTGCAGAAAGTATCTAATGACCTAAACACTTACATCTCTAATGCTAGCTACCTTTGTGGTTCACCTTTCACTTGATCCCATTGCTCTGTATGTAGCCCTACACCACGGTTAAAGACTGCCTTGCGTACCTTTCCATTATAATGCACATACGATTCTTAGTTGGCAAAATGAATTTAAAATTCAGTCTTACATATTCTAACATGATCAACCTCACTCTGCACTGGACTTAATGCACGTGTTCCTTAGAAACCATTGGGTAGCAAATCTCATTTTGGCACTTGTGAATAATTAGGATTCAAAGGACCATAACTGTCTTAACTATTAGAAACCCCCTCCCAGATGAACATGTCTCAAGGGCTGACCCTGATCTGAATTTTACTTATTGTCAAATAATCCAATAAAAAGACAAACAATGAAATGATCTTTCATATCAATGAGCTTAACTGTTGCCTCCTTATCATGAACATAGAGCCACTGTAATTTTTTAAATAATCAGTCTAATATGCACCATCATGCTGCAACTCACCAAATACCGTGTGGTCAACTGTAGAATAAATACAGTATTGACATCCACAATGAAGCACAAAGCTCTGCATATCGGGGAGCAGCAAGAAACAGTGATGATTTACCTCTAAGGGAAATAGAGACTCAGAGTCTGTTGGAGGTTGAAGGGCTTTTAAAATGACATATGAGCAGCAGCAGTAGCAGAAAGTGGTGATGCAGCAGGCAGCAGAAGAGTGGGCAGTGCTCTGAAAATTACGATTGGCTGCCATAATCAAAACTGTGCGCTTGATATAATACACTATTCACCCATGTTTTAGAGTACGACTTCATACAAGCTACACTGTTAATCTCTTTGAGGAAAAGGGTGAACCATTTTTTAATGGAACTATATATAGTATTCTTAAAAATATACATCTACATTAGGGACCAATGGGCTTGGCAGTGAGAGCGGGTAGGAAAGTCAGAAAGAGTTGAGAGATACTTGGCCTTTTTTATAGGATTTGTTGACAACAAGAAAAAAAAGAATCACGTCAGCCTCATCCTCTGAACTTGTATCTAAAACATATAGTATGGCCTTCTAGAGGAAGAATAACATCTGCTAATTTGCCCTTATCTACTTCTTTTTGTCTAAAGAAGTAGTCTCATTATTGCTTCAGGTTAGCTCGCTAAGACTCTTGGGGTAGTAAGTTGTAGTGACAAACTTTAAACGCTGATCAAACCTATGCTTTGCATTTGAGAATGGAAGAACCACCTCACTGTGTCTGATGAAACGCTTATAGTACAGATTCTACAAATCAACAAGATGAGGTCAGCCACTGCTCGTCAAATACGGTGTTGTGTATCATACTGCAGTTGCTTTAGTGGGGAATTCATGGACCTAAATGGCTTTTGTTACCATTGCAAGGCATCAGCAGCCTGTAGTGGAGACCTTTGGACAAAACAGGTTTCTCTAGTGGTCCACATTAGCTGTCAGTCCAGTGAGTCCCTGCGCTGCTCAGCCCCACTTGGTACTGGTAGGACGCATCCCGGATGGATAGAGTGCCTTGTGTTGGGTAAGCTGGGAAATCTCTGTGAGGCCGGAGAGGTGACCCTGGCTTTTTGTGGTACAGAGAGGGATGGCCTGACCTCTCTCTGGATCCTGGAACCGCTGGAGAGCACGATGAAGAGGAGGAGGATGAAGGTATGATGGGCAGACCTCGCTGGACCGAAGTGGAGTTGTAGACACCCAGGTCCGCCTGCGACCTCGACACCATGGACGATGTGGGATGGGGTACCACAGGCGTGACCGCGGCAGCGTTGGTGAAGTGGGCCGTGAAGGGCTGGTACGGAACACCCTCCACGCTATAGCGAGGGTAAGGCTGCATGGTAGCCCACATGTTGCAATTTATGGAAGGGGAGTTGGCCAGGTCATCTGTGTCCGCCGCCCCGGATCCAGACTCTGCGTCCATACTGCCATACATACAAGCTTCTCTAGAGGTGATGGCCTCAGTGCAGTATGGATGAGACAGTAGGGACGATTCATAAGAGGGAGCTGAACGGAAGTAGTGCTCCTCTGAGCCCACGGACGAGGTCTCCAGGTACGGCCGCTTACAGCCAAGCTCCAGGTGCCGGGCATTATCTGCAAAGTGATACAATTAACTGCATTGGCTTTAAAGAAGTAGAAAACTTACTGGGCATGTCTTAATGTGCACAACCCTCTACGATTGCTGAACCATGACTGAGAAAATACCTCTGTGTTTGAAGCAGTGGTACAGAAGGCTGGGATCTCGGCTCTGAGAGAAATGGTTTGTGATGGGATCCTGGGGGTCGGAGTTAGACAAAGGAACCCCAGCCTCGTACTGAAAAGAGGACAGGACCTGAGGGTGCCCCGTTAGAGCTCCTGCGCCGAGCTTCCCTGCAAGGTGACTGTGTGACGAGATGAGCCTCTGACGAACCATGTTCTTTGAAATCACTGGATACTCTTTCCTATAGATCAGTCGTGCAAATAGAAAAGAAACAGAGTCAGTTTGCCGTGCGTGCCTACAATTCCACTAAACATGGTCTTTCAAAGAGACAAGGTAGACTCTTTTATCAGGACACATAAATAAACCCCTTGAAGTGCTCATTTATATACAGTATGTCAGGTTTACAAGAGAATTCCAGAGATCTATGGGATTCTATAGGATCAGTTTTACTTTGCTGGTTTCTTTTTCATGTAAACATACCCCTGTAGTCTTGAAACACGCAGATCCCCTTCTTCACTGCCTCGGAATCCCTTGGCAAATGGGTTGTTCTCTATTTTCAGCTGTGTGATCTAGGGAAATTACATTTCATAAAAGCTCTCATTCTATTTTTTAACAGAAAGCACTTTTTAAAAAAATGTATAGAAACTTTACATCTGTATTGTTGCCAGTTGCTGTACCTTGTGGTTTTGATACGAGGTCACAGAGATGAAGGCTGTCTCGTGAAAGACATGAGTACAATACGCAGTGTTCTTGGATCCAAAGGCATTGTTCTCATCAGCTTTGACTATGTGTAGCCTGGGCTGGTACTTGTGCATAGAGTTCAGGATGATCTACACAGGACAAGAGGCCACACATTTCAAACACTCACATAACAGTCATTAGAGTAACAGTCAGAGAGTCAGCTGCTTGAATTAACATTACCTCTGCAAGGGATGTTACGTATTCACACCTTCCCAATAAACAAAAATGACTGAATGGATTTCCTCAAAACGTTGTGGAAGGATGGGACATTAAAGTTTGGAGCTGACCTGGATCAAGAGGTGGATGCAGGATTATTTTTCTTCCCTTCTAAATTTCAACATTTTGAGATAGGGTATATATATATTTACATTTTTACAGAATTCCCAGGGACTAATTCATCGATCTTGATCAATAAAATCAGGCATATTTAGGGAATCGATATCTGTGACTGTGAGCAATTTGTTGTGCCTTGATTAAATTTAAGGCGACTGTTGGGCCTTGCATGTTCTCTACTGAGTGCCATTCTAGTTATTTGTTTTTCAGTGCTCCTTGGCAAGGGAAACCCACTGTACTGCCAATAAGAGATGATCCAATCTACAGTTATGATATGCTCTGACTGGGACACACTGAGTCAACGAGATGAACTAACTGAGAAAACTACTAACTAATTAAAGCTGATAAAATGTACAAATAGATAGATTTTATATATATATTTATGTGTGTGTGTGTGTGTGTATATATGGAAAATAGCCAGAGAGCCAGGAGCTGGAGCTGTGTAAAGACTGTGTTTATGCCTATAAACTAGCTTCAGGGAGTTTTTTTTCTCCACAGTCGCCAAAGTGCTTGCTCATCGTGGGAACTGTTGGGTTTCTGTATAATTTTTTGAGGTCTTGATGCCTTGAGATAATGCACGTTATGATTTGGCACTATATAAATAAAATTGAATTGAATATGATGTATCTATTTGAACACTTTCAACTAACATGCATAGTATATGGTATCCCTGTTACTGTCTATTTCCTGCTAAATTCTGTGTTAAAATTGAGCCTTTCAAGCATAAATCAAATAGCCCATCGAACCGTTTCTCTACATCTTTCACCTCATCACACTTGATGTTGAATCTGTGTGTTGTGTGTCAGCGTAGCAGGTAGCATGTGTTGAACGCGTTTAGGTTGTTTCCGTGGCTACAGGTCGGCTCACCACCATCAGTCTGCTCACCGCAGCCGAGTGCTGTGCCCAGTGAAGCGTTAGCAACAGTAGTGGGGTCATCACTAGTCCAGCTCTGTCAACACCGATGAACATCAAGCTCTGCACCTCGGCTCCCCTCCTCCTTTACCAGACACTCTTGAAGAGCCTTCTCCTCTAGGAGGCTCGGGACAAGAGGCAAAGGTTGATGAGGGCAAAGGGAGCGAGGCTCAGGTTGAACACCAAACGGCCGCACTCACATGCTTCTGTTGCCGAGGCAGGCTGGAGACAGAGATAAGCCATTGGTTGGTTCACCAGAGGCTCTCTGTTGACCTTTGTCTGCTCTGCTGTCTGGCTGCTGTCTGAGGGTGATACTGGAGACTCTTGGATGACTGTCTGAATGCAGTTATCATAGAAGCCTTCCTTAGATCACTGAGGAGCTAAAGAGGGAATTTCCTTTCATCTTTCTTGATATTAAAACATTCAGACAGGATTATTTGCTTTGACTGATGTGCTTGACATGCGTTCTTCAGAAGACAATAAGAATTATTTATTCCGAAAGAATATAATGACCCAAACCTGATGCCAGACAAGAACTTCAATATAGGATCAGATTATGTCCAATGTCTACATTTAAAAAAGATTTCTCTCTGATGATTGCTGTCCCAGAAACTTGGTCTGGCCACGGCGTAGGCTCTTTACTCCAGGTTAGTAACATCTGTTTGCTCTCTGTAAACAACAGATTGTTTGTATTGCTGATGCTGAGCAATTTTGTTGTCATGACAGGAAGGTGGAGGGTGTGAGTTTGGTGAAATATAGAGATAAACAAATGATTTGGTTTTGAAGGACCTTGAGATATAAAAAAAAAAGTGGTATAGACCATAGAACACTGATTCTACAGTGTGAGAACCAACTACTCTATAAAGAGACTGGACTCTGTAGAAGGCAGATGTTCAGTCAGTCACTAAAAAGACTGCATAGCAGAAATGCCCAACTCAACAATTGTCTGCACTCTACCTCACAAAGCAGAACGAGCACAGAGGAAGAGTGAGGACTATAGTTCAATTATTCTTTCATACATATTCTATAAAATTTGTAATGAATGGGAGTTCCTCCACTCTCCTTCGAGAGGCACTGACCTTCTACACACCTCCTGGTCTGGGCGTCATCTGAGCTCGGCTTGGCCTCTAACTTGCTCTGTTCTCATTACTCGCCCTTATCACTGGCCAGGCACTCAACTCAACCTGACAGCGGGCCCCGCCACTGATCTGAGAGGTTATGAACCTAATGAGCCCGCCCATTGATGGTATGGCTTCAGACAAGTTATCCCCGAGTTCCCCTGGGGAGCGCTGCCACAGTCACACTCTTCACCTCCCTCTGCCTCCTCTCTCTTTCCCTCCATTCTCTATCCTGCACTGCTCCACGTTCCACCACAGATTTGAGATGTGACATTTTATATTGGAGTGTTTTAAATTGTTACCTAAACCTATATATAGTAATATATATAGTAATATATATTACTATATATAAAGTAATATATCTAAATAAAATACAAATAAAAGAAATATATATACGTGCTACTTACTACTTACAAAAGTCTTGGAACATGGCAACAGTTCCCGGAACAATTGTAAAGCCCATTGAGTAGACACATTATTCAATTCCATATTAATCATATAATTTAGACTGCACTAGCCGTTTTCATTCCTGAACTTGTCTTTCATACATGAACAAAGCAGCAGGAGATTCTCCGTACAGACTCGTCCACAAAAACACAGAAATCTCTGGAGCGTTCAGGTGAGGGGGGGTGCAGCAGGCAGACACAGGATGTCACTTATTAATCGGCTGTGGAGAACACATGTTTTTGTTTACGGCACATCCACATCAGCATTGGCCCTTATCACCAAAAACTCTCTTGACATCTTTGTTGGTGTCTCTTTAAGTGTGTGGCACGGCTATTTCATTTTAAACTTTTCCTTCTGTCGCAATGTGAAAACGTCATCAACACACCCACTCGCTCGTCATAAATCCTGCGGAGGATCCCCTGCTGTGTAAATGGGCTCATTTGGACGAGGGCGTTTTTATTGTGGGGCTGGACAAAGTGTCACCACAGATGCAAACTATAGACAGCTGTTGCCATCCTCTCAGATTTTAGCCGCTGAACTTGTGAGTAACATTTTAACAAACCCAATTGGAAAGATGACAAAATATAAAGTAGGTACTCACATGCCCGAAAGGGTCCAGGTGATTGTTTGTTAGTTTGAGTTTCTGAAATGAGACCAGCTGCCTCATCCAGTGAGCTCCTGTGGCCGGAGAGTCTGGGTGCACATAGAGTCTCCCCGGCATTGCTGGCTCTGCCTTTCCAGCCACCATCCTATAAACAGATTAAGAGAAGTGCAGCAAATTTAGAAGGAGGAAGCAATGACAAACTGATATGTATTTGTATTTGTAGCTATATGTTACTGTTTTAAAGAGCCAGTGGCATTGTGTTTTTTAGGGAATACGTCTGTATACAGGATTAGGAAACTGCTGCTCTCAACCCTCACAGTATTAAATCCCCTAGACTGCAAGGCGGTGGCCTCTGCGAAAACATCATTACGAATTATGCCTCTCCAAGGTGTTGCTGAGGAACACCAGAACCCACCAACTGCAGGCCATGCCACAAGATCAGAAACAAGTCAGATGACTTCTTTCTGCTTTAGAGTTTGGGATCTTGTCAGCTTTTCCTGGCAAAACTTTTTCGTCCACCCATGAGTAGAAGGCAGTGCCAGCTCTTATGTGGTTCTGATGGATTGTGGACTCCAGAGTCATGACCCTCACATACACAGTCAACTGGAGAATGTTGAGTCCAATCCTGCAGCTTTTTCCTCTTTGACAAGTGTCTTACCAGTTCCCTGCAGCACGGAGCCACAGCCAAGGATGATCTGCAGTAACACTCCACTATCAGACTATGTCACACTTAGAAGATCTGCTCTGCTTTCATACACATACACTAAAATAATGAAGGTTTTCATATTAGATTTTGTCACGATGCCTCTACAAGAGAGCGCCATCAGAACTGTATAGGTAACAACCTATTTTAGATAATATTATCTTGAAAATGTCCTGACACATAAACAGTTTATTAAATTACCAACACATTGCCTCAGTGTGAACCCTGGACTGTTGCTGGTTGGTCAGCTTTGTTCATAACATGTGTTCACAGTGTGTTTCACACATTTGTTAATGTGCCCCAACAAAACTGTCAGCATCGCGCAATGACCAGCGATTTTGGTTTAGTACCAATGCAGGAAACGGTGTTCCCTCTATGTATTAAAATAAGGATGTCAAGGTCAGGTGGTGAACAGGCATGTGTTGTGTTAGACTTTTGTTGAGATTCCAGAATTTTCTTCCTGCCACAGATCTGCAATCAATGTGTTACTTAGTATAACTAAACGTAAATGTTACAACCCTGACTATACTTTCATCATATATATTCAATAAAAAACATGGTCAATCTTTCCCTTACATTTACCATATGCAAATATATTGCAGAGAGGAGGACTGTTAATGTAAACAATAATATGATTAACAGTAATGCAGGCTTTTGCAAAATAATACAATAGCAAAATTCTTCGACATTGGTAAATAATATGGCAGATGTATATAGACTATTCCTCTGTCTTTGAACCAAATCCTCGTACAGAACAACAAACACTGTGTTGAATTCACTGCATTTCCCAAGATTCTCTTGAGTCTGTTGCTTTAGAAGTGACTTGACTGAGAGTGGAATGAGAAACCAACCAGGAAATTCCTGGTTCACTTCAGTTCTCGTGATGAACCCTTTTTTAATCTGTGACAAACTGTGATGAGGATCAACAGTAGCACAGTCAGGAAATCACTGAACTGGCCCAATAATGTCAGTTATTCAACCATATGCTAATACTGGCTAAAATTAGACATCAGCTACTGGTCATACCATTCCAAGTAAAAGAAAAAACCCTGAACTGACTATGTGTGTGTTTAATTACTTATGAATTCAACTTTTCCATACTATTTAATTGAATTGGGCCAGATTCACTTATGACCTTAGAAACTTACCACTTGTTATCACAGAACTTGTAGCGATGATCATCAGCTGGGACAATGTCAGTGAGTAGGATGTACTTGGTTTTGGGGTTCATCCCAGCCACTTTGACCTTGTAGCTTGGAAACATCCTCCTGTTGGAGGAATGAACAGGGAAGTTTTTAGAAATTCTCACATTTATTGTGCAAAGCTTTAACAGTGTAAAATATTCTGAAAAAGGAGCTGACCTCAGCCAAACACTTTAGGAATTGATCTAATTTAATGAACCTATTTTCATCTTCCTTAACATGGCATTTATTATTTATCTATGTTATATGCACATGGATGGGTCAAGTATATGTTGCTATATACTTACATGTATGATGCATATGAAATGACCTGCCTTTTTATTTGCAAAGTTCAAGGTGTAACAGAAAGGTTGTGTTCGTCTTCCTAATCCTGTGAGCCAGTTGTATGTGTTGGACGAGTGTAGTATCGGCACAGACACTGCAGATGAAGATCCGATTAACTCATTGACTGCAGATCACTGAAGTCCTTAAGGGACTGACACGAGCGAGGTCCCATACAGAGGTCAGTGGACTGAGCGACGGGCAGGGTGAGAAGCTGCCGTCTCTGTAACTTGAAATACCCTTTACCTGCAGAGTCATTTGATGGAACCTACTCCTACACAGATAATTCCAATAAGCACATTACAGACTAGGAGCCACTTGCCAAAGCTCTTCTTGATGTTGACCTTACTGTCAGGATCTTCACGTCCTGGTAATAATTTGTGTCCATGCAGGCATTGATTTGGAAGAGGACTAAAATCCTCTCGGATCTGTGATTCTTATGTACCATAAAAATGTTGGCAACCCACTCTATCTTTCATCTTTTAAATGCCCTGAAACAAAAGACAGAATATGCTGATATAGCCGCCGAGGCTATAAAACACATGAAGAGAGCTACCTTTCCTGACCTCTCCTGGGAAACCAAAAACCTGTTCATCCCATCTGCACTAAAGAAAACTTTGCAAAGGGCTCTGTGCCTCCTTATAAAGTCCTAAGTGGTTTTTAATGGCACCCTGGATTGGACAACAGTTTAGACAGCAGACTTGTCATTGCTCAAGAGGCCACAGTCAAAAAGGCCTGCAGTTTATCTGTGGGCGTTGCAACGTGTTTAAACATTGGAGAACACTTAAGTAAGCCTTGCATGTTTTTTCAGAGGGCGCCATGGCATCAAAACACCTATCTCCATACTTGTTGTTTAATGCGAATGCCTATCTTAAAATGCTCATATTGCTGTCACCATCTGATCATGTTACTGTAAAAACTCACTCACATAAGAGAGAGGCAGCGACTGAGAGAGAGAGAGAGAGAGAGAGAGAGAGAGAGAGAGAGAGGGAGAGAGGGAGGATAGGGATTGAGGGCAGGTAATTTAAATCTCTCTCTTAGGCTTCAAATCCAATCATTAGGAGAGATCAGTCGCGGTATCATCCTCACTGAAAGATGGCTAAATCCCAGAGGTGCATTCAAAACAGACCTCTGCTGATCTCTGGCTCCACTCGCATCATACAGACAGAGCAGATGGGGGACCGTGTCAACACATGAGGCCCTCAGATTTGTGTATTATGACCCCCCCCCATCAAATGAGTCTGTCCCGCCTATGCAGTCTATGGTCCCGCCACAGAGATGAAACCGAATCTCAGACACAAATGGATGTTGCTGAGTCTGAATGGTCCGTGGTTGTTAGTAAGATACTAACTTAGCTTGTCCAACTATCACATATGCTCTCAAGGTCTCACCACCAGGTTTGACCTTATAAGAAAAAAATTGTTTCTTATAGCCACACTCAAAGTAGGGGACAATAATGTGCCGTCATAGAAAGGGGGTGAGACACAATGAATGAAAAGTATGGTTTTACTACTGCACACACAAAGCTGACGGAAACACAGAGATGTGCCTCACTTGCTCACTTGTAAAACGTGTAATTGGGGGGTAGGGGGATTAATTGGATACAGCCCCCCCAAATTTCCATCCACTTAACCTAGTGTATTAAATCATCACATACCTCAGCTGAATAATGATATTCATTTGAAACTATACATCTTTAACATCTTTTGGTGCTTTTAGAGTTGAGTGAACAAGAATTCCGGACAGTGCTCTTTAGTTCTTCGTTGTAGAGGTAATAGATCTATAACTTCTTCAAAACATTTACTTAAAAGATCATTCATTCACATTAATAATGCCACGTTTTTAGTCTGTGCTCCATGACAAGCTAATGTTCATGTAAGGAAGCACTATGGTGGCAAATCAATAGTTCTTCCTCACACTGTTTTAGGGCAACAGGACATGTAATGAGTCAGGTGGGGATTGTATAGGTTAGGGTTAGGTTTTGTTTAAGCAAGTAGCAGCGGTTATGCCTATCAAATTGTATTTGTATAGCCCATATTAGAAAATCACAATTTGTCTCATAGGGCTTAACAAGGTGTGACATCCTCTGCACTTAGAGATCAACAAGAGTAAGGAAAAACTACCCAAAAAAATCACTATTAACAGGGGAAGAAACATAGAAACCTCAGAGAGAGCCAGATGTGAGGGATCCCTCTCCCAGGACGGACAGAAGTGCAATAGATGCTAAAAAAAGATTGAATGCATCAATTATAAAGCTCGATATTTTCATTCTCTGGACTTGCCCTTCTTCTTAATGGAGATCACACACAACAAAGCACAGGCTTAAGTGCAAATATAATATATCAGACTTCAATCTGCTCTTTCAGGACCACGGATAGCACCACTGAGACAGGTGTGCAAAACCGTTATAATCTTCAATATTTAATGGAAAATAATCACAACTTCCCATAGCACAGTGTGCTGTCGACATATACATAAATGCAGACAGTTGTTTTCACGTGATAATGTTTTTCTATACTGCTTTACTTTACTGACATGTTAAAAAGATTGATATTTTAGTGTTGTAGCTGTGTTGTAGCGAAGAATATTTTCGCACCTGGATACAGACAGTTGACAATAAAGTGTATAAGGCCTGATGAACACTAGGGGATTTTCAACTCTTAACCGATTTTAAAAAATGAGAGAGACCATAAGCATAATGACAGATTTTACTGATTTTTAATATTATAATTGTCAGAATGCCCACACTAGACAATTTGAACATAACGTCAGACCACACACTTTGACGTTTGCAGGAAACAATTTAACAGCGGCAAATCCAGAGACTTTGGATGTCACAGAAACTCGTGTGATTATTCTTCTTTTTTTCATGGTCGATGGCAAACAACATTAAGGTGCATTACTGCCACCGTCTGAACCGGAGTGTGGAAAACTTGCGTGATTAAGCGTGACTTCATAGAAAAAACAAACATGGTGCAGGATCAATGTCGTCAGCTTGCTGCACTTGTCTATGTTCTGTTTTAAAGCATAAAGGGGAAAAAAGAGGAAAAAAACTATGGATATAGTCATGGCTGAGAAGGTCGAGTTGGATAATGCATTTTGCAGCGAAAGCTGGAGGTGAGTTGGAAAGGTATTGTTGTTTTTAGAAGCAGCAGGCCTTAGTAAGTGTGCCGCCAACCCTTATAAGTCTCTGAACTCTACTGGATGAACATGATTCTTCAAAAGATATTCTCTCATTTGGTGTTTCATGATGTAGAGAGAGCTGAATAACATGTTGGGGACGAGAGCTGCTGACTGTGAAGGTGATTACCTCATTTTCATACTCATCAAACTGGGCTAGGGTTACTTGTGACCTATATGGACAGAGTTGAAAGGTCTGTTTTTGAAATGAATTCCACTACAGATGACAGATATGCCCGTACATGTAATTAGTAACGTATTCCATTAGACACTAAGTGAGTAACATTTTAAATAGTTTGGTTTACTTCAACTTTACCTTACATTATTATGAAACACTGTGAATGTGGCATTCACACAATACCGCTAAACTCTGATGTTTAGACTCACAAAAAGTGTGAAGACACAGTTTTCCTTGACTTTAACTTATTCAAATATAAGTGATTTTACAGTTTCATAAACATTTTGTTTTTAAACAATTTGTTGCCTTGTAACAAACCCTCTTAAAATAAATAGCACCAACAAGACTGTGTTTACCTTTGGTTTCCCCACAGCATCATACTGGTTCAAAACATTTAAATAACAATAACATGTAATGCAGCGCAGTGTGAGGAAGCAAGCTAACATAACAAAAGATCGCAGTTTTGATGGTTGTTTTAAAAGTTCCCACACATTTAGGTGGGTGTAAATATTATTGGATAGAACTACTTGGAAAAAAGTACAGTATATCATGCATGTTGTAAATTGGCTATGGTTAACTTAACTTGCCTGCAATGCTAAGTAGGTAGGATAGCAGTAAGTAAGTTTAACTAAAACTAAAACTTTAATTTTCAAAGTGAATAATGAAGACTTTATTCTAAAAATGTTTTCTAATTACCATCTATTTAAATAGTAACTGCTCATATACGTGCATGTGTGTGAGTGTGTGTGTGTGTGTGTGTGTGTGTGTGTGTGTGTGTGTGTGTGTGTGTGTGTGTGTGTGTGTGTGTGTGTGTGTGTGTGTGTGTGTGTGTGTGTGTGTGTGTGTGTGTACATATACATATATATACATATGGTAGTGTGACTAAGTGAGTGTAAGGGGAGTATGAGAAATGGAAGGTGCAGAGTGTATGTATGATATCAGTGTCGGTGTGTGTGTGTGTGTGGGTGTGTGTGTGTGTGTGTGTGTGTGTGTGTGTGTGTGTGCCAGCTGTTTCTCTTAACATTCCCACATGTTTCGGCCATTCCCTCTCTGGGAATCTCCAGTACCACAGTGAGATCAAACGGAGCGTTGAGGGGGGGATGATGAAGCGCTACAACCTAGCAGACTCAGCCTATGGTGGGCGCCGGATTCCTCTTATCAACCCGCCGCTGCTCTCTTGACGGGCTGTGTACAATGAGGGAGAGTGAGGGAAGAGCTTGGCTGGGTGCTTTGAAACGGGAGGATTATGCCTGGACAATGACACTCACAATAACAAGTCTTCTAGGCTCAGCTAGGTGCTGCATGGGAGTGGGCTGAGCTAGTTTCATCTCGGAGTGTCGGGAACATGTGGGATCCCCTGAGTGACAGCAGGGTTCCTCTGCATCTGTGTCTCCTCCCGTGCCACCTCTGCACTGACCCCCCTCACATGACAAAGCAGTGGATCCCAAACCTTTTTTTTTAAACCACGGAACACTTGAAGTTCAAGTTTTGGTTTTTTAGGGTTTTCTTTACAACAAGTTGATCATGAAGGTCGCCGGTTTTAGTGTCGTTATTATTTTTTCTTTTCATCACATTTGCTTTCACATGAAACACTCATTTAACATTGTTTCCTAACCCTTCATTCATGTTTGCAGTATAACAATACCAGATGTGTACTATTGTGTACCGTGTGACTCCAGGTATAATTATCCTCCAATAATATATAATTTGTATCTATGTAAAAAGTACTGGTTGGGATTTGCATTACCAACCAGTCGTACATGATATTCACATTTGCTATTTCTTAAAAGCAGGTTTTTATTAATATATTAATATGATTTCATTAAGTTAATAAAAAAAAATATATTAATGCAACTTTGCATGTTATTTGGTGAAATTGTATTCATATTTGCAGTTAATAAATGGAAATACACTATTGTGAAGCAGTCTTGGACACACAAATGCATCTGCCAGTGAAAGCAGGATGAGTGATCACAGTATTGTTAGCTTTAACCATAGTTTGGAACAAACGTAAATCATTTTTATCATGACCAAAACCACACTTGTGCCCAAATTTACCTTTTAAATTGTACAAAAACTATATTTTCGTTTGTTTATAAGATTTCAACAGTTCATCTCATTATTTCAATCTACAGTAGGAACACCTCATTTATTAGCAGGCACTCACAGGTTATGTCTTTAGGACGTGTCCTGTCAGAAACACATCCCAAAGGCACAAACCTTCAGACACGACTGCAAACATCACAAAACATTGTTAACTGTGACTGTCGGCAGCTCGAACTGACAGTCACTTCATCATGTGATGTTTACAATGACTCACATAACGTTTTGACAGGGCTCCCTCGCACAGGCTCTCTGCTCGCATCAGACTCAGCACCCTGCTGATCAACACTGCCACTTCAGCCTGACCGCTCCGTTTTCACTCTTTCCCCTTGACCTTTGACCCTTTTCTGTTGGTTATGTTCAGATTTTACTAAAGGGTCCAATTGCCAGGATGCTGAATGTGACACCTCGGCATTGCAAGCCTCAGCTGCATGGTGGCATGTGGCGGTACGACTGATCAGAGGGCTGTTAAACACGTCTTCATTAAGTGCTTTCAGGCGCCAGCATGCATGGGGACTGGGACCCCCCCCAAGAGGTTATTGGTAATCAACATAAAACCAGATCACTTTGTTTATAGCCCTTTAAAATTTCACAAGAGAAGAAAACATTTCACAGTCTATGGCTGAACTGTGTAAAGACTTGAAGACAAATTTATGCTCTGGTGAGAAGTTGCCGATGGAAAGTTTTTCATTTGAAAGGATCTGGAGAGATAAAATGCTGAAGAGCTAAACTGCTCATTTGTAAATATGTCTCCAAAGATCATTGTGCTGAAGCAGATAGTTACACAACATTTAAACATCTCACTAAGCCTTTTCACAACACTTGAAACTAAGGCTTTGGTAGTTATGCAGTTATTCAGAGGTTACTGGTGGAGAAGACAGACTGGGGACTGCCCGGACTTCTTGACATGGTTTCATCTTCTCCAGTCAGCAGATATTAAAGCTCCAAAGCTCCTGCTGTACTACTGTTACTACTCGTGCAATGTATATTTGTAGTACTGTCTCCCTTACTGCGTACACACACACACACACACACACACACACACACACACACACACACACACACACACACACACACACACACACACACACACACACACACACACACACAAACACACACATGCTTTTTTCTATTTTGTTATCTGCACTGCTTTGTGATACAATCAAATTAATAATTAAGTATTGTAAATAATTTGGCTTCTGCTTAATGATTTACAATCTGACTCTGATTACAGAGTAAACCGATCACTGTTCACCTGGGTGATATCAGAGATTTGACAGAATTATATTTTATGATACATTTGCTATTTTTATTATTATTATTATTATTGTTGTTGTTGTTGTTGTTATTATTATCTGAACATTATTGGATATCTGTACAATGAGTGGAAATGAAAAATGTTTTCACTGAGGAATGTTCATATACAGGATCCCTGTGCTCTCACTGCCAAAGACTAATGAGCCCCATAGTAGATTGGTAATGTACCAAATAACGGTCTCCGACAGACACTGATTCCAAATATCAACATGTGACTTTTCTGTCCCACTCACATCATGCTCTGCTCAAACATCAGATTTAATGTAACTGGGCTACGCCAACATGCCCCTTTCAACATTACCAAACATCTTATAACAAGGTGAGCAGCTCTACATGCACTATTCATAACACACCTGAATAATTCATATTATTCATTCTGAGTTTGCTGTTGATTCAGAGTTTCTGTGACCTTCAGAGCAGCAGCAGAGCCGCCACTGCTGCTGACTGGCTGTAGGTGAAAGCATACAGGTTCCCAGCACAGCTGCATAGCTGAACCACTGCACAGCCCTTCAAAGGGCTTTAAGGATTGAGAGCCCACTTTATCAGATGGACAAGGGAAAGCCCATCTCTCACAGTTATGCAGCATTAAAGAAAAAATGTGGTGACCTTTTACATTTTTTACTGTAAAAAAAACCATCCCATGGGGAAAGAGAGGCGGAGGTCGATTTAAGAGTCTACTCATTCTCTGGTTAATGTCCACAGGCCTCACCATCTAATCCTCAGGTCGCATTAAATCCAACAAGCCAAGCAGTCATTTGTGTTTTCAATTATGAAGTCAGTGCTGCAGGAACCATCTGTCTCTTCCTGAAAGACAAACCTATAACTGCGATATGTTTCTAATAGCTGTCGGAACAGATGGTCACAGAAAGGTTTGATATTCATTTTGCATAATTAAAACCAATACACTTAACCTTTAATTTTCATGTTCCAACACATAACCTACTTTTAATATGTTATTTGACTAACAATGTAACCCAACAACATTTTCTTGGTGAAATTACAATGGAGCTCTTTTTTTATTACATCACTATTTGAGGTTAGTGGTTAGTTTTATTGTTGAAATGTATTATTTTATTTGGAGCAACATCGAACTGAACCTAATATTTTACAGTATGAAACACTATATATACATAAATAATATCAATATATACTAGTATAATATACTGTAGTCGATCGTGGCTCAGGAGGTGGAGCGAAGGTAGAGCGGGTCACTAACCAGAAGGTCAAGAGTTTGATCCCAGTCTCCCCAATTCCACACACTGAAGTGTCTTTCGGCAAGACATTGATCCCCAAATTGCCTGACGGCTGTGCAGCAAAACTGTATTGTAAAGTCCTTTGAGTGGTATATAGATAAATAAATAAATAAAATAAAAAATAAAAAATAAAAATTTAAATATATATATATATGTAAATATACATACACACACATATGTGTGTGTGTGTGTGTGTATCATATAAAAGATTACCTACTAAGTACAATTTCTCAGGTGCTCTACATAAGTACTTAGTTTGGTGGTAGCCTACTTTACTTGAGTATTTTTTTATTATTATATTATTTATCTGATTATAGTCAGTAATTAAGATTTTGCATTTAAACATTTCTACACATTTTGTTCAGTGCATCTTTGTTAAACTTTTGAATATGGGTCATTACCTGTAACAGATTATTTGATGTTAAAGTGGAAATCTTATTCACTCCTGGTTGATTTTATAACACCTGAAAATCAACAGCTGATGTGGTTTAATTCGACAGGACAGAGAAATGTGGGGGCAGCAAAACAAACCACAACAGAGGTCAGGCAGTGATTGGCCTTTTTCCATCATTCTGAGAGAAACTGTGATCTGATTTTATTCTGCACACATCATGAGTGTGTGAGCAGCAGGGCGCAATGAAAGGAGCAGAGCAGCTGTCTGGGAAGCTGGAGGTGAGCAGTGTGTCGCCTGCAGCTCTTCATCCAACGGCTCAGTGTGGCTGCTCCTCACTGATCCATCACTGCCTGACACATCTCACACTGATCTGCTCAGAAAAATGACTTGTCTGGGTTTGTCGATGTATTTTTGATGAACGATGGGGTTGAATATTAGCTCACTGACAATACTTTGCATTTTCTGTAATTATTTAATGATAAAAGTCAACGTGTGGTTCACCATTAAATGCTTTTAACGTGAAGCTGCCAAATTGCAAACACGTTGAAACACTTTCACCAGTGGGTCGGTGGCTTAATCACCACTGTGTTACTTAATCAGTTAGAGGTAGTGACTCGGGTTTAAATAAAAGTAGTAGGAGTAGAAGGTCTGAATTCTTCCACCACTGATTATTAAAGTAATTTCTAATGATGGAATTAAAAGTTCAGATACACACACATTTTCACTTTGGCTTTTCTAGTTACATTGACAAACATTTCTTTTTCTCCTTGATTTAGAAATGTCCCCAAAATTAGTATTTCAAATTAAAACTAAGAGCAAAGTGACAAATGTTGAAGCTCAAAATAAGTAGTGATTTTCTGTCGTTATGTGATTGATGATGATGATAGATGTTGTGCTGCGTTACTAACCTGCCTGCTTTAGTAATGATCATCTCTGTGCCGGCCTCGTGGAACTTCTTCCACAGCTCCCGCTCATGAAGGATGACCTTAATGTTCTCAATGTTCTGAGCGAGAGAGTGAGAGAGAGAAAGAGAGAGAGAGGAAATCACTGTGACACTCTACACAAACCAAACCATCACCACAACCTATTACAAATAAGGTGTGAAGAAAAAAACATCGTGAAATATCAGGATATAAACACGTGCTGAGCAATTCATAAAATCAACCGTAGTTGAAAATTAAAAATCCACATTTTATTGACTGAAATAATTTATTTTGGGGGAGGTTCATTTAACACTTCAGAAATCATCAAAACACAAACAAGACCTGATTGATTTGTAATTTTAAAATCCCAATCAACAGTCCCTCCATTGAATGAGCTGTCTAAAGAATAATTCCTCAATAATTCAGTCATAGGAAGCATCTGTGTGTGTTTGGGACATTAGGTCTCCATGTGTGTACCTGGTCAGGCTCATTGGAGCTGGGAATGGCGGAAGCTGTGGACAGGCCCAGTCGTGGCTGGTGTGGGAGGAGATCTGTCTCCACACCGGTCTGGACTCGGCTCATACATTCATCCGTCACAGCTGAAGCCTTCTCCTGCAGCATCTCTGCAGGATTAGAGAAATATTCAGCTGTCAGACGTATCAGTGAGGAGCTGTGACAGCGCAGAGAAATGTCCGCTGTACATCAGGCCTGCCATGTGACACTGATCAGACGCAGACTCGCCAGCGCCAATAATACATGTTATGGATCCCATACCATCGTGGCAGCTAAATGTGGTTACCTCAATATCACCAAGCTCTGCTTAAACAACCATATACAGTATACAGCCTATGGACCGATACATGTTGAGTACAGCCACTCTGAGCTGTTAAAGTGACATTTTAAAATAATCTGAAATGTTGTTAGCCTTGAAGCAGGAGTGTAAATATAAAATGTGAACCTCTTTTTTCCAAAATTCGAAATTAATTCATAATCATTTAAATTTCTTACTGAGAATAAAAACAAGATGATTTATATGTACTATATGTAATAATGATGACAACAAAAAATGTACATTTGTTTAAGAAGCATTGTATGAACATATACAAATATATGTATAAAATACATCATATACATGAGAACAATTTTGATTATTGATCTGTCATTTTTATTTTATATATTTACACATTCAATAACCTTTCAATGCCATTTTACTCTCTTAATCTACAATTAGTTAAAAACATGTACAATTTTACTTTTAATTAATAATTATAATACCATAATTTAATACTTAATAATGTTTAATTCACTTTATCTCTATCAGTACATAGACACACACACACATAAGTTATGTCTTCATTTGCATTAATATTTCTAAACCATCAAATGCGGACATAAAAATCCTGCATTTCCTTTTCTCTCAGCTACATCGCCATATGTTTGTTATAGATTTATTTACTCAGTTGTTTTAATTGACTAAAACATGGAAAATAACTTGTGTTAAATTGATCAACATAATGTTTTGGGTGGCGTATTATTTACCTGTTAACGTGACAAAATGGTTGAGATGGATGTGAAGGGAAACCTCGCGTTCAACCGAACATGAGCACCAGGTTAACACCGTCTCCTGCTCTCCTGACTCAAATGTGTGTAATTTCAATTGTTACATTCGACACACACATCCCACATATTAGGAAATAAACTACGCAAAATCCCTCATCAGATTTCAGATATTTAAATATAATTAGTGTAATACTCAAATCATAATGACATACAAATATAATCATCATTTTTAAACAAATGTTTGGAATTTGGGTGGCCTCTGTTAATTGTTTGTGGCTCATTTTAAATCTTAAGAATAAACTTTCTATTCAAAACATAGCTCCCATGATGCAATGGGGCAAACATTTCACTGATCAGTGCATCATTTTTCTATTAATTTGTTCCTTAAGAAATTGTATAGGAACAAAAGTCATGAAAAAGTTGTGAATTTTACTGATCCGTAAAATCGAATACATTATTCAGAGAATCCCGACATCTCATTACCATCTCATCTAAGCATGAGCCCACACACACACACACACACACACACACACACACACACACACACACATACACACATATAAACCCTGATCTAAAGAGCATATCGTGGATAAAATATCAAACCTGGTAGCCCAGTATTAAAAACAGTGGCAAACTAGGCGGATTATGATTTTTTTTTACAGGAAAGGAACAAAGACGAAGAAAAAAATCCGGTGATAGTAATTTAGCCCAATGGAGGATATAAAGTCTTTATCCTTGTCATTATGTTGATGGTTCTATGTCCCCCCCCGTCTCTCACACCTACAGAACCACTGCAGATTGTCTTCCACACTGTTTCATCAAACACCATCTCTGTCTGTGTCTCATCCTGCTGCTGCTGCTGCTGCGCCTCACGCACTCGAGGGTTCTCTACACACACTGTTCTCTTGAGTTCTGCTTAAATTACTTCTGCTCAATAAAACACATTTGTTTCATTGAAAATACTCATGTGGCATGAATTTAAAAGTGTTGCAGCACGTCAAAAATGAAATATTTCATTATGTTGATGATCATTTATCTTTCTGATCATGTTGCAGCTACTGTATTTGAGACTTACTCCTCTAAAATCTTAATAGTCTTCTCAATTATCTTAACTACCAATCTTGCTAAAAAAAAAGACAAAAACTACCGACAGCATGTGAGAGTAAAACCTGTTGCTTTCCTCTCCCTGCTCCTGAAACCTCAGCGGTGTTCATTCCTCACCGAGGATGAGGGCCTGTAAACACAGAGTGGCCACTCTCTTAGCCATGAAAGTGGAGAGGCGGTGTCCAGTGTAAACTGATGGAGACATCTTTGAAAGCTAATAAAGATAAGGGCTGACAGAGAAACTGCTCTTTTTTTTTTTACAGCGTGAACCTGGGCCTTTCACTTCTCCTGTTTAGCTGAGAAGTGTGAGCTGGAACCAAGTTTCCGTTCCCTGTCGCTGTGGACATGAAGGGCACACACTCCATCACGTGATACCTGTCAACACTAGCAACAAGTAAATATAGAAAATCAGTCCTGACATCACTATGTGCATATACAGTGCCTGCTGTTTGTACTGTAAGAAATCTTTGCTTCAAATGAATCTGCTTGTAAAACATCCCAACGCACTAGCAGAAGAAGCCCATGCAGCGCCTTTACAGAAGTGACAAACGGTAATGCTCCTATGCAGATGTGGAAAGTCTGGAAAAATACAGCGGATGAATTTCCACGAAACGATCCCTGGTGCACATTTGACTACAAATTTCATGTAAAGATCCATTTTCAATATTGGTGGTGAAGGTCACCATCAGCTTGCAATAAATTCTGTACTGAACATATTATTTCAGTTGAGCAGAAAGCAGGACAAATGCAAACAAGTCCAAAAACCTCAGCAGACAACAGAGTGTTGTCAGATGAGGTTTGTTCTGAGAGAGACATGGGTGAGAAATTTCAATCTGCCGCCATTTTGTGTGTGTGTGCAGCTCTGATGCCAGGAGGCCTGAGCATCAAACACTGAAGGCTTTTGGGTCAAACTAACACACAATAAAAGCATTTAAACAAATACATCTTCCAGTTTGACAGTATTTCATTCCACATCATTTACAATTCACCTGTTGTAATGATCGTCTGTATGAGACACATTAAATGTGAGGCCTGAAACTGAATCCACCAACATTACTGACTCATGTGATGGTCACGGAAACTCACGTACTGACTTCAATTCCTATCAGAGGGGACTTTCCAATCCTGCTCCATAAAAGAAAAATATTAAAACCCAGTGACTTGTCCAGCGCTGCTTTGAGATAATTAAGAAAAGAACATGAAAAATTCCAACATCAACTAACACCATATATATATATTGTTTATATGGTGTATATAGTATTTTTTGTAAAGTAAGTAAAAGTAAAAGTAAAACATAAATTGAAAATCTGATTTTAAAATATTTACACTCTTATTTTGATAATGAATAACAGTAACGCAATAAAATGGAAAAACCAACTCCTCTTGATTTAAAATATTTCATAATAATAATAATAATAAAAAGAATAATAGGAAATTAATTTGTTGTCTAAATAATACAGTGTTATTGCCATCGTAAAATCACAAGAAATGCGGCTGTACATCTGTAAATTAGAGCAATATTTGGCATGGCAAGATTATTATGTTATATGTTTATTTCATTCATCGACCAAACAAAACAATTTATATGCAAACAAAAAATCTCAAATCTTGACTGAAAGGAGCATCAAGAAGAATAATCTATATAATCTGCCCCTGTTTCACAAGACATTAGTGAAGAAAGCAAATAGTTCAATAAATGTTAGAATCAGATGTAAAGAAAAAGTAGTTCCAGTTTACTTCTCTGCCTCCGTGTTTCTGTCCATCACTGTCACTGAACCCTTCCACAGCACAGAGACAGGAGCAGTGTCTCACCGCCTGACACATGTGTAGCCAACCTGTAACCAGCCTGTAACCAGCCTGTAACACTGTCTGTAACACAGCAGACTGTAACACTGTCTGTAACCAGCCAGCAACACAACCTGTAACCAGCCTGTAACACTGTCTGTAACACAGCAGACTGTAACACTGTCTGTAACCAGCCTGTTACACTGTCTGTAACACAGCAGACTGTAACACTGTCTGTCTGAAACCAGCCTGTAACACTGTCTGTAACACAGCAGACTGTAACACTGTCTGTAACCAGCCTGTTACACAGCCTGTAACCAGCCTGTAACCCAGCAGCCTGCCTGCAGCGCTGTTTACTAACAAGCAGATAATCAGTAGATAATCGATGAGCGCAGCAGCTAATCAGCGGCTCGTCTCTACTGTACCTCCCGCACTCAGTCATCTGCTTAAATCCATCCCCCGCACAGCGGCTCAGTGTTCAGCGGCTCAGCAGCGGCTCAGCAGCGGGACGCTTCGCTCCCTACGGCGCCTGCACGTGCTCCTCTCGGGGCGTCTGTCCTCGGAGGCTCCGCAGGCTGCGGCCGCGGCTGTCCGCTGGAAGTGTCTCTGCGTCGGGCGGTGAGACGCTGCCTTAGTGCCTTTCAGCCTCTCCAGCACCGAGCTGCGCTCTGCGCCTGTGCACTGCTCCCTCAATCTGACTGAGGGACTCAGTGGGGTGTTCTCTTGGATTCACACACACACACACACACACGCACACACACACACACACACACACACACACACACACACGCACACACTCACACAACGCACACACACACACACACACGCACTCACACTCACACACACACACACACACGCACGCACATGCACACCACACACACACACACACACACACACACACACACACACACACACACACACACACACACACACTGGTACACGGTGGAACAGGCTCCACTCAGGTTGTTCAGCCCCTTGATGTGTGAGGGCAGCGGGGGGACCCTGATGTGTCCCCCTGCTTCTCTCCCCGCCGCGGCCCTGACGCTGCTGCGGCCCTGAGGAGCCTCTCCGGCGGCTTCGGTCCCGACAGAGCTCATCCTCGTCCACCAGTGACTTCAACAGCCCGATCCCAGGTTAAGGTCACCAGGCTGCACTATAGGTCAGGAGAGCCTGTTCCCCACCGGGTGACCACACACTGCTGTTTAAAAGCGGGATGCACGTGGTAAAAACCACTGTTCACATGTGACGGAATTTATTTCACCTTTATAAAGAACCATGGTTACTTCAGGGAAGGAAATGGCTCCAGCGCTCATCAGCGAGGCTCTAGAATAAAGTAGTCCCAAAAAAGGCCTCCACATTTTACACATCAGCAAGTACCCCCATCAGAATCTGATTTAAAATACAGAAACAATCTGCTCCCAATGAATAATCCCGATATCGCTCTCAGCATTTTGAATCGACATGTAGAATAACCTGCCAACGACCAACACGATTGTTTAAAAAAGTCTCTCTTAATATAGCTACTTAAATAAAAATGAAAATCAGTCCACCATAAAATGTATACAATGGTGTATATGCTGCTTTAGACTAAAGCACAGTTATTTCCCTATGTTTACAGCGAAGTCTTGTCCTCCGTGTGTTGCCCTTTATTAACATGGAATTAACATGAAGCGCTCTGAAGCTGGAAACACATGAACCTTCCAGGATTATTTGTTCAAATGTTTCTCTTCATTATTGGTTTGGTTTGACTTCGATCCTCAAAAAGGAATCGTGTAGGCCCACAAACCCGCAATAACCTGCACGGATAATAAATAAATGAATACAAAAAATAAATGGAGTTAATAAAATTACTACAACTCAAATAAATCTGGATTATAATTTGTCTCCCCCGTTAAACCTCTCTGCTAAATAAAATCGTAGTAAAAGCTCATGTGGTCCGCAACGGCCTGAATGTGAAACCACCTGAAAATAATATTGAGGGAAATCTTTACAGCAGCAGTTATGCTGTGGCACGTTGCGTGTGTGCGTGTGTGTGCGTGTGCATAGTAATAACACAGCGTCAGGCCTCAGACGTGAGTGACGCACTGTCCGCAGGTGAAATATGCGCCTGTGGTTTTTGCAGCAAATGAAGCGCGTTTATAAATCAGGTGCCAGTGTGACTTATATGTCTGCTGGTGACATGAACTGTGCGCGCGCGCGTGTGCGTGTGCGTGTGTGTGTGTGTGGCGCTCAACTCCGACTTTGTCCAACTGTTGAAAACTTGAGTAAAGATTGAGCTGTTGCTTCATTCTCTATAATTTCAATTAAAGGACATACACACACGCGCGCGCGCATTCTCCCCCTGCCTCTCACACACCATAAACACCATCCTTTCCTTAATTTACCATCAAAGTCCACAAATCCCACATTTTTATTTCATGAATTAATATTCATAATGTAAAATCTAATTTGTCAGTTAACGGAACTATTAGCCAATAGTTCATCACACCCGAGGTGAGTGCAGTGATGTCACTAAACACTACAATGTGGCTGTATCTTTATTTAAATCCAACCTGGACCATGAGACCAAACAACCAAACACAATGATACATCAACTTGAACTCATCCAGAGTCTGTAGCCTAAAGTCTATCACATTCAGCTTCAGGCAGAATTTGGGGCCTTGGATAAATCATCTATAACACAAAATGTAATACACAATATATTATAAGTGTTATTAGTAGATGTACATACAGGTTATTGTATGTTACACAACACGTTTACTGCGGCTGACTTTAGGTGGGAAAGCTGCACAGATGTGACACTAACCAAACAACGTTTTCATGCTCAAATTGAATATTTTTCATTTAGACAGATTTTGCTTTGCAGCAATGTACCAGTCTCCATAGAAAAACCACAGTATTTTATCACAGGTTAAAAACAATCAAACAACAAAAGAAAACTTCAGAAAAGAGTGAGCTGCTTTGAAAGAGCCTCTCTGTCCGTTCTTACCTCAGCTCTGCTCTCAGCGTGTCCTGACCTCTGTGCTCCTTCACTCTCCTCTCCACTGGGGGAATGTCAGTCCGCACTGGGTCCAGCCCATGCAGCACCTCTGCTCATATCTGCTGCAATCAAAAAGTTAGATTTTTTTTTTTTTATAGCAGCAGAATTGAGCACAGGTTCTGGAAGGGAATTGAACCTCCACACACTCCCACCATCACATGGTCTGAGCAGTAGGAGGTTTTAGCTGCAGGCAGTCTGACACCAGTGTTGCACAGGGAAATATGACCTCCATATGGTGATCACTCGAGACACACGCCACTTTTCACAGGACTCAGCTCCAGGTCTCTGAATACTTTAAAAATCACTTATTTTATGCCCTTACTGTATTTTAATAATAATGTGTTAATGAAATTAAAGAAAAAAAAAACAGGATTTATTGCTGTAGCCGTCGCTGAATCTCCAACAGCAATTATATCTTCAATGTAATATTCGGCATTTATGTATTTTATAATTGTAAAT
This sequence comes from Hippoglossus stenolepis, assembly GCF_022539355.2. Lineage (NCBI taxonomy): Eukaryota > Metazoa > Chordata > Actinopteri > Pleuronectiformes > Pleuronectidae > Hippoglossus > Hippoglossus stenolepis. Next base: position 18,973,248 of record NC_061486.1, read on the forward strand.
TACAAAAACGTCCTTGGTTTCCACACAGTGTCGAGAGCACGATGTTTGAAGACACTGTTATAGTTTCCTGTTTGAATCACATGAATTATACCAAATATTGCACAACGTCACTTTCCAGTAAAAAAACACGTTTCTCCAAAAGTAGTGATGTTGAATTTTTTAAGTAAAAGCTCCTTGATCATTCTCTCTGTTGCTGTTCTACAATCTGAGAAAACTATCTTCATTCTAAATATAAATAAACTATATTAGAAACAATGGAATGTCTGAAAAATGCATCCTTGTCACAAAACAGGCAGGACTACTTTTTTTAGCTCATGGAAATATGTCATTTTAAATGTAATTATTAGTTGACATGATGTATAAAATGGAAATTTTATTTCAGCAATATTTTCAGACATGTAAAATTTGTGATGTTTAATGGTATAGGAAGGTGCAGAAAGTATTTAAATCTCATTGTAGCTATGAATAATAAATGTGGTTATGGCACACACACACACACACACACACACACACACACACACACACACACACTCTGTGTCGTTGCAGACTGTGCTGTTGTTATTATATCAGCCAGAGTTGAAAACCAGGTCATTTTCCTGCTTCAGGACACGGGGATCAGATTATTTTCAAACTGTGAATCTGCATCTTGCATTGAGGAAAACACGTCTTCTACACGTCTGGATGAAGGATTCACACACAAACTGCTTTGTTGCTCATACAGTTTGTTGCAAATTGAATGATTTTGTCTGGTTAGAAATGTTTTCCCTTCCATTTTCACCTCCTTGTGTAACATCCGTGCTTTAGGCTGCATGTCTCAGACACCTCTGCCACTGTCAGGCTGAGGCAGCGGTTCATCTTCAAAGTGGTGTTGTGGATAAACTGCTTTGGTTTCACTCATTTGAGGCGTAGCTGCTGTTGGTGTCGCGGTTGAAGGAGTGAGGGGGTGTCAAATTTACAGTGGTGGGAGTCGGGCCTTTTCTGTCCCAAGCAAAACATTTCTTTGTTGTAATTGGCAGGAGGTGGGGAAGCGGGCTCTGGCTAACGCACGCCGCCACATTTCTGTCGCCGTCAGTCCGAGGGCTCTTCGTTTTTTCGTCCACAGTCGAAATGGCGGCGGCTGAGGCTCCTTTCTTATTAGCTGGGTACCGTGTCAGCTCCCTCCCCCTCCCTCATTCTCCACATGGCTTCATATCTAAACGCTGATTGGTCATTTTCACTCGTCCTGGCCAATGCTGAGCCTCCAGTGGGCACAGTACGTCACACACAAGGTGGAGATTCCCGCTCCCCTCCTCAGGCCTCCACTGTTTTGTTGTTCATGGCTGACCTCCAGTACATTCTTTAACACATATCATGATGGAGTTGTCCTCTCCACATCTCACCTATTTGTAGCACCATGAAAACGCAAATTTTTTGTTTTTGTGTGTAAGAAACCTTTGTACCTACACTCATCAATATTTATAGATAAACACTGGCTCACATGTGTGTAATGTGAAAGGTGTTGTCTGAACCCACTGGAAGTTATCGCACAACTCTGCACTTCCCTTCAGCTCCTCTGAGCGTTTTAGCATCTTTTAGCTGACCGCTCGTAGCAAGTTGCAACAAGGATCTGCCCAGCACCAAACAACAGACAGCAGAGGTGAGTCACAAGACGATGTGGAGAATTTGCAGAGTCAGACATTTTTCTCAGCAGTTGGTGAAGACCGAAATGACACCATAACTTAATAAAGTGACAATATATCAGTGTTGCATTTACAGGCAGTTCTGCCGCAAAAATAAAAACAAATCTGAGAATTCTGGCCTCTTTGTTAGCTAAAACTGTTCTCATGCATGACACGTGTTCACGATAACAGCAGATTTAGCTTAGACACTATCACAGGCTTATCATTTCTTCCTGGAAATCATCCTTTGTATTAGCTGAAATGACAACTCTTGTTGGCAGAGGGAGAACAAACTAACAAGGTTAACATTAGCAGCATGAGTTGGTTAAAAAAATGTGCCTTCAGCTGAATTTTAATATTCCCAGCTCAGTTGTTTTGAAATGAAAATCTTCAATATGATGAATATATAATGGCGAAAAACTTAGTCTATAAACTTACGTGTTCCAGGATAAAACTCAGAACATCTGTGCCAGTGGATGATCCATTAAAAAGAAACAGCATCCTTATTGTATTACGGAGCTGTTTAGCCCTGGTATCAAACTGAAGTGCGATAAGGACAAATGTAGGAGACAGTCTTACATCAACTGGCTGAGTTTGCTCATTAGTCAGGGAGACAGATCTGTTGACATGTTATCTGCGACCTCAGTGGTAACGATGATTTTATCCATATCATTTGTGTGACTTCTCTTCTGTTTCTCATTTAAAGACACTGCAATCTAGATAAAAGGTCCTGAAAGTAAAAAGTAAAAACCTTTTGACCAATATATTCTTTGGTCCTGAAATCAAAATTGATCAGTTGATCATGGATCGTGATCGTGATGGCAGCTGATTGTGGATAATGATTACAACTAGATATTGATTGATTGATTGATTGATTGATTGAAAAGTCCTAAAAGTTTTGAGGACCTTAGATTCATAGAATATAGACGTTTGAATTAAATTACACTTGATGTCTGTAAAAGTTAAAAAGGTTCAGATCCAGAAATGTCTCAGCCCGAAGGGGGTGACTCAGTTCAACTGGAAAAGACCTAAACGTCCAGGAAACAACTCCCCCCTTGAAGGGACCGTTGTTGCGATTTTATTTGCGAGAACCCAAGCTTCATGTGATGAGTTGTCGTGTTTGTTGGAGTATGTCACACAATATGTCTTCATTATATGGAGGGATTTGACTGTGCGGTCACATTAGTGCAAGCCCTTAATCTTCTGTGGCCAATTAAAGGAAGACCGGGGGTGTGGGTTTCCACTTCAGTCACAGACAGTGGTTTGACACATTTAGAAGTTGGCTGGATGTTTCCTCTCTCCGTGTGGGGAATTCTCTAAATGTAAAAATCAAAACCTCAGGTCAGAGACATGAAAATTATAGTTCACTTGCAAGAAACAATCATGTTAGATTAAATGTTGCTCTCAAATACTTGACTTTGGCTTCTACTACTCTTTAAAAGTAGTAGAAGCCATTTATTCTTAGTGTTGGCACAAATCAGCTCTGTTTACATATATAACGTTAATGCGAGTGAATCTCCTCCTCCGAGCTGTTAAACTACAGCTCAGAGCAAACAATGGGGGCAGGAGTCACCGAGCTCCGTCACACATGGAGAAGAAGCTCACACTTAATCAGTGTCCTCCCTCTTTCTATCAACAGCCCCACACACATCACATTCAATGGTTGGGTAATTGGTCTGAATGGGAAGTGTAGCTGTTGTAGTGGGCATTGTTGTTGCATTGTTCATCCCAAAAGAAAGTTCAGGGAAGTTCATCCCAAAGGTTCCCAAACTTTCTGACTTGCCAGACCTGGTGGAAAAACATCCACTGAATTGTTGTCCGTTTTTAGAAGTTTGTTTTTTTTCCCACACAAACGACATCTGCCCTCAAAATGCCACTTAGTGACACATTCATCACAACGTAACCGTCTAAACGAATGGAACATATTCTCATTGATTCAGAGGCAGACAATATCTTTAATTATGAGTGTACAAAGTTGTAAACATTTATTATTTATTATAACATTGAATATTCTTGCAGTGTGGACAATTCCTTGAATCCACCGACAACAAACTTACACTCATACTCACACTGATCCAGTATATCTGTCACCAAATGTGTGCTGGGATTGTCTCCACGCCCCTGGGACCCAAATCAGAACACACTGTTTAGGAAGCTGATGGATTGAATGTCATTGAATTCCATGAATGAATTTATTATAACATTACCTTTCTCTGAGATATGAAAATGTATATATTTTTGCTCAAAAATAGTTGCTTTTAACTTCATTTATTTTGGGGGGGTAACTATGGGGTTAAGGTTAGGTTAATTTAACTTGAATTGCCTTTTTTAAACCCACATTTTTCCAACATGTGTTCTTTTCCCCCACATGTAATGATGAATAAGTGGAAAGACAACACTGAGCAATGAGTTTACAGCGTGCTACGACAATAGCCCCGGATTTTTGGGACCACACGCTGTGACTGGTTTTTAAATTTATGACCTGCGAAAACTCATGTGGCATAGTAATTGTAATGTACTGCATGCTGCTCGGATGTGCACAGTATGTAATGAGATAATTGTCAGCACCCTCATGTTTGCTCACTGTTGTGCGTGTTGACATTCATATATTATGATGATGGTATGGGGTTACGCTACATCTCCCCATGAGGCTGATCATCATTTACAGCACCCTGCCCCTTTAAAGGTTACATTTCAGTTTTGTTGTGGTTGTATTTTTAATAAAGAGAATGGGATTTCTTCTTATGCCTGGATGAATGGAGATAAATCAAGCTAAAGCAATATAATCTGGTTTTATTTTTTATGAAACTCTACTGAACTTGTCTAAAAGCAGACTATCAGAGTTACAGCTTCTATAAACCTGCTCCTGTTTATCAGGCCTCTTTCTCTCTGCTCCACCTCATAATCTCTGGCGTCTTACTAGTTCCTCAGTGCTTCTATTTAAACAGTGTCATGCCCTTTGTTTTTCAGAGGTAAGTCCCTGGCCTCTTTGAAGTGGGCGCCATGTTTGCACTGTGACCATTTAATTTGGAGCGCAGCTTGATGATATTAGTGTCAGGGTCGATTGCTGATTTCAGTTGGACTTTAGAAGCTGCTTGGCTTGTGGTACGTAGGCATCATGTGCCGCTAGGTTCAAGATCTGGTCAAACCCATAGTCTTACTTACACTCACATACACACTCCAGCTCCCTAGTTTCCCTGATCCCTGAACATGTGACAGGGCAGACATGGGACCTGGTCATTCTGCCGACTTCACGAACATGAACCCAGAACAGTGGAAGTTGTTGCTCAGACCTCCCATGATGGAACCTCCGAAATCCCTTGTCGTCCTCTTCCTATACCCAGTTCACCAGTATGCTCAGTCTGTGTTTTAGTTGTGTCCCAGTGAAGAAATGACTTTGCCATGTGCACAGAACGTGGAAATCATGCATTTGGACTTTCCCTGCTGCCTTTTATGTGGTTTTCTAATAGCAGATGTAGATCAAAGATGGCTGGCTCGTATTGGACTCTCACACAAAGACCTGGGTCAGGAGGACATGGAACCAGTTGAAAGTGAATTGAATCTATAATCCTGACACATGTAAGTCTTCATCACTTCTGATCATCCGGTGTTGATAAGCATGTCACTAATGTTAGACTCTGGTAATCTTAAACTCATGCCACGAGTATATTGTTGTGTTTTTATACAAGTTTCAGGTGTTGGACTTTCTTGTTTCTTTTCTGAGATGCAGTGGTGTTCCTAAAACTCCCCCTGTCGTTGGACCTTTGTCACTGTTATGTTTCTGAGCTAAATGTGAAACAGCAGTGTATTTTAACCAGTGACAAAGTCATAAAAATACAGACACGTGTGACAAGCCTGTCTGAAGTCTCTTTCATTGTATGGTCAATGAAGTTAAGTGACACTCAGAGATTTTATTGGAACTATTTTCTGTCCCCATCCTCTCTGGCGAACTTGGCCAACTTCACTCTGTGGCTGGAGGTAAAAGCTGGCCAGCCGTTTGTCTTGTTGCACTTCACTATATCTCTGTTTTTATTGGGTGTGAGTGACTTGTCAGCAGTCGTCTGAAATGTTTTTCAAAAGACTTCTCTCCCGTGTTAAGTCTTTGTTCTCATGGAAGAGACTGCAGCTCGCATCGGGTAAGGACGCAAGCTTAGGAACTTGATTTACATCCTGTGGGAATGTTAGGGAGTGTTTGAAGGTGGGACACGTGTTTTTTTTCTACTCTGTATACTCTGTCCTTGTGTATGGTGGGAAATAAAAAAGTTATCTAACAGGTATGGTTACTATGTCCGACAGAAGAGTAACGGAATGAGGTAAAGATGTGGAAGAAGGAGTAGACCTTAACTGTGATAGACCATATGAGACTGAAACGTTCATGTGTTGAGTGATTCATTCCTGCTTTAATTTTAAAGCTTGAAGTGAATTCAGATGCATAAAAAGATCCAGTTACAGCCACTAGTATTATTTCTGACACACAGAGCCACTATCTGGCTCTCCATCACACTCCTGATTTGTTTTCCATAGTTCCCAGTTGGAATGAGGAGGGCTTTATTAATATAATTGTGTCTTTATTATTATTTATTTATTACCAAACCCCAATGCCCATTTTTAACCCCCTGGTGACTGAGGAGATCTCGGGAGTGCACTGAACTCACTGCCATGTTCATGAAACCAGTTTGAGACTTTCCCTTTGTAACAGGGAGCATTATCAGGCTGAAGGTAGCAGCCCTAACCCTAACCCTAACCCTAACTAACCCTAACCCCAGGAGTTGATGCAGGGCTCTGCTGCCACATGATCGGCTGATTAGATAATTGCATAAATAAGCAGGTGTACAGGTGCTCAAATTAAATTGCTCAGTGAAAGCAAAGGTAACGCTTAATATACCTCTGTTCATTTCACACACACACACACACACACACACACACACACACACACACACACACACACACACACACACACACACACACACACACAAAGGAGGTTACCTCTTAACCACTTCTGCATCACTGTATAAAACATGTATTATTACCTTCAGATAAACCAACCAAGTTTTATCTTCAGATGTATCGGGGCATTCTCTCCTCTCTGAAAACATTGGAGAACATTTCCTCTCTGTTCATCTTTAGCTCGTCACTCACCTCAGCGTCCTGGAGCACCTCCAGAGTAGATGGGGTTTTTTTTGCGTTTGTGTTTTTCGTACATGTAAATGTTTTTGTATTTGTTGATTTTCCCTTAACGTTTGTGCTTTTACTCTTGTATGTGCATTGTCCACTGCGACCACTGCCAAATCATCCTCAAGATTTAAAGTCATCTTACATTTTGTATGGAATGGCAAAAAAGAAAAATGGAAGGAAAGAATTTTTTGAGATGGAGTTAGTGCAACCTCATGTTTTATGTTTTAACACTGAGCAGCTAAAAAAAAAACAATGTCGTTGAAGTTGAATGAAGTTTAATATCCAGAGAATGAGTGATCCTGCACTTTGTCTCTTTCAGCCTCTTCCAAGTTGCATGGTTCATATTGTATAATACCATAGAGAGAATTTAGTTACTGGATCCACATCCCAGTTTTGTTCAAATTAATTTCAGTATTCGGACCAATATGTAATAATCATAGATTAAAGCTGATTGTGACAAATTGGCTCTGGATCTATCAGACAAATCTTGGGTTGAAGAGAGTAAATAGAAATAGTTGTTGTCCTACACTTTGTTCTAACTTATCAAAAATCTAACTTTCTAACATGTATTCTAATGTGGAGGATATATGTGACAGATACAATGTCAGACGTAGTTCTAGAACTTCAAAGGTATCACTTTGGAAAACTGATGCCATTTACTTAAAATTGAAAAAAAAAAATATTCATGGTGTCTTGGTTTCCATGGACACCACAGTGGGTGACGTTACATTGCAATATTAAGCTCTAAATCAGGGAGCTGCAACTTCTTATAGAATTAACAGCAGAATAAAGCAGCTGAAAATTAGAACATGCATGAAAAAAATAAGCTCCACAATGGCTGCAGCTGCCAAGCAGACAAAGCACTATGTTGGTGGGTGATGCAGTAGTTGTTGATGCTCCCCTGTGTAACAGTCATTTGTTCCGCGGCTGCTTGGTCGTCACACTGAGTCCTCCACGGTTGTTTTAGATACAACTTCTCATTCCTTCTTTAAACCACCAGTCCACTCAGCCTCTGCCTCACTCTACTCCACATTAATTTGACTGTGTAACAATTTCCATATTAAAATGTAGCAGTTAACAAATATTTACTCACAGCCCTTTGAAACAATTTGTGATTTGTGAATATGGGCGGCTGATTGATGTTATATACATATATATATGTATTTATATATATCATCGTCACACTCAGTGTAGATAAGGGACCGATGGGAGAATGGTGTATTGCATTACCCACAAGCATGGTCATTTGAATGAAACAAACAAAAGAAAAACCTACTCGTAAGAACTGCACCAAAGTACAACTGATGGTAAAGAAACTCCACATGGAACCTGGAATATAAAAAAAGTGACTCTTTGAGCTTCAAACCTGCAATATTGGCTTTTCTTGGGCATTTTGATATGTCTTAACCTTTAAAATAAGATATCACACTTGCCCAGTTGAATATCCAGCAACTACAGAGGAACTGTTGTTTATTTGGAATTGTGTTTTTGTCCAAATGATGAACACAAGTCCACTATTTCCTCTCCTTCAGCTCTGCTTTGGTCTCCACCTGAGCAAAACATTTGGTTGTTTAGAGGGTTAATGCTCCTCTGTGTTCACTGATAGTCCTCTCACTCAATCTCTCATACAAATATCTACAGAAGCTGCTTTGAATAAACAGATACACCCATTCTGTGAAGAGGTTAGTTTCAGCATTTCAAGATAAGTAAATCTGATGATCTCCCAAAACTCTATTTGGTGCCTCTGCACGCAGCTTTGCTGAAACTGACATTTCAACTAGAAGATACTCTCCATCACTACAAATGTAATCTGAATTCAAACTTTAAACACAACTTGAACAGTTATTGAAGAATGACTCAACAACAATATTTCTCTGTTCCCTTTCCCCTCTGAATTGGTGCAGCATCACTCTGTCTTTTAGTTGCTGGGCATAATGAAACCTGGAACAAGGTTAACACTAGAGGTTTCACTGAAGTCACTGGTGTGTCATGGTCTACATGTTCCTGTAGAAGCTTTAGACACATGTTCAAATAGCCTCAGCCCCACATTACTTGTACTGGCACACACTGAAAGCTCTCTGGGTAATTCCCAAATTGCCATGTTTACAACGAGCTAACCTGTCAGTGGGTAATAAACAACACTTAGAAGTACTGCATACTGTCCTTGTATCTAAATAAGAAGCGGCATTAGTCAAACTCCAGTCCGAGTACAACACATGTCTGTGGAGCTGCTCAGAGTTTATCTAAGCAGGCGTGGGTGTATTTTACATGCGTCTGAGCTTGGACAAGTGTTGGGGGGATTGTGTGTTTTCAGAAGAGCTGGCGGGTTTAGTCTCAGCGCCTCCACTCGGCCCAGGCATTTGTTCACGGTGACAGAGACTGTTAGTATTTGCTAATCTCTTGTATTCATCTCAGTGTCAGCCCAGTGTGTGGAGGCCAGGCCTCTTAGTGCCATCAGAGCAAATGATTTCTCCGAGGTCAGACGCACGGATCCCGCATAGTTCCTCTTTCTGTCCTCTTTAAACACATCCTCGAGGATGCTGCCATGATCAAAAGCCCACTTCTGCAAAGGCCTGGATGTGCAACAGGCTCCCACCGTGTTTGTGTCTCGTGCTTGGTGAGTGGTGGGTGCAGGCTCTTGCTGCTGTTTGATCTAGGACGGTAAAGGACGTTTCCACGCTTGCCTCCATTGTTTCCTTTTGCAGTAATGAGTGACAAGATGGAGGTTGCCCAGCGTGGCCTTCTCCAGCCACTTCATTAGCTGCCCCGCCGTGTTTGGTTTTTCTTTGATTTACGGTGCGACATCTCTCAGTTTGTAATTTGTCTCCGGGAGCAGCAGGTCATAGGAGGATGTACCATGACACATAGTCTTTACATAGAGCCCTTACATGATATATTTATTCCAAATCATGCTGTGGAACAACCAAGAGAGCGTGCAAATAGGCCCTTACACAGCAGTGTTCAAATCTCTGGCTCATCTAGCATGTCACCCGAAGAAACAAAAATAGTTTTGGTTAAATGGTTTTTCTCCAACGGGGTTATGTAATTCTAAACTAACATTAGGTTAAAAAAACGGTTCACCTACTTAAGGTCTCCTGTATGTCTGCTTTACTCTACTTGACATCGGTTCTGAGTATTCCCGAGCTCTTCAAGAAAAGCATATTTCCCGTCCACCTTTTCAACCCTTCATCAGGAGATTTATTGGGGTTGGGGTCTGAGTGGAAAGCCACAGTGCTCACCACTTGTTGCTCTTACTTGGAACCGAACAGATCTTTGGTGCACAGTATGATTAGATCAAATGAATCCTCTCCCACACAACTCTAAATCCAAGACATGACTCTCTCTCTGCTGAACAGGCTGGAATTGCTCCATGGCCAGTGTGGAGTTCATTCTGTGATATCACCAGCCTCTCATTAGACAACACATCCCAATACCACCATGTTTCACTGTAGGTCTTATGCACTATTGCTTTACGTCGCCCTCTGACTGCACAAAGTCCTGTTTGCAGCTACGCACAATCTGGATCAGTGGTGGTAAATGTGAAGACTTTTACTGTTAATGAAGACACTTGCTTCACTTAATAAATTATAGTTTGTCTGACTGGATCTAAACTCTTCTAAAATGATTTTTTTTAAATCATTTAAAAATCCCCTCTGGTCCATTTCTTTTTCCTGGGGTTTTAACCTCTGAGGCCTGATCTCACAGTCGTTTTACTTTTGACGCCATTTTGACTGTTTCCGAGGTAAAAAATTCAAACTTATCTTTCATGCTCAAACGTTAAGAATTATATCAAACAAGGGGAAAATATCTTCAGCCAGTCAACATCCATTATACTCACTGTACTTAACAGGGGTAACACTAAGGTAAATGTAACATCTGGCATTAGACAAATTCAATGTGTCTTATGTTTGAGGAGAAAACATTTTACTTTAATAAGAGGATTACAATTTCATTCGTATTAACTCTGATTAAGGTTACTCTCTTAGTATGAATAAAACCATAAAAAACAAGAATACACACACACACACACACACTGAGATATAGAAAGTCAAAAATATGTATATATTTATATAATATAAGATAATTTCCTACATCATATTACTCCTGATTCATTAAGTAATTTCTCCTTTTTATCGTTTTTTTCTCTCTTTTGTGTGATAATTTTGGATGTATATTTTTTCCTATATTTCTCATCCAAATTATTTCACACTAGTTGACTCTTGTTAATTCATATGATGCAGATGTTTACTCCTTATAACTCAATATTTGGATCACTGGGTGTGAGTAGAAAGATTAATTCAGTCTTCAAAATGTAAGCATTACTACACCATAAACACCATCTGTAGTCGCACCTATACGTCTACAATGACTGTAAATGAAATGTGCTGTGGATTGTTCTGCTTCAATCCATATTATAGTAATGCAAAACATTTGACAGAAAATGCAATTGATGATACTTGTAAAGTGAGTCAGTGTGCCACCTAGTGGTTGTTTCTCTTATAAATGGCACCGGGTCAGCTGTGAGGATCTGCTGTGGAGGGGAGTAGGTAACAAGTTCACGGAAAAAGCTGAATAAATGAGTGGAGAAACTGGCACACAGAGAAAGAGGAAACCCCTGAGTGATGCGTAAGAAAACAGTGTGATTCATACGCTACGACCTTCACAGTCACCGGACCAGGAATCAACACACGTGTGGGAAGCAGCGCTCTCCAACACTGCCATCATAACAGCATATGAGTGAATATGTTTTGGGAGAATGTAGAGACTTGTAGAATTAATGTTGACGTGCAAAGAAGCTGTTCTGGCTGCCTGTGTTGGCCCAACACCTTATACTGAGACACTTCCTGTTGCCTTTTCCTCAAACTGGTCACCTGTCTGCAGCTTTATATGTCATCATTTGAGAAATACACACACAAATAATCAAAAAGCATTTCAATAAAAACATTTTTTAGATAAAAGGCTATATATATATATATGAATGTATTTTAACTAGAGCAGGACGTTACATTTCACAGTGCATGCTGGGAAAGGATCCACTCACAGTTGACCCTGAATAAATCAGGTGCTTTTGTCCTGTGCTATGCATAATATAATAGCTTTTTGTGAAGGACAATGGCAGCTATAATATTATATTATATTATATACCAAAGACTTTTTGTTAATCTAAGGAATTATTTTACGACAAACACAATAATGTCTACGGGCTGATCCACTTTCAGTCTACAGGTAGCAGTGGTTTCATATTCAAACCTTAGTGGACACATCCTGTATCTGGAAGAGTGTTGGAGAGATGATGAACGATAAGAGAGTGTGACGCAGAGGGAAATTAAATCATTGCAGCATTAATACCAGAGTGGAGTCTCCCCAAAAGAGAAGCTGTGAACTTTCCTTCTCCTTACTCAGTGTCCAGGAGGGGGCGATGGGCCTACATGCAGCTCCAAAACTATCCATGAAGTCTCTCACACACGCCTACACACACACACACACACACACACACACACACACACACACACACACACACACACACACACACACACACACACACACACACACACACACACACACACACACACACTCGCACACACACACACACAAACACACACCGAGCTCAGCCTTAATTGCTGCATGTGTTGTTTTGCCTGCTTTGAATGCACGGCCGTGACAATCAGACACATTTACACAACAACAGAGAGAAAATCTCTGTACACAAACAATATTTTATGGTAAACTTCATTCATCTGATATGAATATTGCATGGTGTACACTACTCTCTCTATTCTTACATATCTACATGCATGTTGAACTCACAACTCCAGTGGTGACTGTTACAGGTGCATTTGTGTTTATTAAGTGGTTTCTTTTCATGAATCTTTCAGTATATCTTACTTTATTGATAACATAAATATCTTCGAACCATTTTGGTTTGAAAAGGATAAATGTGTGCATGTGTCTGTTTGTGTGTGAGGCTCTGGCTTGTGGAAGTGTTGCAGTTGAAGTTCGACCCTGTGTTTTCTTCCTCCTCCCCGTGAGGGAGAACAGGGGCTTGTGATTGGACCCCTCCTGCTCCTCCTGTGGTCCAGCGTGATGCCGCACCTGAGCCGAGCACCCAATAGGCTGCCTGCCCTGTCAGTAGCACAACAATCCTCACAGTGTAGACACCATGCAGGTTCCTGGGCTGTTTCCCAGCACTGTCAGACTGACACACTGCACTGGCCTCCCATTCACAAACACAATGCGCCTCACTTGTTGCAGCTCTGTACAGCAGTTTGCAGAATTGTTCTCGCTGGTGTTTTAGGAATTTATTTATTTATTTTCAAAAGGGGAAGTTTCTCTGCTGGTGTTAAATGTTGACCTCTAACGGACTCATTTCTAAATTACATCAGGTTTAACCTTCAAATCCTGAACTCAGTTTGTGAAGGTCATCAGCAGAGCAGGTCAGTGCCCGAGCCTGTTTTTTACATGTAATATATTCAACCTTCAGACATGTTAATAAAAAAATTAAAATTATAAATCTGCAGAACATGAAAATTATACCTCAAAGTTATGCTGAGATGAAAAAAATATATATTTTGTTGTTCTCTAGCTCTCAATTTCACACCATATTTATATTTATAAACATCTATTATTATAAGCTACAAAAGAAGTTCTATCTCCCAGTTTATGTGTAATAAATGCATAATTTTACAAATAAAAAGAGAGCATGTTGATAAATCATATGAGGTTATAAAAGTGAGCCTTTCCCCAAGAATACATCCTAATGTGAATCTATACATCCAGAGAGCAGGCAGACAGAGCAGCCCTGCGTGATGACCATGTCTAGGTTTGACACAGTGAGAACCAGGGGTGCTGCTGTTTGTCTCCTGCGTTGAGACAAATGTGCAACATCTTCTGTGGGCCTGCAGACCCTGCGACAACAATAGCGGCCTGCACTGATCATTTAACAAAGTTGTGAATAATCTTGGCCTTTTTACCCCACGCCGTCAGCAGCCATTAGTTATGATCCATAGGGCCTCAGCGGGAGCCTATTGATCACTCATAGACTGATTGATTTAGACAAATACTTTTTTCTCCCTGAGTGAGAGGTCGAGTCGCCCTCTCTGTTAATTGAAGATAACAGAGTGGCAACAATGGCCGCCGTAATAGAATGAGAGTTTTGTGATTATCGCTGCAGAAAGAAAAGAAAATAAAGAAGAAGGGGAGGAGGAGGAGGAGGAGGAGGAGGAGGAGGAGGTCGAGGAGGAGGAGGAGGGGGACTCTAATTAGGAAGCGGGGCGGTGTGGAGGCTGTGGCCGGCAGGCAGGCGACAGGCGCCGGGTCCCGGACAAAAGGCTGTCTGCTGCCCTGAGCTCCCCCCTGCTTAACCCTTTAAACCGAGATACACACAGTCCATCACACACAATGATGCTGCTGCTGCTGCATCGTGCTCTCTCTCTCCCTCTCTCTCTCTCTCTCCCTCTCTCTCTCACACACACACATTTTGATACAAAAACATGAGGACGATTGGGGAAAAAAAACACATAAAATATATATTTTTGGACAGAAAATCGACAGGCATATTGTGTTACTTTAATACTATAATTTATTACACATGTGCACACCATTTACATCATGACACATTTGTCTTATTGAAAAGTGTATTCGCCTCCTCCGACGCAGAATACACAGCGGTAAAGGAGGTAAAAAGGCCAGTTTACAGTGTGTGTCCGGCTGCAGAGGATGTGTGTGTGTGTGTGTGTGTGAGCGCAGCAGAGAAAGCTCTTCCTATAAATACTTACATCACTGGGCTCCTGCTAAAAATACCGCCGGGCACACAATACTAAAGGAAACACCGACTGACTGAGGAGCTGCTCGAAATAGAGCTGGACGACACAGACACAGACTGAGCATAAATAAAAATGAACTGCTGCTGATACTGTCACTGCTCCCGTCTCCATACAACTAATAATATCCAGCCTGTCACTGCTCAGATTAAGAAGAAACATGTGTATTGATACCTGCGGCTTTTATGCAACAAAAACAAAAAAAATCACCCACAAATTCCAACCATCCGATTTAAATGCATTTTAATAACGTGAATTTAATCTAATAATATTTCATTTTCAAATGTGGCCAAACCAACGGCATCTTTCCTGTTAAACATTTGTCCGACAGAGGGCGCTCCTGGCCCACCCGTGTATGTGTATGAGTGTGTGTGCGTGTGTGTGCGCGTAGAGGACTTTATTAAAAAAGACTTCAAATTTCAACAGCTGCTTTGCAATAATAATAATAATAATAATAATAATAAAAATATGATACGCACATTTTCAGCACAACGATTTTTTATTGAAATTGTGAGACAATCAAAAAAAAAAAAATACCCGGACAACCAGCATAAACAAGATACTTTCATCTTTAAATATATTTATGAATAGATATGAATGACGCGCCCACAGGAGGAATCGCTTTGAACGTCTCCTGGCTGGAGTGAAGTAACCTGAGGTGTTTTTGAATCCATGTGGAGCTCTCGCTCTGTTCCTTTGTATTTGTCGGTGGATGCAGACACTAAAACATGGCACACACGTCTCCTAAAAAACCAGCGATGCTTCATACAGTTCGTCAAACCAACAAGCGCTAAATAGCTTTAATTTACAGTATATGGTCATGTAAAATGAGAGGACAGGAGCAGGCGGAGGGGAAAAAGCAACCAGTTAAATTCGAAATATATACACGCTAATATACAGCCTTGAATAAATTAATACCAATTGCATATTCTTGGATCTTAGCTTTATTTACAGATTTTTTTTTTTTATTCTTAATTACATAAATATTTCAGAAACATTTTTTTTATCTGGCATGAAATGAGAAGCGGTCTCTTTCTCTCGCAAGACGGAACGTTTCACTTTCCATCCCTTTGAAATAATCAGGCCTGGAAAACGAACACAGTTTTTTGGATGCAGCTTGAGATCGACTCGGTGCTTCAAGTCAACCACGGTCAACACGCACTCTCTGCGGTGCGCGGCTCAGTGGAGCTGCGGGCTCTGCGGCAGGTGACACCGATATGCGGGGCCGATACTGGGCCTGCTGGCCTCCACCTCTGATTTAGAGGACATGATAAACCTTTGATCCATTGCATTATTTGCTGTAGTGGAAATGATCAGTGTCTCTCTCTCTCTCTCTCTCTGTGTGTGACACTTCCTTCAACTTGTATTTTAATAATATTTTAGGATTATTCAGCGTTATACTGTCTTTATTAATAATTTGCACTTTTAATTTATGTAGCTTACTTATAAATTATTGTTAATTTATGTTTTATTCCACCGATATAGAAATGTACTCAGTTTCCTGGGTGGTCAGCCTGCTAACTCTAAACACTGGGATTTAAGGGTCTGATATAGTCCAAATATTTTCTGACATGCTTTTCCACTCTTTCAACAGGTCAGCTCAAGAGGAAACCTTCAATACTTGTGAATTCAAAAAAAGGTTAAATTTAAGTATATGGACTAAGTTTCATTCAATCTGCAGCTTTGTTCCAAAAGAATATCAGTAATCAGCCGTCACTGACCCTTGTTGGTCAAACCCTCATCCCACTCTCTGTAATGTGCTGTACAGGACATATGCACGTATAGTCCTCTGGTATTCAAGCCAAGACATTGTCCTAAACAGAGACTCCTCATCACTTGGGGGAGTCAGCAGTCGGGGGGGACTCCCTCTGGCCCTCCAGGCCGCTCACCAGTCTCTGGATACTTTGCAGTTCATTCACTGAGTCCTTCATGGCGGTTTTGGGGGATGCGTCCCTTCCACTTGACCCTCCTGTCTTGTGTTTGCTGTGGTGCTCCGGGGCCGGGCTGGCCTCTCTGCTGCCCGGTTTGGAGGATTCAGAGCCTGGGTTGAGGCTGCTGGGCAGGCCGGTGGTGAGCAGACCGGAGCTCTGAGACAGCGACACCGGGAGCTGGTAAGGGTTGAAGCGGAGCCGGGGCCGGGACGAGGCCAGGAAGGGATTCCTGGAGAGTGGGCTGGAGGTGCTGGCGGTGGGGAGGGCCGAGGCGGACGCTGCTGCTGCAGCCGCTGCCATGTAGGTGTAAGGGTACGGGAAAAGACCCCCGAATGGAGGCATCGGGATGCCCTGGAATACAAAGGGGGAAAGATGTGAGTCATAACTGTACACATCACTATTTCCACTTGAGTTGTCAAGTAATCAAATTAGAAACATCCAATACAATCCCAACAACAACCAAACAGAATGTTCCCTCACATTGTTCAGTTCAGATCTTTATGGAAACAAAAGTCAGATCTGATACAAAAGCAACAAATGTTTGAGCTTTAATAATTTGTACTCTTTTTCACAGATGCCTGATAAAATGTGAAAAACATTTATTTGACGACTGTACCTTTTGTTACATCCTTATCTTTTAGTAAAAATACACGTTTGCAGGCAGCAAAAACATGAAATATTGCTTTAATTCTCAAACTAATTTTCAGCAGTAAATTAAACACACCTCTGATTCAAGTATTTCTGATGCTGTACTGTGCACGGTGAGGTTGTTATATACACAGTTCTGGTTTTTAAGAAGTGACACCTGATCCTGTACAAACTCTCCCTCTGAAACGGCAGCCTATCTGTCTTACTGACATGCGCTCGGTGCTACAGGTGTACGGGCAAACTAAATCATTTTCTGACTGGGTGACCTTCCTTACCTGTGAGGCGAGCATGTGCTGGGACAGATGGAAGGGGAAGGGGTTTCCTCCCGTGCCCTGGGCGGAGAGGCTGCCATTTTCCAAACCACTAAGTCCCGATACAGAGGCCAAAAGATGGCCCATTCCCATAGCAGAAAAGGCTCCAGGGGCCATGGCAAACTGCCCGGGGTGAAACAACAGCGGTGATCCGGCGTTCAGAGGGTTAAAGAACTGCTGACTGTGCAGGCCAGACAGAGCCAGGCTTTGTAAGTGGCCTGGGCTGAAGTGCGAGGGGCTCTCAGTCTGGACCATGAGAGGAGAGAACGTGTCCTTACTGGCACTAATGCCTCCTGCGTCTGAGTCCTTTGTCAGTGCATCTGTGGTGTCCTTCCTGTGCCTGCTCTCTGCTTTGTCCTTCTCGTGGTTCCTTATACTGAATACGGAGTCATCCTTCTTTTCTGCACTAGGCCTGTCCCGCACGCGGTCCTCACACCTGGAGCTGTAGGGGGACACGGGTTCAGGACCTGGGCTGCTGGAGGCGTCGCAGTGCTCGTCATGAGGCTCCAGCTCCTGCTCGCTGTCAGAGCACGTTTTCTCATCTGCGAGGAGGGCAAGAACAATGTTTAACTGTTATTCACCTCATCACCAACTATTACAAAAAACACACACCAGTAATCTACACACACACTTGAGGGTCACCAGTAGCTTGGTGGTCAGCATTTTAAATGTTGATTTAAAACATTATATTTTTTAGGAGTATAGGCTTTTTATTTGACTAACCGGGTTTGAGGTTTGAGTTTGAGTCTGCAAATATCAGACAAATCTGAACAATCAAATAAAGCACAGGGCCAATTATAACACTGGCTAGGATTTGTTAATGAAATCAGTTATTAAATTATTAAACTAAGGGGAATAAAACAGAGGGATCGGACCAAATTCAAATAAACTCAAGTAAGAAATATCAACATCAAATTGATGGTATTAAAATATCTCTAACCCTCATGAGAGTTTTGTATATAGGACATTTAAATTTAAATATGTCCCACTTTAGTCAAAATTCAGGTTTACATACATGGTTGTGGTTACATAATAATGTGTTTAGCTACCAAACACTGTTAAACTATAAACTATACATATAAATTGGGCTTTTAAAATTAATTATTATATTTCTACATGACCCTCGCATTGATTATATACAATTACAGTAATTTAATATAATTAATACATTCATACAATTTGAATTATTCCATTTAAATGTATATGTGCATTTAAAAAAAGGTTCTAGCTAAACTAGACTCTTATCTCACCTCGACTCGGTCTGCTGAACCTCAGCGGGCTGGAACCGTCGCCCAGCGGGGAGTGGACTGTGTCCCTGCCCGCTGGAGGATCACTGGAGGAGGCGTCCGAGTCTGCGCCCTCCCGGTCCGCCTTGCACTGGTCCTCATACATCCGCAGCGACGGCATGGTCAGCTGTTTCCTGGAATAATAATAATAATATTTATTATTAATAATAATAATAATAATAATAATAATAATTTGGGGGATTTCTTTACATTGTGACACCATGAGCTTGTAAAATAAAAAGATGGTGGACACACACACACACACACACACACACACACACACGCACACACACACACACTGATGTTTGCAGGTGTTCTGTCTGTTACCTTTTCTCTCTCCTTCCGTTCCCCGTGTCTCTGAATCCTTTCGCAAAAGGGTTGTTGTCGATCTTCAGCTGCGTTATCTGTCCACACACACAGAGACACACACACTTCATGTTAGAGCCCTGACAAACACGGAGCCACAGTTCGAGTCCTTTGTCTTCACCTGGCCCACATGTAGGAAAACAATGTGCTGCAGAATCGTGTTGGACCGGAGCCACGGAGCAGAGCGGGGCTGCATTATTAATAAAAAGCGTAAAGATGGGGCGTTATTCTCATTGGCCCCTGGAGAGAAGATCTGCCACGAAATATTTCTTTGTGGGGCCACATGAGCCTCCGTTCCCCCCAGAAAAAAAACCGAGGCAGAGGGAGCACTACTTGAACAGATGACTATCTTATCAATAATTAATAGTGTGGTTTGGATCACTGCTGCTCCGCGATATGTCCTGATGTGGAAGACGCCGGTGCGCCTCCACGCACGGGCACCGAGCCGGCAGGGGCCTCCTGAGACCCTCGGTGGCCCTTGGAAAAAGGCGCTCCAGGCCTCAGCCACATCTGCCCGCTGTGGCTGCAGGGTGACCAGGCTTTTAAATGCCTTGTAATCGATTGTGACTCTTGGCCATAAACTTTTACAACAAGACCCCCCCCCCACACACACCCACCCACACACATTAACCCGACCCTCCTGGACACGAGCTCCAATTGACTCCACGGAAGAGGATCAAGAGTGGGCTCATACAAATAAACACATGGCAGATATACTGCGCAATAACCTGCATCTGTAAAGGTCAAACATTCTCCTAAACCCAAAGAGGAGGTCACCGGGGTCACCTTCTTTTAAAAAAAAAAAAAACTGATAAAAGAAAAGGAGACGTGTGAGTCTGAGTTCGATGCCGTGCACCACAACAACACTGTGCAGCATTTACACGCCCAATTTATTCACTTGTGGCAAAAGGCAGGAGCTCATTTGCCGCCCGTGAGTAGCAGATAGGACACAGGTTGGAATCCTCGGTGAGAAGTACACGGTGCACTCACCAACCCGGGAGAAACGGCAATTAAATAAATCAAGCGGGACATGGGAGTCCTCTGCAGGGAAATTAGGCGACCTACAAAATCAGATTAAGTCTTCGGGGGCTGGCGGTGGGGGAGGGGGACGCATTGCATGTAGGACATTATTTTCTGCAGCAGAGCCACATCGCAGAGGGTGCACGGCGGAGGGGGGGTTACACGCACCTTGTCGTTCTGATACGCCGTCACGGCCACGAACTCGGTCTCCGGGAACACGTAGGTCCTGAAGGTGCTGTAGGGGAGCTTCAGGATGTCGTTGGCCCGCACGATGTGGAACCGCGGCTGGTACTTGTGCATGGAGTTCAGGATGGTCTGCTCCAGTAGAGATACAACACACGGGGAGAGTGAGCTTTGCGGAGAGGATCACGACCTGCCATGTCCCCACGTTCCAAGTGTACACAGGGAATGTTGACGCGGATCAGCCTATTGTTAGCTGCTGTTATAATTGCTGTGTAGGCAGACTTGTGTGTAATTAGTGCGGAGCAAAGTGAAAATCCGGACCAGGCCACACATGGTGTCACGAGGGCTCAGAAACACGGCGAGGAAATCATATATATATATATATCTATCTGACTGGATCTGGTTCCTATAAAGCGACACATTCCCACTCGATTATTCATTTGAATTTCACACACAGCTCAAACATTAAATCTATTATTTTTTACATTACAATGAAAGGCTGTGCAGATTTTAAATTACTGTAATAATTAAACATGTCTTCTTTCATATTACTACAACACAGACACGTGGGAAATAACGTAGCCTATAATACAAGGTACAAATGTAAAATAATATCAAACATAATATTTCACAAAAATCCACTACAGACCTAAATAGTAGCCTATGCACAAAATAACAACATAATTACACAGATACATATTATATATAATTTCAATAATAGGGCTATATCATAGCCTATATTCTACTATACTATATTCTACTATACTGTGATTTTGCAAGCTCATTTCACATCATTTCCCTCTTTTCGTTTGGTGAGACACCATTTAATCCTCCTTCCTTACAAACACTCAAGCTCAAAGGGGTTTTATTTACATGTTGATCTCATATTATTTATATCAAATTATTTAGTAATTCCCAATAAAAGCCACACAATAAGCAGGCAGGGGAAAGGGGGAAGCAGCCCTGCTCTCCTCACACAGGCCCTGAGCTGCAGCAGAGGTAAATGATAATATTGTGGAGAGCTCAGAGGAAACATAAGCTCAGTGTATGTCAGTGGCGGTGCGAAGTCAAGTGGTGACAAAGTGTCAACAGCTCGAGCAGCACCATCATTAATTCATCTTTAAAACCTATAGAACACACATTTTATTATTGGCCATATTTTCAAAGGGTGGCAAATAAACCGCAGAATATTTGTTGCCCACTTGTTTTGACTCTGCTTCATTATTTCCCTGCAGAAGTTTGAGTTCAGCACACATGCTCTGATTTATTCATTCCCTGGTTTTTTTTTCCTGTTTTTTTCTCTCGCTGTGTTGCACTATTGTTTTGCTGCCACTTAGCCTCACATTCCTCATCAAATTTTCATCTGAACCTGAAAACACCTAAACACAGTTCGTCCCGTCTGCCTCCTGCAGACACCTCCCGCAGCAGGGCAACACGGGAAGGGACGAGCGAAAAAAACACTGGTTATACTCACAAATCCGTGTTTGTCCGAGATGTTGTTGGTCAGCTTGAGTTTATGGAACGCAACAGGCTTGGCCATCCACTGCTCGCCGGTGGCCGGGCTGTCCGGGTGGATGTACATCCTCTTGGGCATCTCCGGGTCGGCCTTGCCCGCCACCATCCAGCGGGAGTTGTGGAACTTGTAGCGGCAGTCGTCCGCCGCCACGATGTCCATCAGCAGGATGTATTTGGCTTTTTTATCGAGGCCGTTTATCCGCACTTTGAACGGGGGGAACATCCTCCTGCACGGACACACACACACGCACACACACACGAGGAGTCAACACGCCGTGATTCAAACTAAACACAGGAGCAGATCCTCGCTGGGAGAGGAACAGGTCTGACAAAAGACGCGCGGAGGGAAAACACGACGCTCTGACAAGTGGAAATATTCTAATTGTCAGAAATGATTCTCCAGTCGTTGCACGCAATTAGGCCACAGTGAAAAGTGTGTGTGTGTTGTCTCTGTCAGCCTGTGTGTGTGTGTTGTCCAAGCCTACACTACAAAGCTGGGTCGTATATTTATGAGCACGTTGGTGCTTTTTGAAGTGACAGTGTGTTTATAAAAGCCAGGAGCCTGCTGCCTCAACACAATGCAGTTTGAGAGATAAAACTAAAGCTCGGCTCATGTTCCCCCAAAAAATATCCCAAACATTTCACTTTGATCAGACTGGACAAACATTCCAAATATCCAGAAATAGCATGGAGGTTTATTCACAAGTGAAGCCACCGAAATTCTGAGCTGGAACTCCATTGAAAATCGATATATTTATTGCATAATACGAGGTGAAGATATATAATCGCCGGAGTGTTGTGCAGTTGTCTTGTGTGTTTTAATTCATGCAGAACAGGCTAATGATCGGCGGTGGAATAACACTATAGCGAAGGCCTGGCGCACAAGCTGCCACTGAATAACCCGAGTAAAGGGATTTCTAGCGGCTCTAAACTCGTCCTATGTTTTTTTAATCTCTGCACATATGTAGACATATGTCCAACTTTTTATGCAAAATAAAAAAATTGTATAAAAGAGAGGAATTATAGCTCTGGCTAATTCTTACCGTCCGGACTTGGTAATAACCATCTCCGTCCCGAGTTTGTGAAACTGGTCCCAAAGATCCTTGGCTTCCAGTGTAACTTTGGGGTCGTCGTCCACCTCCTCCTCGGGCTCCAGGCTCTTCATGCTGCGGAGATGAGCCGCCTGATGGTGGCTGAGGGCCGGGTGGAGCACAGCCTCCGCTGCCCCGGCCAGGCCGTGGTCCGACATGGGCTTGGTGAGCGCCCCGGGAGGCAGGCTGAGTGCCGGGAAGAAGGAAGGCTGCGCGGCCGCGAGGAAGGCGGACATGGGGAAGTCGGTCGCCCGGTGTGCGTGGAAAGGGTGATAAGCCATTGCAGTCCCTGTGAAAACTGGATCTCTCATCGGTGCATCCACAAAAACCAAGTGAAATAATGGATATCTGAGTGGTATTTCCCCCGACCTGGAGCCGGTGTAGGTCCGCGCTGGGCGAGCAGTTAATTTGTGTGAAGCCGCACGGAGGAGCGCGGCGCCTTGTCACAACGCGTAATCAGAGCGGAGACAAAACAGCCCAGAGTCGTTGTGCGTTTCTTCCTCTGGTTCCTGCGCCGAGTTCCTCAGTGCGAGCGGCGCGGTGCGCGGAGAGCGCGGCTGGGCGCTGTGGCTCTGAGAGAAATAAGCTGTGCTTCAGTCATCCCACACTGACTGGAGAGATGTGGCCCCGTTCACTGCAGATCTGTGACTATCTCACATGTCCTTCCTGCCTCCATCCCCAACACTAATGAACCAAGCCCCTTTGATTGCTGATTTTACGCTTTCTGGACCAATTGTGGGCCCCTATAGGCGTGGTTCTGACAGCTCCGGCCAGACTCTGGGAGAGGAGGGGGGGGGGGGGACAAGAAGGTGTCGGAAGCATTAGCAGTAAGAAAACATGTCAACAGGATAAAATATTAACCAATGACAGGAAAGATCGGGAAATCCCACCCCCATTTCCAAGCCAAACACCGGGTCAGCCCTCAGTTCTTGGCCGGTGGAGGCATCACTTCTCTCGGCTTTGCGTTTTTACAATGTCGCCTCCGGAGAAAGCAACCTGTCCACTGTCCTAAAACTCACCTTTATAGAGAGGAACAGCTCCACTCCTCCACCTCCACCCCTGTCTGTCAGAACAGCCCAGCACAGTCACTCCTCCACCCGCCGCTCATGCGCTACAGTCCGGACATGCTTCCCAAGCAGCCGCTCTCTCTCTCTCTCTGCCTCTCGGGCTCCCTATAACAACAGACTCGTTATTACTCCAAGTTCTCGGCTGTTTTGACTTTAGCCCGGGCTCTGTTAGCCGAGTGTAGCTCGCCCAGCCCCGGGTTCCTCGGGTATCTGTGCGCGGCGCTGACCGGGCTGCCGGGGGGAGCAGCGGCCGCGGCAGCAACAGCCTCAGCGGCGGCGGCGGCAGCGTCACAGAGCCGGGGCTGGAACACACAAAGCCAGCCGCTGCGTGGAGGGAAAAACCAGATGAATGATGATGAATGAATTCTGAGAGAAAACTCGGGGAGAAGGAGACGCGGTGAGTGCTCACTTCTCTTCCTTGTTCGGCTGCAAACAAAGTTGCATTTCTCTCCCGGACTCCGTGGCACAGTTAGAGCTTTATTCGGGCTAAAAGGAGGATAAATAATGGAGTGTGTTTTACGGTTTATTATATTCTTCTGCAGGGCTGTGTGCCTGTGTGAGATTTCCCTGGTGTGTGTAGTTTGCTTCCACATCACACACGCAGCGATGACATGATTTAGTGCTCAGTTGTGAGGACAGGCAGGCCCGTGGTGCCGTGTGATCCCCGGCAGGTTGGACTTAGTCAGACCGGGGACGGTGCGGGACTCCTGGAGCCACAGGGGGGGGGAGAGGAAAGGGGTGGGGGGGGGGGGGGGCTCCTCCGAGGAATCCAGCGCCTCAGCTCCTGATGAACACGGACTCAGTGTGTTGAAGAGCCGCTCGGCGCCAGTCGGCTGATGCGCCACAATAAGAACAGTCTCTTGTCTCTTTCCATTTACCCTGAAGTCCTGCATGTGTGAGCGCCTCCGGCCCCTCAGCAGCCTCCTCCGCGGCCGCGCTCCACCTCCCCGCCTCAGCCACGACTCCGTGTCCGATGCGAACTGTTTTTCTGGCGCAAGCAGCTGCTCCCTCCGCGCAGGACGGAGCGTGCGGTCGGCCACAGGCGTCATTTCGACTAAAACTGAAACAAAAGTGATTATCCGTCTGAATGACACTGTCTGACACAATTACGCATTTCCTACTAACCCATGCAACTCCACAGACTAAGCTCCATACTGGCCATAAAACTGTCTTCGATCATATTAGTAAAAACCTTTTTACTAAAACATATAATCCATTTAATGGTTACGTAACACACAATGTAAACACTCAAATGAGCACACTGCTTCAAAAAACATAAAGGTGTAAAAATAATGAATAATATTTAAAATGATATCCTTAAATGCGAACCCACAAAAACCTCCAGAGAGTCGGAGCAGCGCGCACTTGTGTGTCGGACACAGCACGTTATGTGATTTAAGACCATGAAATGTGTGCACATCTCCACGTTGTTACACACTTGTTGCTCGGCTTCCATCAGATTGATACAGCCATGCGTAAAGAGCGCAGGCCGGACAGGGAGCAGGCGCAGCTACAGACATAACAAGGCGCAGTGTACCTCAGTGAAAACAGTGTGTACAGGCCCATGCACACACATCAGACCAGACACCAGTGCTCCCAGTGTCCCCAGCAGCAGCAGCCAGTGCACTGCCCCAGTGAGAGAAAGTGGGTTTCCATCCAGGTGTCTGAACACCAGCTTCACGTGAGAATGTAAAAACCATGAAGGATGTTTTCCACGCACTTGACAGTTTCCTTCAGATGCTCATTGTGGTTTGTATCTGTTATAATTCGCCCGGACAGCTGACTTGTTTGGAATGCTGCAACTTGAGATTTATGAAATGACAGGGAGCGCAGCGGCAGCGGCGGCGGCTTGTCAGACGCTCGGAGCCGCGTGCACGGAGCTTTGCATGGGACAGAAACAGATTAGCAGCATATGGAGGTGGATAACTGTTTTTCAACCGGAATACTCAACTGGATAATTGTATCAATAATGCTCGTGCAAATTACTCACCATTTATTTGTTCTGTGCCCTCAGCGGCACAGAAATCTCCATTACGCGCGATTTAAAAGTCATTAGGTGGAAGGAGGACTGGGCTGCTGCTACATCTATGGAGGGAGCAGTGTACTGACAGATTAACAGAGGCCTATGCTTTGTGTTGGGGAAACAGACACATGGACATATGCTGTTTAGGCTTGTTTTGATGAGGAGAAGAGAGCATCAAAGAGTGGAAAAGAAAATGCGCAAGTTTGGAAACATTCAATCTCAAAGTTTTGGGTTTTTAGTCCTTGACTTTTTCCTACGTTGCTAATTGAATAATATACAGATCAATTCATTTTATGCTGTCATTTTTAATTATCTGAACCCCAGAAATAGGTTCAAATAAAATAGTTTGGAGGCTTAAATTTGAGATAATTGCGCACAGACTCGCCAGCCACACAGTCAGCTGAGGCTGCATTCACAGTGAATGAACCGCTGGCACGGCGCTTCTCAAACGGTGAGAAGTTGACTCAAGTTTGTCAGTGTCCTTGACGCGTCCTCTCGGAACAACACAATACAGGTGCACATGTGAAAATGTGCGTCAACAGCGTCTCTGCTCGGGATTTGGCCCCTGTGTCAGTGATCCGAGCCAGAGACGCTCTAATTACAACATAACGGGACACTTTTCACCATATTCGTCTATAATTGAGTATTGTTATTTTCTTCTTCCCCTCGACATTGTTCCTTTCTTCCTTTCATCGCTCCATCTTCTCCTCCCATCTCCCTGCATCATCTCTCCGGCTATATTTAGCGGCTAGACTGAGGCCTTGGCGCCAGACCGTTTAAGACCTGTCAAAGTCCCTCATATTTCCCCTTGTCACATGGAAACCCGGCGACCAGCGGCCCTCTCCTCCTCCTCCTCCTCCTCCTCCTCTTCTCCTCCTCCTTTTCTCTTTTCCTCCTCCTCCTCCCTGTGCTGCAACTACTGGCAGCCGCCCTCCTCCTCCTCCTCCTCCTCCTCCTCCTCTCCTTCATCTCCTCCACTTCCCCCAACTCCTACAGTTCACTCTGCTAAATTAAACATATCAGTTCTCACTTGTAGGAAAAGCAAAAATGTTTCCCCAACCCCTCCCCAGGACACACACACACACGCACACACACACACACACACACGCACGCACACACACACACACACACACACACACACACACACACACACACACACACACACACACACACACACACACACACACACACGCACACACTAGTATCATAGTATCATCTTATTTGGAACAATACAGTGACCGGGACAGCAGCTCTGCTATAAGACAAACATTTTTTCCGGACTTGACTTCATGACAAACTCAATCATAAACTACAACCACTCATATCCAGTTACCTGGCAGCCCTGAAGCCGCTTTCCCTCCTCTGCTCCCGGTCATGTGTCTGAAGTGCTGCCGCGCTGCTGTATGGAGGCTGTAGATGCGTCTGACGGACAGGTAGACCACCAAGTGGGGGCGCTATAGTGAGCCACAGAGTGACAGAGCTGTCACAGTCACAGCAGCAGCCACCTCCACAGACACGGAGCTGATACACCTCAATGGGAGAGTTTTCACTGTGCGACTCTTTGCATCAGAGACACGTCGGGGATCATTATGTGTTATAGGTTATTAAAGTGAGGAGGAGCCTCCGGGAACATGCACTTTACAATCCGCTGCAGGGATGTGTGTGTGTGCGTGTGTGTGTGTGTGTCTGTGTGTGTGTATTCATCCAGTGATATATAATAATGACAAACACAAATATAACACAGATATAACAAATATATTAGTGACATTAACTATAATAATTAATGCCGTAATAACAGGGGTCCTCTGTGCGGCCTCCTGCATCCAAACACCTGCTTTTATAACAACATCCAACAGCCGTGACAGAGACATTTAATGCTGTTGTGTACGTGCATTAAATATTATATTAAAATGATAAAATAATTAAAACAAATTCGATTCATAATGTTCTTAAAAATCACATTAATGCACAAATCATGACTTTATAAATGTCCCCGAAACTGAAAATAGTTTTCTGCTTTGAAAAAGGCCTCTGCACAAGAGAATTAGTCTAAAAATAGATTTATAATTAGTGGATTTTTAATAATCTGTTGGATATTATTTTATATTCTTTCTGCGTGTTCGTTTCTTTCCTTCTGAGATCTTGTTCTATTGTCGAAATAAAACGCGCATTTTGGAAATTGATTAGTTTAATTTGCGCAAATCCCTCCCTTAAATAGCTGAGTTTATATTTGTGTGCGCATTGTGTTGATGATTTGTGTGTTGAAAGTGAACATGAAGGAGAGGGATCTCACTCTGTTTGTGTTTAAACTCAGGGAACATGAAGACAGCGGGTTTGGTCCAGCTGAAAATATCCATCATGTTCCTCACGTTGTTCGTTGAGACGCAGTGTGTTAAAGCGGAGCTGCGTGTGTTTGTGTGTTTTACAGATGTGTTGACAGCAACTGAAGCAGCAGCTGCGGCTCGAGGCAGCGGAGGAGCCGAGGTTGATACCTGCAGGCCGCACACACACACACACGCACACGCACACACGCACACGCACACACGCACACACACACGCACGCACGCACGCACGCACACACACACACACACACACACACACACACACACACACACACACACACACACCTGTATAACCTGCAACGCAACAACCACATACCTTAAATTATACACTTAAACTCATCTCTCTAAAATGTCAAAAGAATAATATAATTTTATCATTGACTATTTAAAATGCAGAGGCCGGAAATTATTCAATATGAAAACAATCCTGCAATAATTACGTTTTTTTTTCCTGTAAGATTTAAATTATTTTTAGATTCAGGATGCTGTATAACATGAAATGAATAAGGTCATATAATGTAGTTGATCTATAACTGATCTGAACACAAAGTGGATGTATCTTCCGTCAGATTACTTTGCACTCTGAATGAATATGGGCCCATTTCAGAAAGAGTTGAGACCAAGTGTTCTGCTTCTGCACAGGTGAGAGTTTTATTAGCTGCTCAGTGAAGTCCAGAATATTTCAGCTTCAACATCCTCATATTGTTCTACAGCTCATGCTCCCTGTTCAAGTGTAATCCTCATCCGGCGACTCAGGACCAACCTTACATGTTCATGTCCAGTTTTCATGTTTTATGCATGACATGGATTTTAGAAAGGCCTCGTATGAGAGGCCCTATGAGAGATAATTCATACCTGGTCTCACACAGACACAGTTTCAAAGTTTATCTTTTAAATAAATGTCACAAACAAATGATTGCAATACTGCATGTGCACATTTAAAAAAAAGCACTCAAGCGTTTCTGTAGACCGTATTTATTCATTTGTTTTTAAATGTATTTTATTGTGAAATATATGCAGGAGCAGGAGATGTATGGCTTCATACCGTATAGTGTGCAGGACTAGTTTCATACAAGGAAATATAGTATTCAGAGCAGAAACTTCAGAAAGGCTGTAGTTATATTAAAAGTTAACTTGAAGAACTTCATGTGATGGGCAGTAAACTCTCTCTCTCTCTATGATGCAAACAGGTAAAATGGTGATGTATATTGACATAATCGTAAATGTTCTATTTATGGCCACTTACAAATATAATATATATTACTATAGTATAAATATTAATATATGAATGTAATATTGTTATATATATACTATTATATTAATACAAATATACATATACACATACAAATATAGCAGGGTGTTATGCCTGGGGACACACTGGTTGTCCAGAGGAGGACAACACTAGTAGTGTGTGTGAGAGAGTATGATGGTACACGTGAGAGTATAGTAGTGTGTGTGTGTGAGAGAGAGTATGATGTACATGTAAGATAGTATAGTAGTGTGTGAGAGTATACTGGTGTGTGTGAGACCAAGTATGAATTATCTCTCAGAGCCTCGAGTCACGAGCCAGTGTGTGAGTTTCGTGCTGCACCTTCAGTCAGACAAAATCAACTGATCACTGGGATTATCTGCAGCAGAATAACAGCTGTTTATAACATGTAGCCCCCACATTACATCATCACTGTTCTTAATCATGTAGTTCTCACGAAGAATCCCTGAGACCTCTGAAAACGTTCTATCATTCATTTGATTCAAAATGAACATGATCAGAGAAAAAACATGAATCTGATAACAAGTTAAGACAGCACTTCACATTAAACATGGTCAGGGTTGAAATATATTTGTAGTCCAGGTCATACAAACCAAACTGTTGTCATGGTGTTTCTTTCCTCTCACAGGTCTGGATGCTGTTTAAAGATTCAGTGTGAAGATGGTGTGATGGTCAAATGTAGAGGTATCATCCAGGGTAAGTCCCCCACACACTAGACACTATGAAGTGACAAGTCCGAGCATCCCGGTCACTGCAGGCTCCTCTTTTTTCCATATTATTAATGTAGCTGCTTGTGTGTCGTGTTTTTAAAATAATATTTGGATTTTTCTGCAACAAAAATGACAAATAAATACATGTGAATCCCTCATTAAAATAGAATGCCAGCATGTATTATCCATTAAAAGATAATTCGGTAATATCTCAACTTCTAAAATCGAATTTCAAAATCAGCTCATATTCTCTCTGCCTTGATTTTGCTGCTGATCAGGATTGTCTCGGTCTGAGCCAATTTCTGATATTTCCATGTGGACAAATCTACCACATATAGAATAAAATGTCAAAGGATATAATTGCACAGAAATGGAATATTTGGTAGATTTTTGAACGAGGTTGCAGGGTTTCATGTGAATGGCCTCTTGTGTGATTTTTATGATTCAAGCTACAAAATAATCCAGAACGATACGTGTCAGCTAGTGAGTTAGGACATTTGATGGTGTTGATTTAATCTTTAATTTGATTTAAACAGAACTGTTATGAATGTTGTTATGGCTCATTTGAATCTGAATACACAGTGTTTATCCCAGTGCTGCTGAATGAAGGCCACATACAGCAGAAAGTTTAGCTACAATTAAAATGCAGCACAATTATACAAGTCGACTATTGGTGCTTGCTTAAGATTAGAAGAAAAGGCACACACAGTCTCAATGAGATTCAAAGGTGATGTGAGAAGTGTTTCACCTTAACAATGTCACGAAACTGGAAACGATAGATGATGGTAAAGATGTAATGACCCCTGTCACACACGGTGATTGATAACAAGGTTTTCTTTAAGTCTACAACACCAATGAAACACTGTGTGTATTACACATAAAGCAGCTTTCCTCTTATTTACACACGCTGACCTGCCGTCATTTAACATAGTCGAGGCTTAGCTGTGGACATGGAGCCTCTGATCTTTTAGTCAATACATTTGAGTCTGTTCGGCTGAGCTGCTGCAGCATTAAATGAGTGTGGCTAATGATATCTTTCCATTTCAAATATGTGAAGCTGTTAATGGAGCTAATGCAAAGGATGAGTGTTGAAGCAGAACTGAAATCATGTATCCGGCCTCGTCTGCGTGACCGAATGGAACAGCTTGATGACTCAGGGTGCCGCCATGTTGCTCTTGTTCACGAGCTGCGACTCAACACCGCGCAGGGTTCCACCTCACATTTCCTTGCAGGTGGTCGGATGTCAGGACCTGGACACTCTAACGTTTGCTCCACTTACATTTCAGGGAGAGGATCCTGTCATCCAGAATGACCTGAGTCTGTGAGGAGGGTTTTACTGTGCTAGACTTAGACTCTATCAGGACACGTCTTTCTCAGGTAATGATAGACAGCAGTTTCAACCTCAGTATCTCAGCTAACTGTGGTTTCTCCCCATTTAGTACTAAGACAATATCTTATTGTTATAAAGCAACACACTGTGTGACAGTTTTCAGGTTTTCACTGAGTGTTCTCCTTGTTAAATGCAATTATTATTTATGACATTAAGAAAAGATCAATAGCAGCCGTGATGATCATAGAGAGAATTTCCCTTCATATTTATAATTTATGCTGTGGAATATATTGAACAATGTAAAATGTTTGCTTTAACATAAATAAATAAAACGTTTGGAGCACCGACTGTAGTTTTCTCTTCTACTTGTTGCATAATGCTGAACTGAGGCTGAAGTGGCACAGACACATCCTGCAGGCTGGAGCTTATCTCTTCATTCAGAAGGGACTCTTCCACTATGACCTTCAATTAGCACACTGTGGAACGCTTGTGTTTTTATGCGTTCTCCCTGTTCTACAGCTCACACTCGAACAGAAGTTTCTTTTAAAACATGTGACCAGAAAAATGGGCGGTGATTTTTTTTAATTCCAAAACGTTTTAGCCATTAACTTGTAATAAGTTATTCATTTAATTGTTCGTGGAAACCGTCTCTCCAAGTTTTGGTAAGTTCCGTTATAGCTGGGCAAGAACCCCTTTTTATTTTATGACTATTAGCTCATGAACACATTGATGAGATGAAATAAAGCACACAAGAAATAATCGAATTTGATTTGAATCACATCAAAGCTCCTTCGTTTAATATTTTACTAGATAAAAAAAAATCATGCACGAGGTTTGTGCTGATTAGCAGAGAAACAAACATGTCCTCTTGCTTCTCCTCTCCCTCAGAACAAAGAGCCAAAGTCCCTTTAACAACACTTAAGTGCCTGTTAAAAATATGGTACTAATTACCAGTGGTACTATGTGCTGATGGTCACTGCTGTGGTGGAAAACTGAAAAACACAATTAGAAGGAGAGCGAGAAAAAAGACAGACAGTTTCATTTCCTCCGGCTTTATTATGTTTTTACTTGCATGAATGCAGGAAAAAAAACAAAAAAAACACGTCAGTATTTTTACGAATCCAATCCGACCGTTAACAACAAGCATTTCCTCCAAAGTTAGAACAAGTAGATTCATGCCCTCATTCAGGGAGCGAGCCCGGCCATCAGTCCAGCAGCGCTCAGACATGTGGGATTGTGCACTTCTATTATCATTCATATCTGGGACTGGTGACTGTGTAAATGGTGCATCTAATTCTTCACCAAGTCTCAGGACAAATAAACAGGCAGATGTATTTAATAAAGACATTTCTGATTATCAAAGTCAATCCCTATTTCCTACGGGCAAAGCTAGAGCATTTAAGGAAAATACAATTTTTAGAGATCTCTAACTAGAGACAGGAACAAAGATTTTGGTCAAAAGTTGCTAATGTAAAAAATACAGCATGACAGCTATGCAAGCCTCTTTTACTCTGCTCAATCAAAGTTTATTATCTGGAAAGGCTGCATGGGGAATATATCTAAACCATTTCAGAAACATTTCCCAATGACACTGTAAACATCGAAATTATTTCAGCCACTTAGTCATAGTGTCATCTCATTACTGCATCTTTTGTCAAATGTAATTACATGAAAATCAAAGGCATGAAAGACCAAATTTAATCAAAAACATTAGTCAGAGGCCATGAGAGCAGCAACACGCACAGAGGGAAAAGGAGCTGCTACACGTCACTGACTGGAATAAACATTTTTCCTCTGCGTGCGCTCCCTTTTCTTATGGCCCGTCCAGACGACAGGCACGCCGTTAAACTTCAAACACACACACAGAGAATGATGGCAGACTCAGGAGGGAGCAGACCTCAGCGGCAGAGGAGAAAAGGACGGCCGGTTTCTGGTTCATGCTGCAACACAACAAGGTAACAAGCAGGGCTGGATTGATTAGCTGGGCGGATACTAGTCTCTTATTAAAGTTCTAATATTGAAAATAAAGAAAGTCCCTCTCTGAACACAGCTGTTTGAAAATACTCTGTGATGAAACAGCATTTTATCGGTAATTAAAATGTCCTGCCCGAACAGATTTTGTTGCTATTAATCTTTGAAATTAGTTCTTTAAAAGTCGACAATAAATATGTGCAGGCCACGAATACAATTTGAGGGCAAAGGCATTTTTCATTTTAGGAATGATTGTGGCATTAAGACGGTCACATTTTTGATGATTGGAATTTTACAAAAATTACAGCCACTGGCAGCTTCAGTTAAAAATAATTAGTCTTCAAATCCAATCCAAGAAAATAAACTGATAATACTGTATGTAGCTGGGATCCCACTGATTTGAAACCAGCTGTATGAGGAGAGATAAACACTAAACACACAGAGGAGCAAATCCTGGGCGTGATGTGGTTTCAGTTCATCACACAGTAGTGTGTATCAGTGAGATGCTGTGTGGGGGGGGGCAGGCGGGGGGTCAGGTGGGCTGGACGCTGATGGGCCTCCCGGGAGAAGAGGTGGGATGCTAGGGGAAGTTGGTGGGGAAGAGACTGAGCGGCTGGCTCTCGTTGGTGGGCAGGGGTGAGCGGTAGCCCTCGAAATTGCGTGGGATGCTGCCGCTGGTGGAACCCGAGCTGTTGCTGAGGGTCTCGATGCTGCCTTCCCTCTGCAGCTCTGCAGGGAGAGAGGGAGAGAGAGAGAGAGAGAGAGAGAGAGAGAGAGAGAGAGAGAGAGAGAGAGAGAGAGAATGTTGAGTTGGCGCTATCAGCTGGATCACAGGCGAATCAAACAGTGGACCTGCATACCCCCCCCGTCTGTCTCCTTATTGTGACTGTTCCTTGATACACTGAATCCCACGGGAGTCACAGTATTTCAGCACAGTTCTTATATGGTTGGTTTGTTTTGTTAAAGGTTTTATACACAAGATTTAAACATGAATATGACCACAACTATTTTAGTGAACTTATGGAGGAGTGATGGCGTCCTGAACAGACCACGCTCCGTCGGTGCCGTGAGCCAAGCGTCCCTGTTCTTTGCTGTACGTGTGGAACTGTTGGCCCCGTCCCACGTATATAAAACAAGATGGTCCGAGTCCAAGTGTCCAGGTGAAATCAACCTTCAAGAATTCTCTCCAGCATAGAATATATGTTCTTTACATTCGTTACACGTCTGTTTTCGTACGTGACCAGCTCCAGTAGGCCTGCTGATGGTAACGTACTGTTATGAATTAGTTCGGCAAACATTACCATCGTGGTGCTAATGGTTGTGGCTGGGTTGTTTACTGTTGGCTCTCCTGTGCACTGGGAATAACTTTATTCAGTATCCCTCTCGGTGTGTGTTTAGGGGCCACTGGGCTTCACAACATCTCACTGAGCATTGAAGGGAGGGGGAGGTGTGGCCGACAAAGCATTTAGGCATAAAGGGCAAAAACATTCATACACTGTATATCAAATATGCTATATATATGTATATATAGCAATATATAAATATTTGACAGACCTTCAGACATATATTTGAAACGTAGGCTGATTTTGGTTTGGCTATAAGGAAAGAAGCAGCTTCTCCAGGTTGCTCGTAGACCAGGGGTCGTTCGTGTGGTTACTTTTACACAACCTCCATGTTTTCATATTAGTTTTGACGACACCTTTTGACTGGATCGTCCAATCAGCTTGATAAACATGCAGGTTGGCATGATTTGCACTAATATTATTCCAGCAAAATGTGCCATGTTGTCTCATTATGTGATGGCTAAAGCACACGCAGCGCAAACAGCAGAAACAGAAGCTGGGATGTGCTGATCTACAGAGTTATTGTAATAGAATGGATGCTTTTTTACAACAGTGTTTCTACACAAAGAGTGAGGCCTCAGCGCCGCTTTAAGAAACGGTGTGTTGGAGGTGGTGTGTTGTTTCAGGCCCATGTGGGTCAGTCTAATTAATGAGGACAGAGGTCAAAACACTGAAAATGAGTTTGCAAGACTGTGGAACATTATCATTATGGCAATCACCTTGAGCCAGTTGAACAGTAGAAATAACATTGTCTCGTTAGAAAGTCATCTGTGAGGAATGTGTGCGTGTGTAAAATAATCCTGTTTATGTTGTCTTGCGTTTTTCGGAGAGGTCTTTAAATGCAAATAAACACTCACTTGGCAGATTATTGAATTCATACAGCAGTCCAATATACATGACCTTCATGGAGGCCAGACAGTGGCCTTGTTTGCAGAGGTTGATTCTACATGTTAGCGGCTGCAGTTTGCTGTGCTGTTGAATTGCACTGCGATACGGACCTACAGAGCTGTTTCGATTATATCCTCAACCTGATCTATATCAAAGAGGGAAGGTTGAATAACAAAGACTTCTGTATATAACAAGATGCAGTTCAACAGCACCATAAGCCACGTCCTCCAAAACGATTCGTTTCAACACAAACCGAACACGATGACCTTCAGACCTGCTGCTGTATTAGACTGCATCAGTGTTTGCTGCCTGATAAACTGAGTCAAGTGTATAAGCCTCTGCTCCACAAGCCTTTGGTCTTGGTCTATTTTATGCACTGTATGTAAGAATACATCTATACATAATATATTTGAGAATAATTGCATTTTTGTGTGATTTTTTTAAACAAACACATAAATAGACTAAAGGAAAACTACTGAACCAACAGCCTTAAGAACTCAGTATGCTACTGTCACCGTTATATTATTTACACATAGGATCCAGTGTGAAGAGAAGTGACAGGACACATAGGAAGAGACATTTGATGCTTGTTTTAAATATGAGGCTCGTCAAAAAGTAACTGCAGGACACATCAGTGACCTTGAGATGAACAGGGGATAATGATATTAAGAGCCTTTTCAGATTTCTAGTGTACTGACAGAAAACCACAGTGTCTTTAATACGTCCTGCAGATGTTCCGAGGCTAATATGGATATTTTCTTTGTCACGGAGGGCATGCAGGAAGTGGGAGCTTCTTACTTTAGCCCAGGGAACCTAATACAAACCACACTGTTATTATCCAGGCTAACACGCAATGTGCCACTCTGGTGTTATCCCAGCCTGTCGCCCGCCCTCCCAGCAGCCGCCTCCTTAATTCCCCAATGCCACAAAGAGCCGAACTGCTGCAGTAATTCCAGGCAGAGGTGAAGACTGCTGGTTCACTGTGCTCTTTTTCAGGCCATGTTGGGATTCATTGGGCAGAACCCTGTCACTGATACTGATGATTTTTAGTCAGTCCAGATATAAAACCTATAAAAAAAGCTATCATCCGTCTGAAAACCAGGATAATAATGCTGCTAGCAAGTGACATAGCAACTATAATGACAGGGTCATGACATATATCGACTGTGCATTTGGAAATATCAGTGAGCTGAATGTATTGGACTAAATAAAATGTAATCATGTGTGGACTTCTGTTGTTGATAAGGATCATGTTCCAAAGCAATCATGTGAAAGTGTTCCACTTTTCACACAGAGCCGGACTCCTTCTAACAATGAGACTTTGATCCCATTAGAATAAACGTTTTCTGTATGTTAGTAACTTATGTATTTATGTATAAAGGATTATTTATTGCCTTCGCAGAGGAGGTAAAGTTTTTTATTATTTGTTTCTCTGTTAGTTTTAAGATTATGCAAAAACTAAAGAAAGATTACCTTGAAACTTGGTGGAAAGATGTGATCAGGGGATTTTATTTTTCACTGTATTTATTTGTGAGATTTTTCTTTTTTCATTAATGGATAATTAATGGATTGTATCTATGACTGTGTGTAATTCGGTGCAGATCCAAATAAAAATCCAGATCTAGTGAATTTAAATGTGTTTTCATAATTGGCAGAGTTTCTCATCCTACTGAGTGATATACTAGTTATTTCTTCTTCCTATCTCTTCTAGATATTTTTATTATTATTATTAAATGTTGAAGTGTGTGTGGGGTTAGCAGGTTATTAAAATGGTGCCATGGTGGGAATGGGGTTGGAAAAATGGAGGGAGGCTGTACTGTAAGGAGAAATAATATAGCACTTTTTATTATGAAAACCTGTGTACTTGCTTATTTATGCAATTATCAGCCAATCATGTGGCAGCAGAGCCATGTAAAAATGTGATCTCACTTTGACCCCATCATATGATTGTTGGTGTCTATTTTATTTGGTCTATTTCTGATCTGCTGTGATTTTCACACACAACAGTCTCGAAACTTTTACTCAGAATGGAGCCAAAAACACCTGAGGTCAACAATGCTCTATGTTAGAAAGTACAAGGCTCAATCTGCCTTCATGAACATGGCAGTGAGATCAGTGAACATCTGTGACCTCCAGTAGAACCTTTGTGATGCGAGTAGGAGATTGGCAGCATGAATGCGCAGCCGACAAATCTGCAGAAACGATGTGACGCACTCATGTTAACATGGAGGAGAATCTCAGAGGAGAGTTTCCAACCTCTGGTTGAATCCATGACACCAAGAACTGAGGCAGTTTGAGAGCAAGGAGAAGAACTACCCAGTATTAGTAGAGTGTTCCTAATAAAGTGCTCATTGAGCATATATGTTGTTATATGGCTATAAAACATTGTCGCTGCACAAAGCCAGCATATCTCCAACTGAGCAGTCTAATCCTGTACATTTTCTGTCTCTCCCTTGCACGTTCATACAGTATCACTGTGCACACCACAGGTTTATCTGGAGGAATATGGGTCATCTGTAATGATATCATTTTTCCAGCCACAACTGCAGGCAAGCAGAGACAAGTGCTGGAGCCACTGAGACTGAAGCTCTCCTCTGCAGCGCTGTGCTTTTCTCATTTGCCAGCTCCTCGCCTCAGCTCTACTGGCGCCCAATGTGACACCAGGGCTGTGTGTGAAGGCACAGGGAATCTTCGGCGAAACGCTGCTAGACTTCTCTTTACCCACTGATAATTTCTTGGCTCCATTCTCCATATCTTGCCTCCGTGTCTGTTACCCCACAGTCGTGCTTCCTACCACGCTGACCATTAACCGCCAGTCACTTGCCCACCTCCAGCGAGCCTTTTTGCTCGCCCAGCTGCAGTGTTATTGTAGGCACCGTAAGCTGCTGAACACCCCTGTAAAGCCCTAAAGGCCCTTTCTAGTGCTGCCTAATCCACCTCATTGTGTGATGACTACCAGCTATTCAACAAGTCTTAACCTCTCACGCCCCCAACACAATCCCCCGGTGCTCTAATGTCGGTGATCTTTTCCTCTGGGGCTATCAGGAGGTAAAGCAATATAGTTATTTAATAGCTGCTTTTGTCCAACTTGATGTATAGATAATGCTGTTCTGGAGGGAGGCCAGCGAAGACATGGAGACTGCTGTTGGGTTTGACTGATACGGGCTTTTAAACAGTGGCTGATCCGAGCTGGCTGATAAATAATTTGTGGTGATGCAGTTGCTTTTCTTCACAAATGACATTTAAAAAAAAAAATTCTACATGGATAAAATATGAAAGCAGCATCTTGAGTGTGATTATTCAGATGTATACAGTCTTTTCTCCAAAGCTTGATTTTTCTCATGTTACAAGCAGAATTTTGGCAGAATTGAACACAAAATATGCCTGACTGTTTTTGCCGACTTGTCATTGCACAATCCGAGACACATATAACGACACAGTGGCGAGTTAATACCTCATCAGCCAGTCGCACATACAGAGGGAGCGGTCAGAAATGATCCAGAATGCACCCTCGGCTGCGAACAGGCCTTAATCCTCTTATACTCTCACACAAACACACACACAGACTCCAGCGTACACACTTTCATTTTCATACAAACACACGGGCTAAATCTACTCTCAAATGCAAAGTACAACAAATACTGTAGCTTTATCAAAAAAGAAAAACCTCACAGGCACGTCATCTTTTTACACTTACACCTTTGACACTTCAAGAGAAATTTTGGTTTGTTACAATTCGGGTGTGATGGAAAGAAAAGAGCTTAATAAATACAGATCTTTTACTATTTTATTTGTGGTTGTACTCACCAATGCTGAGATCTGGAAACAAGGCCAAACTGATACAATTGCTCAAGTTCATCAAGACAAGAACATGTGCAGTCAATTGAGAAGACGTGTTCTGGATGCAGCATTTTTTAACACATTCACCTAAACCATGTTATTTGGCAAAGAAATGAAAATGAGGGGAACCTAAAAGGTTGCTAATAGTCCCTCGTGGCATGAGAAGACTGGGTTTGTGCAGCTATAGTAAGCACAGGCATCCAAAATGAAGCCATGATGTTACTCTGAAAACTGTGATGGATGTTAATGACAATTTCACAGTTCAATTTAGTTTTCCCTTCCAAAGAAACAAGACTGACGAAGGGTTTGTTTGAGCCCCGTCTGACTTCTCCTGCTCTCTCTCCTGTCAAACCTCCTTGTGATGATGCTGTTGCATTTCGAGATCTCAGCAATAAACCTGGACTGTGTTTTATAACTGTCACTTTTATTAATCAACAGATAATGAAAAGCTCCACTCACATTGTCACAGTCGCTACATACCATGGGTTTGTCTCTACCTGCAGGGATAACTGCTCAGATGATGGCAATGAAATGTAGCCTACTGGTGGAAATTATATTTGAATCCAGAGCGATGATCACATCTGAAGCTGTGATTGTTCAACCCCCCCCCCCTAAAAAAGTATTTTTTCTGGGAATAAAATGACAAATCTTTAGATTCAACAATGCTTCGATTCATTACATTTTAAGAACAAACTGTACATGCTAGATCCCCGAATGTTGCCAGGCTCAAAGAGGAAGGATAGGATTAACTGTGGTGAGGAAATAATGACCAATGGGTTTCTAACTCAACAGGAAATGACGAGAAAACCAATGGTTGGGCTGGAGACAACAGCCTGATTAAAACTGGTTGGTGGGTGGGAAATAAAACTCCAGAATTACTTCTGGAAGGAGCTTTGGTCCTGGTATGTTATAACCTAAGGTACTAAGGTCAACTACACACATAATATATGTGAAATACCATTAATATAGGGACTTACAGATGTTTTACACATGAAAGCATCACTATGTGAGACCTTGCTTTGCACAATCCTTAGAAAGCTGTCCAGTTGGATGACTCAGTCCACATTAGTGGGAAAGCTCATTAACATCTACCGGAGATCATCCTGATGGACTGTGAAAAGCCAAGCTTAACACACCCTGCTGTGTAAAGGCCAGCGCACATGAATGCAGATGGAAACACACACACACACACACACACACACACACACACACACACACTATAAAGTATATCAGAAAAGATGACATGTGCAGGATTCAAACAGAGCCACATGATGGATGTTGAAACCTCTTTCAGGTTATCATTGCTCATATGCGAGGGATCAAGCTCAATGAATCACTCCTGTTTGTATTCATTCATATTTGCCAGTTACCAGGGAACATATTGACTAAAGGCACTGGTGTTAAGGCTGGAGTTTAAGTGAATGCTGCAGTCCTTAATTCATCAACACCTTGACTGACGGTCAAACAGTTCACATCTTTCCTGACTAATCACAGAGGCAAAGAAACGCATGAACAAAAGCACCTGCAACAACTCACCGACAGCGTCAAGCCCATATACTGGCAGGTCCACTGAGAACGCATGACGGCCTCATGCTTGACCCCCAAAAGGTAAATAACAGGCAGCAGCTAGCTCCATGAATCATGACACTCAACAGGTTGCATGATTAAGGAACAAATGAAAAGAAAGTAAGTGATTCATGGGGCTGATTCGGGTCTTTGAGTGGGGACTTTCTCTTCGTCTTCTCTCACCATTTTCTGTATTGAAAGCTGCACCAGGTCCGCATTAACGGCCGGCCACAACTTTCCCAGCAGCTCCTCATTAGAGTGTGTTATAAAGGGTGCCAACAACAGGCTGCCACACTGCTGACGCTCTACGTGGGCCGCTTTGAATTAGGCCTCTAATGAAAACCTAGTGGTGACCCAGGCTTTGACTGGCCACTTACCCAGAGCAGACCGGCAGCTGCCTCAACACTGGACACTGTATGAAACGGCTTTTCTCAGACATGGGCCAAAAGATAGCCCAGACTGAAGTCGAATAAATAACTTAAACAACAACTGAGCATTTTTAACTGAATTTGTCGATTCAGCAAACAGTCATACAACAATTTACAGGAAATTCAACTGCAGCTAAGACCAACTGAGATACAACATGCACAGTTAAAGGAAAACTAGGATAAACTAGAACTCTAAAACTCCAAGTGTGAAGAATCTACAGTGTGTTCAGACCAGTGACATTTAAATGTAAAACCTGAATGAACACTGAGTAATATGTGTTTTCCTTCCATACAGAGATCACTGAATGGATTCATTAGTTTGGAAATGATGTCAGTCACAAGCTATGACCTTCCTCTGATGAACTGATCACCTTTGGGAGACTCTGGAGCATATAATGTATGTCTGGACCGATCGCTTGGAAAAATGGTGTTCAACCCTCCATAAGACCCCAGAGACGTGGCAGCATTGCAGCAGGTTTCCTCTTTCTTTGCCACCCATCTGTATGTAGTCTTAGCCAGTAGCTACCTCCTACAGAGTGGGGTTTGAATTCTGTCTCTTTCCTACATTTACAACAATCGTTTAGGGCTCACATAAGCATTTTAAAAAGACAGTCATCAACAGTAAGCACATTCAAATCGTTGTGCTTGTGTAAGCATTTCATGAACAATCTGCCTATGGTGGAGAACAGGTCCCAGTCTGTAGACCACTGAAATATCCCAACCTGAGTACATATATATGGGTTGATTTCCTTTGACAGGCATGTTGGGAGAAGCCTGTATATGGCTTTGGACAGGAGGGCTGGTCTCAGCTGAAAGCCCTTGCTGGTGTTGGTGTCCACTGAGGAAACTGATGGACAGCACAGCGTCAGGAGGCTGTCACTCATCATCACATCACACATGTGACCAGCCTCCCAACCATGCCAAGGTAAGGGCCGTGTAAGGCTGCTGTCGAACACAGGGGAAGCTACTGCAAACGCTGCCTTGACTCCAAGTGAACCATCATTATTATTACACCTCATTTTGAGTGAAATGAAGGGTGAACTCTGAACATTTGAAAAAAGACTTGACACAAACCATTCCTGGATTTCTGTCCCCGGGTTCAAACTTTCACATTATGCCGCACTTCACTTCAAGATATTTCCTGTGCCAAGATTCCTGCAAGCTTACTAAGAAGATGCCTATCACTGAACGACATATATTCAATACATATTAGTCTTCATGAATGGTGTCGCAATTGTTTTCTAGTCTATTGCTTGATTTTCATACTTTTAACTGTATTTCTTTCCTATCTCTTTGCATGTATCATTAGATCCTCTGTTTTGGCGATTTATGTTTTGGCTGCTCTAACCCTGCAAATTCCATTTGGGCTTAATACATTTCTCTGTCTTTATAAGATTCACAGTAAGTCCTTCAAATACAACGGCAGCGTTGTTCGTCCATAACTTCTAGTATGAAACATAGAAGTGCTTTTTGATCCAATGTCAGCAGAACAACATAATTTGTCTGGTCTTTATTAACATTATAAATTGTGGTTTCGAGTGAAATCAGTTTTATGTCTATTCTGGTTTGCGTTTAAATAAGCAACTGTGTTTTGGGAAACACCTTTATGATTAAAATGAGTACTTAGTTCAGGTTAGCGACATTCATGTTTACGTCATGTTTACGGAAGCAGCTACTTGGTTAAGGTTCAGGAAGGATCATGGTCAAACAAAAACATCATTGACTTGGCCGTTGGAAACAGGAAACAAACAGTCCAGGTTAAATCCTGGTGTTTTTGGTTGACCCATCCATTCACTTTCACGTCTTGCAGTCTAAAGACTCAAGATTTGTACATTTATATATACAAAAGGTCCTTATACTCTCCAAATGCTGTTAACGTGTTAATTTATTTTTGTATAAACTAGTTCACGTTGTCAATTTCATTGCCACTGTAATATGATTGATGTATTACTACCAGAAAAAACGAATGCTCTTGTCATTCAAACTTTATATCGTCAGAGGCGAAGACTACAAGCAATCCTGGGAGCCGCTTTCTTCTTCTATTGTTTAATGCTATCTCACTTTCCTGCACAAATGGTTCAATGTCCACATTGCTTTCACTCAAGCAAAGGGAGCATATGATTGTTGTCTGTTGTTTGTTTTCTATGTGAGCCCATACGCCAACAAGGTCTCAATGCTGGATACATCAATATTCCATTTAGCAGAGTCAATGAGTATCAAGTCTGTGATAGACTTAATGTTTTTTTCACTTCATTTTTCTAGATTGGCTACTGTCCCTTGAACTGTTCCTCTGTGTGCTGCGGGCCTGAAATGACCAAGTGGATGAGATGAGGCCAGAAGAAGTTTTACCCTATGAATGATTTTCTGCCCTTTCGTCATCACACAGTCTAACGTGGCTGTGCACTGCAGGCCCACTAACAGCTGGCCTTCTTTTCTGATGTTGGATGATATTTGATAGCATTGCTTCTGCAACACTATGAAAATGATCTAACAGTCATCTCAGCATCAGTCACAGCAGAGTTAGGTGATTGAAATGCATGCGGTTTGGTTATCATGTTAAAAGTGACCTGATATTGGCATCTAAATGCAGTCATGGTAGTACTACAGACACACACATTGGCACACAAACACACACCCATGTTTCTGCAATATCTTCCTGGGAATAAGTGTAAGAGCAGCAGCAAATGAAAGCAAACTCATGTAGGACTCGTGTAGCTGGTTAGAAGATGAGCAAGGCTCCATTAAGCACTACACCATTGTGCTATGAGTTGTTGTGTACAGGTTTACCCTGAGAGACACACAAAAATACACTATACACACACGAGCAGTGAAGGGAGCAGTCAGTGAGGGGTCAAAAGGGGAAAAGTTCAGCTGGTCAGTATAAAAGAGCAGAGTTCTTTGAC
The DNA here is from genome assembly GCF_022539355.2 of Hippoglossus stenolepis. NCBI lineage: Eukaryota > Metazoa > Chordata > Actinopteri > Pleuronectiformes > Pleuronectidae > Hippoglossus > Hippoglossus stenolepis. The sequence continues at coordinate 19,017,933 of NC_061486.1, forward strand.
AGGCGGCTTGTGGACGGGAAGCTGGATACAAAGAGCAACTTCCATTATGTATGGATTTCCTTTATATGCAGTAGAAGAGAACAAATCTATGATTCTTGGGTTTGAATAAACAGATTGTTATGGGGTAGAAAAAGGTCAGCTCTTAACCTGAGGTTTGACCTTTGACAATATGATTTCCTTTATCTGCCTTCATGTGAAGAACTACACTTTCTTTCAACAGGTTATATACGGGTCAACAGAGAAGAAAATGGAAGATTTACCATAAAAAACAGCGACTGATCATGAACAACCTGCCTGGATGCACAGGGTCACGCACACATGGTTTGATATGAACAATAGGCCAATGTCAAAAATGTATACAAATATGTTTCCATGTATAAATGTTACCATGAGGGTTTTCTTTAAGATACTGAGCCCCCGAAGGGTCCTGGTGAGATTACTTTTCTGTTCCCTTGTTATATGTTTTGCATTCTCTTGCAATGCTTTTCAATACTTTTGTGTTATCCAGAAATGCTTTTGCTTTACCTCCGAATACTTTTCTTCTTCTATTCCTTCTGATCCATATGTCACATGATTGGAGCAGAGCAGCTCGATTTGGCTGCCAGAACCAGCTCGCAGGCGTCGCTCCATATACTCGAACTGTCCGCGGAGCCATTGACTTGAGCCAATATTCCAAACCGTATTCAAACGTTAATGACCAAATGAAGAGAATCAGCTGAAATTGCGGGCTGTAATCCACTTCATCAACCAATCACCAGGCTTCCCTGGGGTTTTAAACTTTCTTTTAACCGTTTAACAGGGAATAACAACACACACAAACCCATTAGGGGCTTGAAATAGCTCCCAATGTGAAAGGAAGCTCCTGCTATCTTGTGTAACCTTCCTCTCAAATTACTGTCAGTCTGTTTGTTGTGCTCATCATTAGGATCGTTTTGGCTCATTTCCTAATTACAGAATCAGACATGCTTGTATTGCTTTTGTTTGCATTTTGAATGACGGGGGGGGGGGGGGGAAAAGAGAGATAACATTATCTCTATAGCATTAACATGAGGCAGACGTTTTTCATGCATCAACTCTAATTGTTTTAATGTGGCATAATCATGGCTGAGCTTGTATGTATTTGAGTAAAAACACAAAGGTCATGATATCATGAAATTACTTTCATTCTTTGCCCGTTTCTGATTTGACTTAATGCTATCCATCTTCCTCTTATGAGGGAGAGGATATGACTGTACTAAACAGCCTCAGAGGGTAGCAGCCTGTAAAATGTGCTCGTGTGTAAGCACTCTCATTCCTACATCACACAAATAAGAGCTCTGGCTAATGATCATTGCTGAGCTGTTGTAATTAGAGGAACTGAATGATTTGTGAATATTTATCAGTGGAGTTGGTGTCTCATCAGGATCTGAGTGTTTGAGAATGGGCTACACAGATGTCAGACAGTTATAGTTACTCACATATGCACACACTCCAGGAGGGAGCAGTGAGACGTAGTCGTGAAGCGGAGGCAGTAACCGTGACACCGCCACTTCCATTTGGACAAGTGTTGGCTTATGCATGTATTAAAAATGGAATGTTAGTTGTGCAGGCATGAGAAATGATCCAAAATAGTGACTCTGCTCTGTTCTGATGTGAAAAGGAAATAAAGACGATTGAGGTGGTGACGGCAACTGTTCAACTGTAAACAAGGACACTTTACTCTTCTTTCTCAGATTGTTGTCTTCGTTTTGATAGCAGCAGCAGTTCTGTGAGATCTATCCCACTAAGAGGCAAACTTTGTGATTATGTAGCAGCCACATGCTAAATGGACAGTGTTGTTGTTGCATGTTTCTCTTAACATCCATTCAAAGAACACGATCACATTTACCCATTCACACATTCACACAATGTTTCTATGTAGAAATATATAGGGTTGAAGGACACTTCAGCCAGCAAACTGGAGGAGCTGGGATTAGAACAACAAAACTTTACCAACCCAAAGTACCTCCTGAGCCACAGCCGCCCGCTGCTGAGCTGCTTTCAGTAGCTGAACCTTTGGCCTCCAAAACACTTCAGTTTATCGCTTATTGACTTTAAAACATAAAGTTGATGTTTGTTTGTTGCTTGCTTGGGCCAAGGATGGTTAGCATAAGCCTGAGAATTGGGGTTTAACCAGAGTTTGCTTTTCACACATGCACAACACAGCGGGAGGTTGGAAGGTTTTGAGCTTATTTTCTCTTAAATAATTCTGTCATTTCAGAACTTGGATCCTCGGATCTATTTCCCGTCTTGCTCTCTTCCTCAGAAGGACTTTTGTGCACGCAATCAGCCACGACAATAACACCGGTAACTGGTTAAATGTTGTGGCTGATTTGTGTGTGTATATATTCATGCACGCAGATGTGTCTGTGATAGGACATTCTGTTGACAGGAAGTTCCAGAGCTGTGGAAAGCTGGCCTGGCTCATCTCCACTATGTTTCCCATCACTTATTCATGCCGCCATATTTTATTGATACACACACCTGAATGCAGGGTCATGTCAGGAGAGACTGTGTGCGCAAAATATACATAAGAGTCAGTGTGACAGGGTGTGAGCAGAATGTGTGTATACACGTGTGCTGAGTGTGTGCACTCCAAAACACATTATCTGTTAGAGGTGTGACTGACGCATGTGTGAATACAGAGACTGTCTGTTTAGTTTGCAGCTATCTCATAGAGCGATATGTGCAGTCCATCTCTGATATGATGGATGTTACAGTTTGTTGGATTACATAGTGATTGTGAAACTAATTAACTGAACCACTTTATGAAAATATATTTTCCCCAAAAAATGCTTAATTGGAGCGTTTCATCACTGGAGTGTTTCATTTTCCTGTTGCTAAATGTGAAACAAACAGAACATTTCATGGCGTAATTAAGACAGAAAGTAGCCTTCTGTAAAGAACACTAGTTTCTCAACAGATAGAAATTATTACAGAGCGGGGATATTTGAACTTGATCTGAATCATAGGTAACACAGTACAATCACAAAACGCTTGTGCTGGTTCGTCTGGTTTCACAGGTTTTCATTATGGTTTGTATGATGATCAAGTTTGTTTTATGTTCTTTTTATATTGAATCCATTCACACAAAACGGATTGTGTCTAGACATGATTTTGACCTGATTTTATTTATACCTGGTATTAATAGGTGTCTTTTGGGACTTATGAGTCTTTTGTGTAAAGCGCTAAATTTTACAAAATGGGACCTATAAGACAAAATATACAGTCTTATAGGTCTCCCCTATAAGACTGTCATGGTGATCAAGGAATGACAAAAGTGTAAAGGTAAATTATCTTGGACTTCAATAACTAACAATGCAAGCTGCTCAAGCACAATGACAATTACGTTGTGATGACAAATGTCTGGGCCAAGATACAGTAATTGGTGTCTGCTTGAGACCAAAAATCCTAAATCTGTGTAAAAAGTGCAACTGTTTTTAACTGCGTGTGAGAGAGTGAGAGCCCTGAGTAACCGGCTCATGTTTTTTGGAGCCTGACATGATGCACTAAAGGTAAATCAACTCCTGGAGCTCACTCGGGTGGAAGAGACCTGTTTAAAGAATGTGGAGGTTCTCCAGGAGATATACGCTGCTCTGAAGGAGCTGAAGAGCTGTGAGGCCCAGTGTGATGCACTAAAGGCAAGTCAACTCCTGGAGCTCACTCAGGTGGAAGAGACCTGTTTAAGAGGTGGGGTTGGGAGAGAGGAGTTCTCCAGGAAAACTGCTCTGAAGGAAGCGAAGGCTGAGGCCAGTGTGATGCACTAAGGCAAGTCAACTCCTGGAGCTCACTCAGGTGGAAGAGACCTGGAGAACTAAGGTGGAGGTTCTCCAGGAGAAAACGCTGCTCTGAAGGAGAAGGAGCTGAAGAGCTGTGAGGCCAAGTGTGATGCACTAAAGGCAAATCAACTCCTGGAGCTCACTCAGGTGGAAGAGACCTGGAGAAATAAGGTGGAGGATGTCAGAGCTGAAGATGTGGCTCTAGAGGACGAGGTCACTCTGCTGAAAGAAGAGCAGCCTGAGCTCAAGCTGAAAGACAGTGAGCCACAGTTGGAGATGGAAACTGGGAAGGAGGACGAGCCAGAGGTGAACGAGACGAAACCTCAGGAGCAGAAGAAGAGACGAGGAAAGAAGTGGTGGAAGATGCTCTTTAAAAAATGAGACTCAGTTGGCCCCTCATAGATGTTGAATAGATGTTGAATGCACTAATTGCAAGTAACTTTGGAGAAAAGCGTCTGCCAAATGACATGTATAATGTAATGTAATGTAATGTAATGTTCAGGGTCACAATAAAATATGAAAATAAAAAAAATCAATACAATTAATACAACAATATAAAACTTCGGGTGAATCCATGCTTTGATGAACACCTTCCATACGACGCGTCAACGCACGTTGCGCAGATCGACGTATTTGCGTAACAGATTACGTTGACTTGTCACCCCAGACCTAAATAATTGTAATATGAACTTGGATGTAATAATGAGATGTGGAAATTTAATATTTAATTGAAACACAAAGTCAACATTTAGGGATGATCTTTTTTTTGTGTAATAGATGATTGATTAAACAATAAATCTATGACCTATAATCAGAAAGAAATAGAGGTAGATATTATCTTATGTATTATATTTATAATAAACATGCACATTATTTACATATTCACAATGAGACACTGTGTCATCTCCACTTTGTCTTGTTACAATATAGAAAAAATATTAAAATGTCGTGGTTTTTTTTGTTTGTTTAAGTGTTTGTACCTATTATACAGTTCAAAGCGCCACATCAATGGAAATTCAGGTGGTAACTTGTATTTCCATTGATGTGGCGCTATGTTCTACTGTGATCTCCTGCCTTTGATCAAGGTAAATTGTAACAATCTGCAGGATATTCTTCAGTTGCTTCCTGGAGCTTGAACAGAGCAGTAGCATTTTCTGACAAGAAACCAAACCACCATTTGAGACGCCGATTTCCCTCAATCGCAACAACAACTTCTACAAACCGAGAATGAAGCAGAAAGACGTTGTCAAGAGCCTCAAGAACGAACTCCTGAGCGCTGAAGTCGAGATTAAAACCCTTAAAGAAGAGCTCATACTGAGGGAGATGAAGGTAGAGGTTCTCCAGGAGGAAAACACTGCTCTGAAGAAGGAGCTGAAGAGCTGTGAGGCCCAGTGTGATGCACTAAAGGCAAGTCAACTCCTGGAGCTCACTCAGGTGGAAGAGACCTGTTGAAAGAAGGTGGAGGTTCTCCAGGAGGAAAACGCTGCTCTGAAGGAGAAGGAGCTGAAGAGCTGTGAGGCCCAGTGTGATGCACTAAAGGCAAATCAACTCCTGGAGCTCACTCAGGTGGAAGAGACCTGGAGAAATAAGGTGGAGGTTCTCCAGGAGAAAAACGCTGCTCTGAAGGAGAAGGAGCTGAAGAGCTGTGAGGCCCAGTGTGATGCACTAAAGGCAAGTCAACTCCTGGAGCTCACTCAGGTGGAAGAGACCTGGAGAAATAAGGTGGAGGTTCTCCAGGAGAAAAACGCTGCTCTGAAGGAGAAGGAGCTGAAGAGCTGTGAGGCCCAGTGTGATGCACTAAAGGCAAGTCAACTCCTGGAGCTCACTCAGGTGGAAGAGACCTGGAGAAATAAGGTGGAGGTTCTCCAGGAGAAAACGCTGCTCTGAAGGAGAAGGAGCTGAAGAGCTGTGAGGCCAAGTGTGATGCACTAAAGGCAAATCAACTCCTGGAGCTCACTCAGGTGGAAGAGACCTGGAGAAATAAGGTGGAGGTTCTCCAGGAGAAAACGCTGCTCTGAAGGAGAAGGAGCTGAAGAGCTGTGAGGCCCAGTGTGATGCACTAAAGGCAAGTCAACTCCTGGAGCTCACTCAGGTGGAAGAGACCTGGAGAAATAAGGTGGAGGATGTCAGAGCTGAAGATGTGGCTCTAGAGGACGGGTCACTCTGCTGAAAGAAGAGCAGCCTGAGCTCAAGCTGAAAGACAGTGAGCCACAGTTGGAGATGGAAACTGGGAAGGAGGACGAGCCAGAGGTGAACGAGACGAAACCTCAGGAGCAGAAGAAGAGACGAGGAAAGAAGTGGTGGAAGATGCTCTTTAAAAAATGAGACTCAGTTGGCCCCTCATAGATGTTGAATAGATGTTGAATGCACTAATTGCAAGTAACTTTGGAGAAAAGCGTCTGCCAAATGACATGTATAATGTAATGTAATGTAATGTAATGTTCAGGGTCACAATGAAATATAAAAATAAAAAAAATCAATACAATTAATACAACAATATAAAACTTCGGGTGAATCCATGCTTTGATGAACACCTTCCATACGACGCGTCAACGCACGTTGCGCAGATCGACGTATTTGCGTAACAGATTACGTTGACTTGTCACCCCAGACCTAAATAATTGTAATATGAACTTGGATGTAATAATGAGATGTGGAAATTTAATATTTAATTGAAACACAAAGTCAACATTTAGGGATGATCTTTTTTTTGTGTGTAATAGATGATTGATTAAACAATAAATCTATGACCTATAATCAGAAAGAAATAGAGGTAGATATTATCTTATGTATTATATTTATATATTTATAATAAACATGCACATTATTTACATATTCACAATGAGACACTGTGTCATCTCCACTTTGTCTTGTTACAATATAGAAAAAATATTAAAATGTCGTGGTTTTTTTTGTTTGTTTAAGTGTTTGTACCTATTATACAGTTCAAAGCGCCACATCAATGGAAATTCAGGTGGTAACTTGTATTTCCATTGATGTGGCGCTATGTTCTACTGTGATCTCCTGCCTTTGATCAAGGTAAATTGTAACAATCTGCAGGATATTCTTCAGTTGCTTCCTGGAGCTTGAACAGAGCAGTAGCATTTTCTGACAAGAAACCAAACCACCATTTGAGACGCCGATTTCCCTCAATCGCAACAACAACTTCTACAAACCGAGAATGAAGCAGAAAGACGTTGTCAAGAGCCTCAAGAACGAACTCCTGAGCGCTGAAGTCGAGATTAAAACCCTTAAAGAAGAGCTCATACTGAGGGAGATGAAGGTAGAGGTTCTCCAGGAGGAAAACACTGCTCTGAAGAAGGAGCTGAAGAGCTGTGAGGCCCAGTGTGATGCACTAAAGGCAAGTCAACTCCTGGAGCTCACTCAGGTGGAAGAGACCTGTTTAAAGAAGGTGGAGGTTCTCCAGGAGGAAAACGCTGCTCTGAAGGAGAAGGAGCTGAAGAGCTGTGAGGCCCAGGTGACACTAAAGGCATCAGGAGCTCACCAGAATTTGAAGGAGAAGGAGCTGAAGAGCTGTGAGGCCCAGTGTGATGCACTAAAGGCAAGTCAACTCCTGGAGCTCAGGTGGAAGAGACCTGAGAAATAAGGTGGAGGTTCTCCAGGAAAACGCTGCTCTGAAGGAGAAGAGCTGAAGGCTGTGGGCCAAGTGTGATGCACTAAGGCAAATCAACTCCTGGAGCTCACTCAGGTGGAAGAGACCTGGAGAAATAAGGTGGAGGTTCTCCAGGAGAAAACGCTGCTCTGAAGGAGAAGGAGCTGAAGAGCTGTGAGGCCCAGTGTGATGCACTAAAGGCAAATCAACTCCTGGAGCTCACTCAGGTGGAAGAGACCTGGAGAAATAAGGTGGAGGTTCTCCAGGAGAAAACGCTGCTCTGAAGGAGAAGGAGCTGAAGAGCTGTGAGGCCCAGTGTGATGCACTAAAGGCAAGTCAACTCCTGGAGCTCACTCAGGTGGAAGAGACCTGGAGAAATAAGGTGGAGGTTCTCCAGGAAAAACGCTGCTCTGAAGGAGAAGGAGCTGAAGAGCTGTGAGGCCCAGTGTGATGCACTAAAGGCAAGTCAACTGCTGGAGCTCACTCAGGTGGAAGAGACCTGGAGAAATAAGGTGGAGGTTCTCCAGGAGAAAACGCTGCTCTGAAGGAGAAGGAGCTGAAGAGCTGTGAGGCCAAGTGTGATGCACTAAAGGCAAATCAACTCCTGGAGCTCACTCAGGTGGAAGAGACCTGGAGAAATAAGGTGGAGGATGTCAGAGCTGAAGATGTGGCTCTAGAGGACGAGGTCACTCTGCTGAAAGAAGAGCAGCCTGAGCTCAAGCTGAGACAGTGAGCCACAGTTGGAGATGGAAACTGGGAAGGAGGACGAGCCAGAGGTGAATGAGACGAAACCTCAGGAGCAGAAGAAGAGACGAGGAAAGTGGTGGAGGAGAGAGACCTGGAGAAATAAGGTGGAGGTTCTCCAGGAGAAAACGCTGCTCTGAAGGAGAAGGAGCTGAAGAGCTGTGAGGCCCAGTGTGATGCACTAAAGGCAAGTCAACTCCTGGAGCTCACTCAGGTGGAAGAGACCTGGAGAAATAAGGTGGAGGATGTCAGAGCTGAAGATGTGGCTCTTGAGGACGAGGTCACTCTGCTGAAAGAAGAGCAGCCTGAGCTCAAGCTGAAAGACAGTGAGCCACAGTTGGAGATGGAAACTGGGAAGGAGGACGAGCCAGAGGTGAACGAGACGAAACCTCAGGAGCAGAAGAAGAGACGAGGAAAGAAGTGGTGGAAGATGCTCTTTAAAAAATGAGACTCAGTTGGCCCCTCATAGATGTTGAATAGATGTTGAATGCACTAATTGCAAGTAACTTTGGAGAAAAGCGTCTGCCAAATGACATGTATAATGTAATGTAATGTAATGTAATGTTCAGGGTCACAATGAAATATAAAAATAAAAAAAATCAATACAATTAATACAACAATATAAAACTTCGGGTGAATCCATGCTTTGATGAACACCTTCCATACGACGCGTCAACGCACGTTGCGCAGATCGACGTATTTGCGTAACAGATTACGTTGACTTGTCACCCCAGACCTAAATAATTGTAATATGAACTTGGATGTAATAATGAGATGTGGAAATTTAATATTTAATTGAAACACAAAGTCAACATTTAGGGATGATCTTTTTTTTTTGTGTAATAGATGATTGATTAAACAATAAATCTATGACCTATAATCAGAAAGAAATAGAGGTAGATATTATCTTATGTATTATATTTATATATTTATAATAAACATGCACATTATTTACATATTCACAATGAGACACTGTGTCATCTCCACTTTGTCTTGTTACAATATAGAAAAAATATGAAAATGTCGTGGTTTTTTTTGTTTGTTTAAGTGTTTGTACCTATTATACAGTTCAAAGCGCCACATCAATGGAAATTCAGGTGGTAACTTGTATTTCCATTGATGTGGCGCTATGTTCTACTGTGATCTCCTGCCTTTGATCAAGGTAAATTGTAACAATCTGCAGGATATTCTTCAGTTGCTTCCTGGAGCTTGAACAGAGCAGTAGCATTTTCTGACAAGAAACCAAACCACCATTTGAGACGCCGATTTCCCTCAATCGCAACAACAACTTCTACAAACCGAGAATGAAGCAGAAAGACGTTGTCAAGAGCCTCAAGAACGAACTCCTGAGCGCTGAAGTCGAGATTAAAACCCTTAAAGAAGAGCTCATACTGAGGGAGATGAAGGTAGAGGTTCTCCAGGAGGAAAACACTGCTCTGAAGAAGGAGCTGAAGAGCTGTGAGGCCCAGTGTGATGCACTAAAGGCAAGTCAACTCCTGGAGCTCACTCAGGTGGAAGAGACCTGTTTAAAGAAGGTGGAGGTTCTCCAGGAGGAAAACGCTGCTCTGAAGGAGAAGGAGCTGAAGAGCTGTGAGGCCCAGTGTGATGCACTAAAGGCAAGTCAACTCCTGGAGCTCACTCAGGTGGAAGAGACCTGGAGAACTAAGGTAGAGGTTCTCCAGGAGAAAAACGCTGCTCTGAAGGAGAAGGAGCTGAAGAGCTGTGAGGCCCAGTTGATGCACTAAGGCAAGTCAACTCCTGGAGCTCACTAGGGCTGCTCAAAAGGGCTGAAGAGCTGTGAGGCCCAGTGTGATGCACTAAAGGCAAGTCAACTCCTGGAGCTCACTCAGGTGGAAGAGACCTGGAGAAATAAGGTGGAGGTTCTCCAGGAGAAAAACGCTGCTCTGAAGGAGAAGGAGCTGAAGAGCTGTGAGGCCCAGTGTGATGCACTAAAGGCAAGTCAACTCCTGGAGCTCACTCAGGTGGAAGAGACCTGGAGAAATAAGGTGGAGGTTCTCCAGGAGAAAACGCTGCTCTGAAGGAGAAGGAGCTGAAGAGCTGTGAGGCCCAGTGTGATGCACTAAAGGCAAGTCAACTGCTGGAGCTCACTCAGGTGGAAGAGACCTGGAGAAATAAGGTGGAGGTTCTCCAGGAGAAAAACGCTGCTCTGAAGGAGAAGGAGCTGAAGAGCTGTGAGGCCAAGTGTGATGCACTAAAGGCAAATCAACTCCTGGAGCTCACTCAGGTGGAAGAGACCTGGAGAAATAAGGTGGAGGATGTCAGAGCTGAAGATGTGGCTCTAGAGGACGAGGTCACTCTGCTGAAAGAAGAGCAGCCTGAGCTCAAGCTGAAAGACAGTGAGCCACAGTTGGAGATGGAAACTGGGAAGGAGGACGAGCCAGAGGTGAATGAGACGAAACCTCAGGAGCAGAAGAAGAGACGAGGAAAGTGGTGGAGGAGAGAGACCTGGAGAAATAAGGTGGAGGTTCTCCAGGAGAAAAACGCTGCTCTGAAGGAGAAGGAGCTGAAGAGCTGTGAGGCCCAGTGTGATGCACTAAAGGCAAGTCAACTCCTGGAGCTCACTCAGGTGGAAGAGACCTGGAGAAATAAGGTGGAGGATGTCAGAGCTGAAGATGTGGCTCTAGAGGACGAGGTCACTCTGCTGAAAGAAGAGCAGCCTGAGCTCAAGCTGAAAGACAGTGAGCCACAGTTGGAGATGGAAACTGGGAAGGAGGACGAGCCAGAGGTGAACGAGACGAAACCTCAGGAGCAGAAGAAGAGACGAGGAAAGAAGTGGTGGAAGATGCTCTTTAAAAAATGAGACTCAGTTGGCCCCTCATAGATGTTGAATAGATGTTGAATGCACTAATTGCAAGTAACTTTGGAGAAAAGCGTCTGCCAAATGACATGTATAATGTAATGTAATGTAATGTAATGTTCAGGGTCACAATGAAATATAAAAATAAAAAAAATCAATACAATTAATACAACAATATAAAACTTCGGGTGAATCCATGCTTTGATGAACACCTTCCATACGACGCGTCAACGCACGCTGCGCAGATCGACGATTTGCGTAACAGATTACGTACTCTTTACGCCCCAGACCTAAATAATTGTAATATGAACTTGGATGTAATAATGAGATGTGGAAATTTAATATTTAATTGAAACACAAAGTCAACATTTAGGGATGATCTTTTTTGTGTGTAATAGATGATTGATTAAACAATAAATCTATGACCTATAATCAGAAAGAAATAGAGGTAGATATTATCTTATGTATTATATTTATATATTTATAATAAACATGCACATTATTTACATATTCACAATGAGACACTGTGTCATCTCCACTTTGTCTTGTTACAATATAGAAAAAATATAAAATGTCGTGGTTTTTTTGTTTGTTTAAGTGTTTGTACCTATTATACAGTTCAAGCCACATCAATGGAAATTCAGGTGGTAACTTGTATTTCCATTGATGTGGCGCATGTTCTACTGTGATCTCCTGCCTTTGATCAAGGTAAATTGTAACAATCTGCAGGATATTCTTCAGTTGCTTCCTGGAGCTTGAACAGAGCAGTAGCATTTTCTGACAAGAAACCAAACCACCATTTGAGACGCCGATTTCCCTCAATCGCAACAACAACTTCTACAAACCGAGAATGAAGCAGAAAGACGTTGTCAAGAGCCTCAAGAACGAACTCCTGAGCGCTGAAGTCGAGATTAAAACCCTTAAAGAAGAGCTCATACTGAGGGAGATGAAGGTAGAGGTTCTCCAGGAGGAAAACACTGCTCTGAAGAAGGAGCTGAAGAGCTGTGAGGCCCAGTGTGATGCACTAAAGGCAAGTCAACTCCTGGAGCTCACTCAGGTGGAAGAGACCTGTTTAAAGAAGGTGGAGGTTCTCCAGGAGGAAAACGCTGCTCTGAAGGAGAAGGAGCTGAAGAGCTGTGAGGCCCAGTGTGATGCACTAAAGGCAAGTCAACTCCTGGAGCTCACTCAGGTGGAAGAGACCTGAGGAGCTCAGAAAAACGCTGCTCTGAAGGAGAAGGAGCTGAAGAGCTGTGAGGCCCAGTGTGATGCACTAAAGGCAAGTCAACTCCTGGAGCTCACTCAGGTGGAAGAGACCTGGAGAAATAAGGTGGAGGTTCTCCAGGAGAAAACGCTGCTCTGAAGGAGAAGGAGCTGAAGAGCTGTGAGGCCCAGTGTGATGCACTAAAGGCAAGTCAACTCCTGGAGCTCACTCAGGTGGAAGAGACCTGGAGAAATAAGGTGAGGTTCTCCAGAAAAGCTGCTCTGAAGGAGAAGGCTGAAGGCTGGAGGCCAGTGGAAGAGACCTGAGAAATAGGTGAGTTCTCAGAAACTGCCTGAAGGAGAGGAGCTGAAGGCTGTGAGGCCAAGTGTGATGCACTAAAGGCAAATCAACTCCTGGAGCTCACTCAGGTGGAAGAGACCTGGAGAAATAAGGTGGAGGATGTCAGAGCTGAAGATGTGGCTCTAGAGGACGAGGTCACTCTGCTGAAGAAGAGCAGCCTGAGCTCAAGCTGAAAGACAGTGAGCCACAGTTGGAGATGGAAACTGGAAGGAGGACGAGCCAGAGGTGAATGAGACAAACCTCAGGAGCAGAAGAAGAGACGAGAAAGTGGTGGAGGAAGAGACCTGAGAAATAAGGTGAGGTTCTCCAGGAGAAAAGCTGCTCTTAAGGAGAAGGAGCTGAAGAGCTGTGAGGCCCAGTGTGATGCACTAAAGGCAAGTCAACTCCTGGAGCTCACTCAGGTGGAAGAGACCTGGAGAAATAAGGTGGAGGATGTCAGAGCTGAAGATGTGGCTCTAGAGGACGAGGTCACTCTGCTGAAAGAAGAGCAGCCTGAGCTCAAGCTGAAAGACAGTGAGCCACAGTTGGAGATGGAAACTGGGAAGGAGGACGAGCCAGAGGTGAACGAGACGAAACCTCAGGAGCAGAAGAAGAGACGAGGAAAGAAGTGGTGGAAGATGCTCTTTAAAAAATGAGACTCAGTTGGCCCCTCATAGATGTTGAATAGATGTTGAATGCACTAATTGCAAGTAACTTTGGAGAAAAGCGTCTGCCAAATGACATGTATAATGTAATGTAATGTAATGTAATGTTCAGGGTCACAATAAAATATAAAAATAAAAAAAATCAATACAATTAATACAACAATATAAAACTTCGGGTGAATCCATGCTTTGATGAACACCTTCCATACGACGCGTCAACGCACGTTGCGCAGATCGACGTATTTGCGTAACAGATTACGTTGACTTGTCGCCCCAGACCTAAATAATTGTAATATGAACTTGGATGTAATAATGAGATGTGGAAATTTAATATTTAATTGAAACACAAAGTCAACATTTAGGGATGATCTTTTTTTTGTGTAATAGATGATTGATTAAACAATAAAGATATTAAAACCCTTAAAGAAGAGCTCATACTGAGGGAGATGAAGGTAGAGGTTCTCCAGGAGGAAAACGCTGCTCTGAAGGAGAAGGAGCTGAAGAGCTGTGAGGCCAAGTGTGATGCACTAAAGGCAAGTCAACTCCTGGAGCAGTTTGGGGGAAATGGCCTGGATGCAGTTTGAGTGACGGGTCACAGATCATGACGAGTTCATTGCTCAAGTCAGTCGGCGGAGTTAGAGAAGCAGCAGAGACAACAAGTGTTTTGCTGCATGCAGCCACCGCCACCGGTGGTGAAGCAGATTGGCTGAAGTGGATCGCCCTCAGCCACGAGTCCATTTCTGATGCTCTGCACAAAGTACGTCTCCGGCCCTCTTGTTGTCTCACAAACCCAAAACAGAAGCGGGAGCGGGGCTTTAAAAAGTGCCTCCCACCACTCTCACTATTTCCCTCTTTCACTTTCTCGCCCTAATTCTCCCTCACTCTGGTTTCGCTTGTCCTCCTTTTCTGTGAACCCTTACAGCCCTGTGTGTGTGTGTGTGTGTGTCTCCCTTGAGCGAGCTGTTAAGTGCAGTCTCCAAAAAACTCCACAAAAGCCCATTTGCAGTCAGCTAGAGCTCCACACACAACACACACACACACACACACAAGTAAAGACTGACACTAACACGCACAGACACAATTTCATTCACGCACAGACATCCTCACACATGTAAACACACACACCCTTACACAGGCACACTTTTCACACTTCCCTCTGGGCAAACGAGGCAGAGTGGCAGAAGCGAGGCCCGGGATAAATGATACAATGATATCCAGGCCTGACTTGTCAGTGGAGTTGAGAGAGAGGATGAGGAGGAGGATGAAGAGGAGGAGGGGCGAGCACTGGCAGCTCTGAATACAGGAATTATTCTTCATCATCTCACACTGTCGCCGCACATTAAGCTCAAACTTTCAACTGTGGAGGGAGGGAGGGAGGGAGAGAGAGAGAGAGAGAGAGAGAGAGAGAGAGAGAGAGAGAGAGATTTGGAGGAGAAGTGGGGGGTGGTGGTCTGAAGGGCAGTTATAATGACCACACTCTGCTTCCTCACTCACCATCCCTTCTCTCAGCACCACAGCACCATACTCTCTGGCCTCAGCCAGCCTCACATTCCCTTTTCTGTTCTTTCACTTGGTCCCTGATGTCTTCTTCCCCCCTCTCTTCCTCTCTGCGTTTGTTCTTTCTGTCTGTCACGGCACTGCTGAGTAGCTTTCAGGGAGAGAGTGCACTCATTTGATCTCTCTCTCGCTTTCTTCTCTCTCTTTGGTTAAAGCGAGGGGACAACATGGCCCTCTGGGCATTTCACAAAATGATTAACTAATAGTTTTGAGTTAGTCAAGTATCCAAGTGGTGTGTGTGTGTGTGGTCCATTGCGTGAGTACTTCAGTCTGTACATTAGTCCAGCTATTGAGATCATAGCCACAGTTATGCTACGTACAATGTACATACTGCTATACATACACGGAAGCTGCGAGAAAGCCGTCAGCTAAAGACTGGCCATATTTATGCCAATTGAAATGTAAAAGACTTCAAAGGATGGTTGGACACACATTTTGAGTAGGCTTGTCTGATTCATTATTCATCCAGCTAGCTCTCTGGACAGACTGAAAGGACTCGGAATCAGACTGGCGTGTTGAAATCTATTACACCGAGTTCACTTGAGGAAACCAGCAGACACTTTCATCTCGCGCAATGTCTTTTCCTTGTCGTCCACTGGTGGGTATTTTACTTTTTGTCAATTCATGTTGTGAATCAGTGGCTGTTTGACCACAGCAGGTCAGTGACCTTATGATGGATCTTCAGTCAATAGTTCAGTTCATATAAACCCAGTGTCAGTGTGTCCGTGTGGGTGAGCTACCATCAGCACTCGTGATGAGTTCAAAACTAGATCACGTCTCATGCACACATGCGTCAGATATGTCAGGAGCTGCACTACAATGTTCCTGTCTTGAGAAACGACAATAATGCTGATTCTACAGGGGATAACTATAAATGGAATAAATAAAAAAATAAATAATCAATGTCTCACAGAAAGGTTTGATGAAAATAAAGCGATCTTCATAATGATCAGATCCACCAAACTGAACCTTGAGATTTCTCCACCACCTTAGACTTCTGGGCACTGAAGCTCTTCAAGAACCATGGTGAGGAACAACGTACTAAGTTCCTTGGTTGAATTGGTTGGAGCTTCAGCACTGATGAATCCTTCCTTTGCCCCCAACACTTTATTTACCTTCAGCAACAGCTAATACGTCTTGTTGGAAATGTTGTTTGTAGGAAACATGCCTGTACATTGACAATTGATTGATCTCAGTGATTCAATTTCTTTTGCCGTTTAAATTGCTAGTGCGATCAGGCCATAGGTTTAATACTTTGACAAGACTATTTAATCCCCAAACAAGACAATTGCTTAACCCTAGTCCATCTCAGCAGAATATGAATATGAATCAGTGGTATAACTATTAAATAACACCATACAATTATAATGTCCCAAGTAACATGTGGAAATGGGGTTGGGTGTTGAACCTCTGAACTGAACATGTGGTTGGATTCAGAGTGATGTTTGCTTCTTCTCTGACTGGAACGTCATCACACCAATGCACAGTTTTTGCCAGTTTTGCATTTCACTCAGGTAAAGTTCGTGTGTAAAGACATTGAACAACTATATAATTATGGTTTCTTGTTCTTTGGTTTTATATTGTCTCTTACGGTGATCAATTTTAAACCATACTCAGCCCTATTTGAAGCAGAAGTCTAACAATAGACGACCGACATTATCCCCGTGAGTGTTCTTAATATTTCCACTGTCAGTGTTTTTCTCCTCAGTGGATGTGGGAGAGCCGTGAGAGTCGTCCAGTCTGACACTGCAGACAAGTTTATATACAAGGCTCACATGCGTGTTGCTCTGGTTGGTGTGAGTGACTGTACGGTTCTGTGTATATGTGTAGAACTGAAGCCAGCGGACGTCTGTACTGATTGATTGGACAGGGAGGACCTCCAAGACTGTACACCACCCGAGCCCCTCCACTTGTCCTTGTGTGTTGTTGCTCTTATGATAGGTATCAGTGCACTAAAACAAGGCTGGATAACAAAGAAACCAGTCAGTCGGCAGGATAATAGTGTGGCTTTGTGTGAATGGAATATGTGGCCAATTCAAATACAGGACGTATTGTGCAACCATTAAATCACACAGCTGTCTGAACAGGCGTGCAGTCTACTTTCCCTGTTTACTTAATAGACCAATTAATGAGGTTTTCAATGGAATGATTTATATAATAGCAAAACTTAAAGAGATTATTCATTATTTTTTTATAATAGAAAAAATTGTGCCTTTGCTGTGCAGCTTGTTTGCATGGCTTCAGGCTATGAGACAGCTCGTGCACGCAGATCAGCTGCTTTACTGGAGAGGGACACGCATATAGACACCACATTCAAACCAGACAATGCTACTGCGACATTTGCTGAATAATTAGGGTTATCTGTGATCTGACTATATCCTCACACAAAAATATAAAAGATCATTAGCATTTTCCGAAAGTACGAGTAGCTTTCCTTCAGTCAGTGTCGTGTCCGTCCTTATTGTTGTGGCTGATCGGTGTCAGACAATTTGGTTGATTTTAGTCAATGTACCAGGATTTTTCAAATATGTGCGAAGAACTTGAGGTCAACGTAAAGCCAGAGACACTAATACTGCGGTACGCCCGCTGTGCTCATTATTCAGAACACAAGCCTACCTGTATATTTAAGCAATTATCCAATCAGCTGATTGTGTGGCAGCAGTGCAGTGTGTAAAATCAAGCTAACGACGAAGTTAAGAGCTTCACCTAATGTTCACATCAAACATCAGAGTGGGGGAAATATGTGATTTCTCACTCCGCTTCTGGTATATTTCAACAGTCTCAAGAGTTTTCAGTCAGAATGGATCCCAAAAACAACAACCATCCAGTGAGCAGCAGTGCTTTGACCGAAAGTCTACGGTACCGCAGATATCCACACTTTGAAACTGTGGTGAGCACAAAAGTCCCTCAGAATGAACAGGGCCAACCTTGAGTTGGATGATCTACAACAGCAGAGACCACGTCAGGTTCCACTCTTGTCAACCCTGAGCATGAACCTGAGGCTGCAGTGACACAGACTCATCAACACTGGACAGGATTTCTGCTGAGGCTGCAGATGGTCGAGTCACAACCTGGAGCCAACATGCCTCGTGCCAACAGTCCAGGCTGCTGCTGCCGCCGCTGCTGCTGCTGCTGGTTGTGTCAAAGCATGGAGAATATTTTCTTCCAGCACTTATTTTCTAATGACGTTTTGTAATTGGCCATTAAAGTTGTCCTAAACTTTAGCTGAACCTTGTAGCTCACCATTTACTAACGTTGGTGATCACACTCTTCCCTGAATGTACTGGATAACCTCGGGACACAAAATGTAATCTTGTTTTTAACACCGAATAGAATATACAGTATGTGTTTTTGTATTATAGCTACAAAGAATCTTTGACTTTTATTAGCTGGAGGGTGAGCATGATTTTCAGATAACCACATGGCTCAGACAAAGTGGTGGTCCACACAATAGTCAAAGCTGGAATACTATTATCCTTTGGTTTCTCCTGCATAGGTAGACTAATGTTCATTTCAATTACAGTTGTTGCCAACATAAAGTCTACTTTTTAGTTGTGTTCCCTAAAAAAAAATTAATAAAAACAATCTTTTTGTTTTTTGCTGGTAAGTGGCTATGGCGTAACCGGGAAGTCAGCCCCATGTGGTTATGAAAAAGAATGCAGTTGGATGCACACTGCTGGATACAGTGGGTGTGAGGCCACTTCTGTACACAAGACATTAATCATTGCTGTGCATGGACTTGAATCTCAGAACAATGAACATAGATATTCTGGCTGAAGTTAAATTGTTAGTTGGACCTGCAGTCATATTTAAAAAGGTTCACACGAGTGGGTTTCTTTTTCATGCATTCAGTCATATGTGTGTATAACAACAGCAGTATGCAGCTTAAACAGAATGATCTAGTGTGACGTTCAACCCACAACATCATGTGTGTTGAATTTAGAATGACAGACCAGTGAGGCCCCTTGGGAAATAGGTACTAACACAAGAAATCCCCTAAAATTCAAATTGTGAGTTTATAGGTTATTCAATGATGAAGGCTTCAAATGCCGTGATAAAGAAATTGAAGCGATTAGACTTTGTCTACGTGGGGTTTCCCCGTATCTCTGGTCTGGGTTATACGACTGACCGTTCTGGGCCGGTCACTCACATAGAGAAATTCTCCTTTGCTATTTATCTTTTCAAGACAGACTCCAAATCTGAACAATAAACAGCAAGCTTATGAATACCAAATGCTGCCCACAGAGACTAATAACGATACAGCAATCCTGGTGATGTAAAAATGAGTAACAGTAATGAGTAATGTATTGCTTTTTTCCAGTCAGAAGCCCAACACCGGTTAGATGCATACAGGAGATTACACGCTCTTAGCAGTTGCCAGTGGCATTAAAACAATAAAACAGTACATTTTATGCGTTATTGTAATATGCAGTGCATATTCATAGAATGGAAAATGAACCCTTGGCTCAAATGGACAAGCAGCATGCTATTAAAGAGCAATGCTGTCTAGTGTTATATTGATTAGTAAATGGGGCGAGACAGTAGTAACATTGTGCTGTTTCTTTAAGACAGTTTTAGGCCAAATGCTAAAACCAACATGCTCTCATATGTTCTCAAATACACGCAGACTGTTCTAAGTCAGAGAGGAAACCCCCAATCTGTGCCTAGAAAGTCCTTCAACATGTATTTCCTTTTTCAAACTCTCTCCATCTTTATACATTTTGCACACACAGCGAGAGCAGCATAGGAACACCGAGCTCATGTTTTCTCTGAAGTGATAACATCAGAAGCTCAGTGGACCTCTCCCAAAGCATACATACAGTGTGTCATCAAGCCAGAGGCCTACAGTCAAGGCTCCAACAGCAAATGACCAATTATTAAGTCAGGATGCCTGTTTGGACATCTGCCTGCAAGCGCATAAATAATAAGGAAATGTGAAGGTAGTATGGTTGCATTGGGAAGTGTGTACACACACACACACACACACACGAACACACACACACTTACTTAAGTATGCAGTATAATTCACCACATGCTAGCTAGTTGATTGAATCACATTTCCACCCACACATTGTGGGTTGCATATACACAAAGACTTGTACATAAACATGCAAGTATAGTCCCTGCATGCATATCCTGCTATTACACGTATGTGTAGATATGAATGGTATCGCTAAAATATACAGGACCACACATACACTGAGACATGTGCATGTACATTTAGTACACACACACAAACATTTGTCTTTCTATAGTTGCGAGGACACTCATTGACAATAATGCAGTCCCCAGCCCCAACCTGAACCTAATTTTAACTATGACCCTAAGACAGTCTTAACCCTCAGAAGGCCTAAATGTCCTCACAATTATGGTTATGAACCATTATGCTTACAAGCATAGAAAAAAAGAAGACACAAACATTATGTACACATGATCCTCAACCTCAACCTCAACCTCAAACTCATACCCATTCATATTCAATTCAATTTTATAGTGTCAAATCACAACATACATTATATCAAGGCACTTAACAAAGTAAAATATAATAGAGAGAAACCCACAGACACACACATTCTTCACAAACATGTGTGTGTATGTATGCACGAAACTGCTGGAATTAATAATCACACATACACATGTGCATGTCTGCACACACATGAAATGCTCTCAGTCTTTTGGTGCTGATAAGGAGCCCCTAAATATTTGTTTTAAGTCGGGTGTTGAGCGAGCCAGCTGAGTTCTGTGCTGTTCAGACAGTCTCACTATTATTACTGTTATTACTGTCATTATTATTACTCAGTTTCTTTGAGCTGGGATCCAACAAACAAGAGTGGGCGTGGGTGGTCCCCCAGACACTCACCTCATCAATCAACCAAACCCAACACACGCAAACACACGCTCACACACGCACACACTCCAACAAACGCCGGCACACACACACTCCAACACACGCACAGTAATTACTACCGAGCAGTGTTGTCCCCATGAGGACAGGATATTTAGCCTAAACCTCAGATGACTAAGTTTCACTGTATGAGCTGTAATGATCGTGTGCAGGGTCACAGATGCAGTGTAGTCATATCAGCACAGTCCTGGTGAAGATGTCAGACACAGTAACTGAGTTGAATTATAATATGAGGGCAGATGTAGGTTTCAAGCTGAAAGTGGTATCGAAATCATTAGATGGCTATCTACACTTCCATGTACTATAAGAGCTACGATCAACAAATCTGACAAACATCTTTATTAAGAAACCGATTTGGAAAATAAAATAAATAGGTTAAAGAAAAAGAAAAAGCCACCAGTGAAATTACTTTTAAGAACTTTTACATACATTTCAGTGTATTCAAGCTGATAAGATGCATGTTGTGCTGCTGAGCGTGTCCTGGAGTTGAAAGGGAACAAAATAAAAGCTATTTCAATTTGTCTTTAAAGTGGGATTTGATTTGTCAAAGCCTAAAGTTTAAAGTCTGATTCATCCATCTGACAAGCAGTGGTGACATGCCACTCAAAAGAGAAGAGTTTTGGCTTCATCTGTAAGGATTTCAAATGAATCTGTGGTGCAAAAGCAGCCAGCACACAGCATCAGGCTGACTGAGCGAGTACCTCTCATATAAACTTGAGGGCTTATCAGGGCGGATGCAGAACAAACAGGCCGAAATAAATTCAAAAACACTGAATTATATTTTGTTTTATGATAGATCAAATAGTTTTCTCAATACTTAAATGCATTAACAAATGTTCGATGGCCCAGTTAAACTGATTTTAAAACCACTAAAAGCCTATAACCAGTGGTTTCCTGGTATGGACCAGTAAACTAAGTACTGGTCTATACCAGTGGTGACTATACATCAGCAGCTTATATGTTTTTACACACACTTTGATTGAATCTTATTGTCCAGCATGTAAAACCTACAGTTGTCAAATACTGTTTCAATGTGGGCCCAGACTGTGGCTGGAGTGCATATTGGTACAAAGTGGAAATACAACAAATATAAATTAGAGACAAATCTCCATTTACTCGTTCACTACAGCTGATTAACATGACACCAAAGGGAATCCGCTTGTTATGAAACGGTTTACATTTCGTGCTGTAAACACAAGGTGTCTGGTGTGTCTTCCCTCGGAAAACACGTGAAGGGACAGCATGGTAATAAGCATTCAGTACCAAAGATGGAGACAAAGTAAAAATACCCTACCACTTAAAAATATTGTATATTGTAAACGCACATAAAAAGTGCCATTGTTCCTGGGGCTGAGCTGCTCTCAGCTGAGATACACCAGGTCGCGTTGAGCGCTGGTTCACTCTCCATATGGCTTCAATGGAATTTATGTTAGGCAGGCACCAATAAGCCAAATCTAGTTAGCAACATTATATCATTGGAGGCAAATCTAATTTCAGCCCCAGTGTGTTTTAGTCGTCAGTGACTCCCTCTCTCTCTCTCTCCCCCTTCCTCTCCCTTCATCTGCTGTCCTCTCTCCCTCTGTCCATCCGTCCATCTTTCTCTGCGAGTGTCACCTGCCCTCGGAGCTGGCGACGCTGGGTCTTGGCCTTAGCGTGAGAGCGGCGTCGCCCTGACTGGAGGCTTTGTTTTCCCCGTGAATCTGCGAGAGAGTGTGTCTGTGTGTGTGAGCTGGAGGAGAATGTCAGATAGACAGTGATTTGTTACATCAGCGAGCATTCCAGCTCTGAGACCCTCTGAGTGTGAGAGGACACACACAGAGAGGGAAATCTGTCTCGTTTGGTGTTCAATTTGTGTTGTGTGAATTTTTTGCCAAATTATCGTTTGTAAAATTGTTTTTGGAGATGGACAAAAATGATACAAAGCGAGGAAATTACAAGTAATGAAATAAACCCAGCTAAAAGTAACTGTATATGAAAGTTTAACTCTGTTTAACATACTGTGGCGTGTTGGGGGCAGGTGGGCGGAGCTTCCCTCTCACAGTCATTCGTGTTACTGTTCTTCAAGCTGTTTCTAAAATGTTACTATTATTTTAAG
This sequence comes from Hippoglossus stenolepis, assembly GCF_022539355.2. NCBI lineage: Eukaryota > Metazoa > Chordata > Actinopteri > Pleuronectiformes > Pleuronectidae > Hippoglossus > Hippoglossus stenolepis. The sequence goes on from NC_061486.1 coordinate 19,040,667, forward strand.
GTTGTGGTGCATGAATGTGTTTTCTAACATGAAGCCTGGTTACTCACTTCCCTCCAGTGTCGGAGAGAAGACGGAAATCAGGCAGTTTCTTGTGAGATCATCTCTTTGCCTCAGTGCTTACCTCCGCAAACCCCCAGTCTGCTACAATATGGCAGAGAAATGGATGAGGTGAATGTGTGTGTATAGGTGAAGTGTGTGTTTGCGTGTGTGTGTGTGTGTTTGCGTGTGTGTGTGTGTATGCTTGTGATCTGGTTCAAGGTCTATTTTAACAGCTCCACTGTACTGTGCGTGTCTAAGCGCTGGGGCCACAGCTCCTGGCAAATGGAGCCACTGAGCAAGATACCATCTGCCTCTGCCCATCTAAGTCTCACGCCAAGACCAACACACACACACACACACACACACACACACACACACACACACACACACACACACACACACACACACACACACACACACACACACACACACACACACACACACACACTACAGCTCAACTCACAACGGAAGCACTGTAAGTGCACATATATTAACATGGAAATCCCAGCCACTATAAAGAATTAATTGAATGTTACAACTCTGGCAAAAGTCTCCGTCTCTCACTTGAACCCAGAGGGGAGTGTATCATGTGTGGATCATATGTGGATGGGATGACATGTCGACTGCTGCCTTGTTCCGACTGAAAGCCAGAGGAAATCAGATCTTCGGAGTCAGGGCCAAGGAAACGTTTTTTTTACATTATTTGCGATGCCTGTGTAGAAGTACCATAATGGAAAAAAAAAACTGAATGAGATGCCTTGTGGTCCACATTTATTCATCTATAGCTTGAGGTCTGGGGTCTGAAGACGGATGGGGCTGTCGTCTAGACACGGCTACGATTTGGTTTTATCAAGCATGAATTCTTATTATGGTGTGTTTAGATTTCATCTTGGACTATTTAGATGAATCTGACTGCTGAAGAGTTTTGGGCTGCAGACGGCCAATAGACACATTAGACATATTAGACCCTGTTGGATTTGTTCGGCTCACTTTCCGACCAACCCATTTTCTTTGAGCTCCTGCCTGTTCCGAGGTGGAACCACGCAGCCTGTGACGACTGCGAGCTTTTCACTCTAAAACTGAAAGATTTCACAAACAGGTTCACAAACTTTATTGCACTCTCCCGTCTGAAAATCTCAGTGCTCTGCCTTTTAACTTGGCCTTAAATCAGTTCTATGAATACAATATTGCAAAATTGAACATTTTTGTGGTCATTTTTTATTCCAATCTTCATGCAAAACAGAGATTGTGTATTATTTACTTTCCTTTACAAAATGCCCGTTTGTTTTAAAAAATTCTTTCAGTCAAATACTTGGTTTGTGAATATTTTTTCTTTCAATGCACACTATACCTACTATATTTCTTGGTGTGTATGCTAAATAGTATTTTTTTAATAGTAGATGTTTATTATGTATTTTATATTTTACTCCGTTATATATTATTTAATTACCTGTTAATTTTCCCTTACCTCTGCTACTAAGACACTTCAGTTTCCCTGTGTGGCTCATTGTACATCATCACGTTAAATGATTATTTAGTGAAATGGATTTTTTTATTTTTTATATTAAATATTTTGAATTTCTTTAGTTTAAAGATTTTGGTTCATAAATATTTCTATTAGATAATAATAATAAATAAAATAATGCAGAGTATTTTTATTTGTTGTTGTTGTTTTGGAGCCACAGTCCCTAACACTGTGTTTAGAGAACCATGGAAAAGTGAATTTGAGGATGATGCTCATATCCATCAGTGTGGAATCTTATCAAAATACACTTCACGACACATTAAACGAGTTGCTTCTCACAAATTGCAAAAAGCATATTTCTGCCTCCATCCTAAAATAATAAAGGTGATAATAATACAAGAAATTTATGAAAATATAAAAAAAATGCAACATACATTTTTCTAGAACCCGAGTCCTTGTTATGGTCAATAATTAATAAAATATACTGTCAATTGTTTTCATAGGAACTAATTGGAAATTGGAAATTAGTTCCATTGAAAGCTGTAGCGAACTGTACCCATCCATCACACTGTAACTAAGATGGACAACACTGAGAGACCCATTTTCTCATAACATGCCAACTCCTGACCATCCATGTCACCCTCCTCCTTACAGCGGACAGGAACATTTCCTTTATGTTACGATGCAGAAGTGCTGTGCTATTAGATTAGCCTACAGAGACTGAAGCCTCTCTGTCTGTATGAATGAATGGAGGAACCAGCAAGTCCATCACATTCCCTGTGGATGATGTCTTCAGCACAGCTCAAGGCTAAGGAAAGGGAGAGAGGAGAGAGAGAGAGAGAGAGAGAGAGAGAGAGGGAGAGGGAGAGAGAGAGAGAGAGAGAGAGTATGTGTGTGTGTGTGTGTGTTTGTACACATGTATCGTGGGTGTATTTTGATGTAATATGATCAGTAATGAATTTTGTGTTGCATTAAAGGGGCGGAGGGGGCGATGGGAGTCGAGATGCGAGGCGATGGAGGGAAGAAGAACAAGAGCAGACTGACTGCTAGTGTCCGGGAGACTCCAACATCTAATCTAATGAAGAAACACGGGGTGGGGGTGGAAGAGTGATGAGAAGAAAGAGAGAGAGCTCCACAAATGAGGTTAAGTCCTAACGGAGGAGATGGGGGCTTCTAGGCTGGATATGGCTGGGGATGGTTGGGGTGGGTGATAGTCGATGCTAAATCCATTAGGGCCTTGTGAGCTCCCCACTCCCCTACCCCAATACCCCACCCTAACCCATCCCCCACACACATTTAAATCAAAGGAACTCTTGTTCACTTAGGGGGTGGGGGCACTGGCGCTTCCTAAATGAGTTAACCATTTGGACTGTCAGGGCCAACGGCATGTCTGCTGCACACACACACACACACACACACACACACACACACACACACACACACACACACACACACACACACACACACACACACACACACGCACACGCACGTACACACGCACGTACACATGCACGCAGGAAGCCTTAAAGTAAAGCAAGGTGTGTGCATGCGCCGCTTTTGGGATCTCATAGACTTGGTGTGAAAACAATAGCCCGTTTCTGTGGCTAT